>NW_020664372.1:23491643-23495521 GCF_002925995.2 Terrapene triunguis | reverse complement strand
ACACAGCGGTGCTCCTGAGCATGGTGCCCTGGACAGTGTCCCCCTCTCACACACCCCTAAGGCCAGCCCCTCTAATAGCCCTGGTGTCTGGCTGCTCAAAATCAGCCACCAGGCAATCCACCTCAATGCTCCACTCCGGGGAAAGTTTTCCACCTTGGCTTGACAAATGTTATGCGAGCACAGCTGGCTGCTGTGACCATGAGAATCATAGGCGCTGACTCCACGGGTGCTCTGTGGTTGGAGCAGCGCCTCCCGCTCACCGGCGGGCCCCACCAATCAGCTCCTCCCCATCCCTCCTGCCCACCGTGATCAGCTGTTCAGCAGCGTACAGGAGGCGATGGGAGGGGAAGGAGGAGTGGGGGCAGGGTACGCTCAGGGGAGGGGGCAGAACAAAACGGGAAGAGGCGGGGTGGGAGCGGGGTAGGGGTGGTGCTTGGGGGAAGTGGTGGAGTGGGGGCAGGGCCTGGGGCGGGGATCGAGCAGCTCCAGGAACTCACAAAGGCAGCGACGGTGATGAGAATAATTTTCCTCACCGAGGTCTAACCTGCCAAAAAGGGAGCACCAGCAAACCTTTACCAAACGCACATTCTACAGTCATTCTGCACCTGCTGAGCCTGTTGCTGAAGCTCTCCTTGCTGCTGTCAAGGTTTCCGCTGCATGGCTTCATGAGCCACAGGAGTAAGGGGTAGGCTGAGTCTCCCAGGAACACTATGTGCATTTCCACATCCCCTTTTGCACAGGCACCGACTTTGTGAGTTCCCAGGGGGTGCTCGACCACAGTCCCAGGCCCAGCCCCCACTCCACCCCTTCTCCCAAGCCCTACCCCCACTCTACCTCTTCCTGCCTTGTTCCACCACCTCCCCTCTCCCCCAGCGCCTCTCATACACTGCTGAATAGCTGATCACGGCAGGCAGGAGGTGCTGGGAAGGAGGGGGAAGAGCTGATCGCCAGGGCCCACCAGTGGGTGGGAGGCGAGGAGCTGATTGGTGGGGCTGCTGGTGGGTGCTCAGCATCCACTTTTTTTTTCCGTGGGTGCTCCAGCCCCCAAGCACCCACAGAGTCAGCGCCTATGCCCTTCCGATCTGGAAATAAAGTTCCTGTATGCAGCTTTCGCTACAGACCAGTGTTCCTGAAGATGCCTGTAGCATGCACCTTCCCTGGCCATCCTGCACTGATGTCAGTGAAACAACCCCGGTGATCCACCAGCGCCTGCAATACCAACCAAACCCAGGGTTGTGAGTTCAATCCTTGAGGGAGCCACTTAGGGATCTGGGGCAAAATCAGTACTTGGTCCTGCTAGTGAAGGCAGGGGGCTGGACTCGATGACCTTTCAAGGTCCCTTCCAGTTCTAGGAGATAGGATATCTCCATTAATTTAAAAATTGAATTTAAGTAGCCCTATCTGTTGATGTACTCCGTCGCAAGATTGGGGCCAAAATTGTCATATGCGTGCCATCTATCACACCGCCGCAGTTAGGGAATCCCATTGCCGCAAAACCATCTACTATTTCCTGCACATTGCTCAGAGACTGAGTCACAGCAGGAAGGAGGAAATTAATGGCCTTACACACTTGCATCACCGCAACCCCAAAGTGGACTTCCCAACTCCAAACCGATTTGCGACTGACCAGTAGCAGTCTGGAGTTGCCAGCTTCCATACAATGATTGCCACTCACTTTTTCACCGTTACGGCAGCTCTCATTTTGGGGTCATTGCACCGCAGGGCGGGAGGCAAACTCTGCACATAGTTCAAGGAAGCTGGCTTTGCACATACAAAAGTTCTGCAGCTACTACTCGCCATCCCATCCCACAATCTAATCCCACCGCTGGTCGGTGCTTATTTCCTGAGCCCAACAGTGATGGTCCACCATGTGCAGCTGCTACATAAATGCCAACATCAATCTTGAATTGTTTCTTTCCAGGGCACAAAGCAGGGCAGGCAGCACGGAATCCTGTTCAGATTTGCAGCTCATGAAATAATGTGGCTGATCCTGCAGTGTGTTCATAACACTTATCATAAGACTGGTGCAGGATCCATGCTTTCAGGCAGACATAGCGGGTGCAAAATGTACAGAGGCTGTCAAAAAATGGTGCAAAACACAGTTGGAAGCCTTTGGAATTATATGATGGAGAAAACTGTATTATGGGGTGGTAATCCTGCCCCCATGATGCACTGCGATTCATTCCCAGAACTCCTAGCAGGAGAAAGTGGCGATTTACACAGTGGGATAGCTACCCACTAGAGTCAACTTAACTCTATAGTGTAGACATGACCCAAGACTTCCATGGTAGCAGTCTGCAGACCACAAGTTGAATTTCTAAAAGGGTCCATACCATTCAAAATTTGTTAAGGGTCCACAAATGAAAAAAGGTTGAAAGTTACTGCTTTAAAGGAATTATTCATGTCTCCAAATGCAAAAATTGGCCCTAATTAAAAAATTATAAATAATCAGTGCAATTTTCCTTTCTTTCATTTGGTCCACAGGGTCACCATCAGGTCCTAGTGGATATGTCCTACAATCAGGGATTCTCAAACTGGGGGTTGGGATCCCTCAGGGGGGGGTCGCAAGGTTATTACGTGGGGGATCACGAGCTGTCAACCTCCACCCCAAACCCTGCTTTGCCTCCAGCATTTATAATGGTGTTAAATATATTAAAATGTGGTTTTAATTTATAAGGAGGGGTCGCACCCAGAGACTTGCTATGTGAAAGGGGTCACCATTACAAAAGTTTGAGAACCACTGTCCTACATGAACTTTCTCAAACTTGTAAAGGACAGTATTTGCCACCCCATCAAACAGTAAATGGATTACTGGTAAGTTTCGTTTTTCTATGACAGCCAAAAAATACCAAGCAGGAAATATATTTCCTGGATAAAGTTAAATAATTTGTAGGGACAACCATTAGCTCACACTGAGAAATAAACCTGGTTAGCTAGGAAACATGATTTCTTTTTAGTTGCACAGACCAGTTTTGCTGTGGGGATTTTCAAACTGACAAGTTGCAGACAAACCAACTGACAAACCTCAGTCACAGCACATGAGGGTACCTACCCTCACCCCTCAGAGAGGCTGCACAGGGCAGTTACAAAGAAGGGTAGAAAATGGTAGTAAAACAATTGTGAGAGCTGCTAGTAACTTGCTCTATTTGCTCCTACAGCAGTGTGTGGGAATTATTTGCCAGAAGGAGGAAGTGACCATGTCGGGTGGGTGGCGGGGTTAATAACCAGAGGTGCTGCAGCCATAAGGAAGCTGTGGGGGGACTATTGCAAGTGAGCCTGGGGGACACTAAATTTGAAGGGGGGGGTGTCACTGCCTGTCACCTGAATGAGAGGGCAGCTCTGAATGGGGAAAGGGAGAGTCCTAACATGTGTTCCTGCAGCAGGAAGGTGAGGTCAGTCAGGGAGTGGGAGCTGGGGGGCTTAGGGACTGAGTGGGGGCTGTGTGGAGGCAAACGTGGTCAGGGGCTCTGGAGGGCTGTGTGGAGGGTTGGGACGCAGTGGGGGCTGTGAGGGGAGTCAGGGGGCCTGTGTGGAAGCAGAGGTGGCTCTGGGGGTGAGTGCGGGGCTGCGTGGAGGCAGGAGGGGTATGGGACAGTGGGGGGCAGAGCTATGTGGGGCAACAGGGGTGAGTGGGGGGCAGGGGGCTCTGGGCGTGGGGCTATGCAGATGCACTAGGAGAGAGTGGGGGCAGGAGGCTCTGGGGGTGGGGCTATGCGGAGACACTAGGGGTGAGTGGTGAGCTATAGGGAGCAGGGGTCTCAGGGGGGCTATGCGGAGGCACTAGGGTGAGGGAGGGCTAAGGGGGCAAGTGGGTCTGGGGATGGGGCTATGCGGAAGCACTAGGAGTGAGTGGGGGCAGGAGAGGTGGGGGGCAGAGG
>NW_020664372.1:23410435-23481643 GCF_002925995.2 Terrapene triunguis | reverse complement strand
CTTTGTTAAGGCTGTTGAGGGTGCAGGCTAATGTGGCTATCTATATATTTGGGCAGTCCTTCATTTATGTTTATCTTGTGGTTTGTAATGTATGGGGTAGGCACCCAGGGCACTGAGTAGACACCCATCATATGTTAAACATTTAAAGAAAACAAATAAAATGAATTGTGGTGTCCATCCACCTCAGTTAGCTCTGATCTTGATTATTCTAAATAATGTTATGTCACCTGCAAATTTTGAACTGTCTTTGTCCAACACTTTCACACATCATGGATGAATATAATAAATAGCACATTCCCTAATACAGGTCCCTGGCACACCCAGTCTTAACCTTTTGCCATGTTGAAAATTTACCATTCAGGTCTACTTCTTTGCCTATTAAGAAATGCTCAGTGGCAGAACATCACAGCTCTGCTCCATGATTTGTACTGGCTGCCTATCAGTTTCCAGACTGAATTTAAGGTTTTAATTTAAATGCTAAATGGCTCAGAACCTGACTATTTGAGTGAGTTTCCTCCTACTCATGCCATTCTGCTGTAGCTGTAATCAGTGGATGTGCTTGACCTCAATCCCCTTTGATTTAAGGAAGAGGGGGCTAGCAGTGGAGTATTCATTCTCAATAAGGGCTTGTCAATTCTGGAACAAACTTCCCCCCACCCTCCATCTCCCACAGGCCCAAAATAGCCCTGCTTTGCTTACCTTCATGGAATGCTGCAAGGTGCATCTATCTGCATGGTCAGATTAGTTTTAATGGGGCTAGATAAATGTGGGGATGGGAATTTGTATTCTGTTCCCCATTTAATTTAATACTTTGTTTTTTATTATTTATAGCAGGGGCACCTAGCGCCTGGGATGGCTCCCTTTTGTACTTTCACATACATTTAAAGAAATTAAATAAAAATATGAATACAATTGTCTCTTAGCCAATTTGTAATATATGACAGTACTTTTCTTCTGACCCCATGACTTTCAGTTATGTTAAAAACTGCAGTTAGACCTATTATGATCACTGAGATTTGACCACTATCTGTTTCCATGAGGAAGTTGTCCATTAGTGCTACTCTGGATGTCCCTGTACCACGATCCAGTTTAAATCCTAATAGTAAATGGCGCAATATGTCGGAATATGTTGTTTGTTGCTTTAGATCCTTTGTCACTACTTTCTAAGGCCTTGGCTACACTTGCGAGTTACAGCGCTGTAAAGCCGCCCCCAGCGCTGTAACTCACTCCCCGTCCACACTGGCAAGGCATTTGCAGCGCTGTATCTCCGTGGTTGCAGCGCTGCATGTACTCCACCTCCCCGAGAGGAATAGTGAGTATTGCGCTGCCGCTGCGGCGCCAGTGTGGCCACCCAATGCACTGTGAATGGCCTCCAGAATTATTCGGCAGTATCCCACAATGCCTGTTCTAGCCACTCTGGTCATCAGTTCAAACTCTACTGCCCTGGCCTCAGGTAACCAACCATGTGACCCACCCTTTACATTCCCCGGGAATTTTAAAAATCCCCTTCCTGTTTGCTCAGCCCGGCGTGGTGTGGAGTGCTATCAGCAAATCTTTCCAGGTGACCATGCCTCCACATGCCAAGCGAGCCCCAGCATGGAGCAATGGCGAGTTGCTGGGCCTCATCAGTGTTTGGGGGGAGGAAGCTGTCCAGTCCCAGCTACGTTCCAGCCGTAGGAATTACGATACCTTCGGGAAGGTATCAAAGGACATGATGGAAAGGGGCCATGACCAGGACGCCCTGCAGTGCAGGATTAAAGTGAAGGAGCTGCGGAGTGCCTACCACAAAGCCCGCGACACAAACGGCCGCTCGGGTGCTCCCCCCGTGACCTGCCGATTCTACAAAGAGCTGGATGCGATACTTGGGGTTAACCCTACCTCCACTCTGAGCACCACCATGGATACTTCAGAGCCGGTGGGGGGGGGAGAAGGAAGAGGAGGAGGAGGAAAACGAGAGTGATGGTGGTGGGCTGGATGGAGACACCCCGGAATCCCTGGAGCCATGCAGCCAGGAGCTCTTCTTGAGCCAGGAGGAAGGTAGCCAGTCGCAGCGGCCGGTACTTGGTGGAGGACAAACAGAAGAGCAGGGTCCCGGTAAGCGGGTTTTTTTTTCAGGAAGGAATTTTTTCGGTGAGGGCTCTTTGGGAGAGGAGGGTTAGGCATGCATGCCTAGATGCGGAATAGTGCATTGATGTGGTTTATCACATCGCGGTAATCGGCCTCGGTAATCTCCTCGAATGTCTCATCCAGAACGTGGGCAATGCGCTTGCGCAGGTTTATCGGGAGAGCCACCGTGGTCCTTGTCCCAGCCAGGCTAACGTGTCCGTGCCACTGTGCCGTGAGGGGCGGGGGGACCATTACTGCACACAGGCAAGCGGCATATGGGCCAGGGCGGAAGCCGCATTGCAGTAGAAGACCCTCCCTTGCTTCCCAGGTCACCCTCAGCAGCGAGATATCGTCCAGGACGAACTCCTGTGGAAAATGTTGGGACAGTGTTCAGTGTAGGTGCCCCCTGAAGCTGTTGGCTCTCCCCAGGGCACAGAAACCCAGAGGACAGTGCAGCCCTGAAACAATCAGTCCCCCTTACTCACCATTTTGAGGCTCCCGTGGGATATGTGTGCTCTGTTTTGGACGGGAAAATTATGCTATTGTGTAGACCCTGTGTGTTTTCTACTCCTTAAGTGCGGGGGGAATCATTACTCTGTCTGGTACAAACAATGCTGCCTCTGTTAAATGTTGCATTTTGCCTATATAGCAGCATCAACCTTGAGACCTCAGCCGTCCCTCTTATCGCCTGTTCAGAGACTGCAAAGACTCAGTAAGAGACCGCGAAAAAGCAAAGAAGACATGCTACAAGAAGTGATGTAGCAATCTATTAAAGAGAATGAGAAAGCACAGAACTGGAGGGAGAGAGAAAGCAGGATCCGCCGGGAAAACGCAGCGCACCGGCGGCAAAGCACGGAGCACCGGCAGCAAAGCATGGATTGGCTCATAAGCATCCTGGAGCGCCAAGCAGACGCTATCCAGGAGCTCGTAGCAATGCAGAAAGAGAAGCAGTACCGCAAACACCACCCCCCCTACAGCCCTTGTCCCAAAACTCTTTCCCTTGTGCCCCACTGTCACCTCCAACCCACTTTCCCCAACTTCCGTGTTCTTCACGCCACCCGCTGCCTCCAACACCAGTATCTTCACCACCCAGCCCTGAAAACCATGACCCTTACCCTCTGCACTCAACCCCCATCACCATGCAGAATAGCTATCCTGAAGTGCAGCACTCACTGCACAGCACACCAGAAAGGACATACGCGAATCTGTGATTGTACTCTTCCCCACTCCACCCCCTTGTTTCTTTTCAATAAATGGATTCTTTGGCTTTGAAAACATTCTTTATTATTGCATAAAGTAAAAGACTCCTTAGCCCAGGAAATAAACAGGCACTGCAAGTCTGCTTGTCTGCTTTGCAGACACGGATTCCTAAAGATTGGAACTACTGCACTTCACTCCCGTGCAGGGCACCAGATATCACTGCTGGTTTTCAGCCTCAAATTGCTCCCTCAAGGCATCCCTAATCCTTGCAGCCCCGCGCTGGGCCCCTGTAATAGCCCTGCTCTCTGGCTGTGCAAATTCAGCCTCCAGGTGTTGAACCTCGGAGGTCCATGCCTGAATGAAGCTTTCACCCTTCCCTTCACAAATATTATGGAGGGCATAGCACATGGATATAACCGAGGGGATGCTGTTTTCGGCCAAGTCCAGCTTCCCATACAGAGATCGCCAGCGGCCCTTTAAATGGCCAAAGGCACACTCCACAGTCATTCGGCACCGGCTCAGCCTGTAGTTGAACCATTCCTTGCTGCTCTCAAGGCTCCCTGTGTAGGGTTTCATGAGCCACGGCATTAATGGGTAAGCGGGATCTCCAAGGATCACAATGGGCATTTCAACTTTCCCTACCGTGATCTTCCGCTCTGGGAAAAAAGTCCCGGCCTGCATCTTCCTGAACAGCCAAGTGTTCCGAAAGATGCGTGCGTCATGCACCTTTCCGGGCCAGCCTGTGTTAATGTCAATGAAATGCCCACGGTGATCCACAAGCACCTGGAGAACAATAGAGAAATACCCCTTCCGATTAACGTACTCGGATCCTAGGTGGGGTGGTGCCAGAATAGGAATGTGCGTCCCATCTATCGCCCCTCCACAGTTAGGGAACCCCATTTGTGCAAAGCCATCCACTATTTCCTGCACGTTACCCAGAGTCACGGTTCTTCTGAGTAGGATGCGATTAATGGCCTTGCAAACTTGCATCAATACGATTCCAACGGGTTGACTTTCCCACTCCAAACTGGTTTGCGACCGACCGGTAGCTGTCTGGAGTTGCCAGCTTCCAGATTGCAATAGCCACCTGCTTCTCCACTGGCAGGGCAGCTCTTAATCTCGTGTCCTTGCGCCGCAGGGTGGGGGCAAGCTCCTCACACAGTCCCATGAAAGTGTCTTTTCTCATCCGAAAGTTCTGCAGACACTGCTCGTCATCCCAGACTTCCATGACGATGTGATCCCACCACTCGGTGCTTGTTTCCCGAGCCCAAAAGCAGCGTTCCACGGTGCTGAGCATGTCCGTGAATGCCACAAGCAATTTCGTGTCGTACGCGTTACGCAGCTCAATAGCATCGTCGGACTCCTCACTGTCACTGTCACTTTGGATCTTAAGGAATAGTTCGACAACCAAACGTGACGTGCTGGCGAGATAAGTCAGCATACGCCTCAGTGGTTTGGGCTCCATTTCCTGCAGACAGATCGCGCTGCACAGAAACCGTTGAAAGATGGCGCCAAAGGTGAACCGAAACAAAGGGATTTCTGGGATGCGAAGCGATGCATCACGGGGCATTGGGACAGGACCCAGAATGCCCCGCACCCACGCCCCCTGCCCACAACCCACGGCGCCAGAATGGGAAAAGGTGCTCTGTGGGATAGCTGCCCATAATGCACCGCTCCCAATAGGACTGCAATTGCCGCAAATGTGGCCATGACAGTGCGCTGGGCAGCTGTAAGTGTGGACAGACTGCAGCGTTTTCCCTATCAGCTACACAAAGTCAGGTTTAACTCACAGCGCTGTACATCTGCAAGTGTAGCCAAGGCCTAAGTGATCTACCTAACAAGAGAGGGCTTGGGACAGGACAGTAGTTGTTGAGATTTCCTGCATCAAGTGTTTTCAGGGTTGGCTAGCTATTTTCAGGACCTGACACTGGCAGGTTCACATAAAAGAAATGTTGATTGATTCTGCTAGTGGTGGGGTTGGTTGGTCTCTCTCCAGCCAAAAAGAGCAGAGATCTGCTTTATGTCGGTCAGAGAAATTGATGTTTCTTGGTTTGGTTTATAATTTTCTGTCAGTGAATTCATCCTGTATTCAGCTGATTTTTTTAAATTTATTTTCTATTAAACAGATTAAGACCTCTTTGAAGCAATCCATCTTGGTTTATACAATCCATACTGATTACTTTTTAAATTATTTGGAGTACTTGTGGCAACTGTGATAGTGAGAATTGGAGCCACAAGATAAAAACATGGGTGTTTAGTAGCTGTGGAGGACAAGAGAGGGTTGGTTGGGGGGAGAGGGAGTCGCAGGGAAAAAGCTTGAGACCTCCATGTTCTGAAGTCTGATTATCTTTTTATAATAATGTTAGCTTGCAAAACTGCAAATACCATTTTGGGTGAGGGGGTTTTAACTTGGAATACTTTGGCTTTTTTAGCTTGTGTCACAAACATTATTTTAACACCTTTAAACTTAATTCATTCTAGGTTTTTAACAGTACATTTTGTTGAAATGTTAATCTGTATTTGTGTGCCCTCCCCTTTTATTCCAGATACCTTTCAGTAAATTTTACAGTGCTTTTAAATTTAAGGATGCTCATTAAGGCTTGATTCATTGTAGCATGCATTGAAACCCTGCAGGTAATCTTCAGACTGTGGACACTGCAACATTATGTTTCCTTTTGCTATTACAATGGATCATATAAATGTTCCCCTGTAGATCTTTAACTCAATACATTGTGTCACTGTGGAGTATAGATCTCTTAATCTACTGATTTATTAAAATAGTGGATTAAGCAGCTCTTCAGGATCAGATTATGTTCCATATGTAACAAAACAGTGTAGTTGGGATTAGTATTCATTTTACAATACTAAAAACATTTTAACTATTCTAGCAAGGACTGGTTGAGGCTGAAATAACAACTTGTAAGACACTTACTAATGTATTTGATCATTTCATTTTCCATTTTGTTTCCTGTCAAATCAAAGCCTATCACTGTGTCTGGTGAAAACTTAAACTAATTAAATCTGTATTATTTCTTACAATATTTATGAATATACACTTATACAAGAAATAATAGTTCAACACATATATGAAAATAGCAATCATACAGCATAGCAATCGGTATGGAAAGTACAATTGTGTATATAACTTTAAAATAAGACATTGTTTTAAAAAACACAAAACAAATTGGAAATAGATTCAAAAGAGGTTACAAAGATTTAGCCAGTTCAACCCAAAGCAAACTGGAAAATAGAAGTATTTTTCCATGCAATTTTTTTTCTGTCAACAGTCTTTTTGAATTTGTCACCAAGACATGTCAGCCATGTGTTAAAGTCCAACTGACTAAGATATTCACAGTTTTGCCAGAATTATCTTTAATGCTATAGACAGAAGGTTGTCAACAAGCCTTTTCAGTGACATCTCCATACTAGTTCTGAGAACAGATGATTAGAGGATTACCAGGCTGCTGTACAGGTCAGCTTGGATCTTCAAAATCTCTTCTATGAAGGACCAAATCTGCAGCCAGAAGCTGTTTATGAGATGGAGGGGGGCAGGGAATTGCATTCATATAAAAGGGATAGATGTGGCACTTGGTTTTGTTTAAGTCTGCCACATGATAATTGTTTCTAAAGTCCTGTCTCTATTTGGAAATTGACTCTTGCTGAACCATTAATAAAAACAATTTACGTTTGTGTGAAGAGAACATAGTCATTTGTAATAACATTTTAGAATACTTGATAGAGACTTGATGGAATCAAGTCATTTTTTTCAAGAAGGAACTTGTCAGAACCAAAGTTCAGTCATGCTATAAATGACATTGAAACCAGTTGTGTTCTATCTTACTTAAAACACTTAAGCTGTTTCCAACTCCTGTTCCATGCAGACTTATTGTTGAAAACCCATTGTCCACCCTGGTTCCCATATGACATACTTTTATACTGGAAAGGCTGTGGTCTAGATAGTTCTATGTAAAAGTAAATAAAATTAAGTCTGTGAAAGCTAAAATATTAGAAATTTCTCTCCTGTTGGATGATACCTCATCTCACTAAGCTCTGAGGTATGCAAGTTTGAAGATCTACTTCCCACCTCTTTTTAACCTCTGTACATCTGATGTTGTGATTTCTAAAGAACAGGGGCTTTTGAGGGCCCGGGACAAAATGTGAAACTGAGGTCTCTACCCTTTCAAAAATATTACTACTGAGGGGAGGCTGAGAAGGGGATGAGGGGTTGGAAAGACAGTCCACCCGCACTAACCCCCGCAGCAGTGACTCCTGTCCCATGGGTGCTCCAGGCATTAGGATCCCATATGCCAGGTCACACCACCACTCACTCAAATTTGGCCCAGCTGCCCCTCCATCAGAAGCACTGTCATCCCATGCTGTGACTCCATGCACCAGGTCACAAGACCATAAACTCAAATTTGGCCCAGATGCCCCTCCCACCATGATACAGGGATGGCCAGGCCAAACCTGAGTAATGCTGCAACCCTGCATTCCAGGTCACAATGCCACTCAATTTAAGGCACTCTCACAAATGGGGGATCTGGGGCAAACTGCCCCTACCCTGCCAGCCCTGTTAAAGAAGCTTATGAAATCATGATGCGGATGGGCACAACTTGTGACACCATCTGTGACACCAGATAGTGGTTTTGAAAATGGAAACAATATTTTTAAACTTGTGTCGTAGGGATTGTGGAAATATATTTGAAAGCCTTGCAGCTAAGCTCTGAAGGATATTGTGTTCTAAGAATCAGACAATCAGGTCTTTGAAACTTGAACAAAAATTTTGGAATAAAGCTTGTGAACTTTGACTAGTACTCTCCCTCCCCCGCCCCCCAGCTTTCTAAAATGGACTTTCAAGAAATACTCCTGTTTTTACTTAATCCTAAACTAAAAGCTTGTAAAACTTAGTTTTTAACTTTTCTTCATTTTTTAACCCTTTTAGTTTAGTCCTATGGCGCTAGCATTTTGAGTACAGCCACTGCTTGCTTCAAATCATTACACTCTGTAAAATACTTGCTTTGACGTAACGTAAGGATAAATGAGACATTTGAAGAAGTCTTAGAGGAGTAAATGTGGCATACCCACCACTCTATCATACTTTCTATGATGCTTTAAACTTCTGAAGTCTCCATATAACATTTTAAAACCCCTGTTATCAATTAGTAGCCCCACCCCTTGGTTAAGGATGCTAAAGGGCTTAGCGATCAAAGCCTCATTAAGAAGCTCTCAGCCTTGCCTAGCAGGCTGCTAGGCTCAGCACATGGTCCCCCAAACAAACAGACCGCACTATATACTTCAGTCAAGAAGCAAGCATACCACAAACAAACACACACCCTGATAATTAAGGAAGGGGAAAGTAGGAGCTCACCAAGGCCACTTCCTCACTCCACCCTGACAATCACATTTATGGTGACTTATGTATTCTTATAGATACTATGCAAGTGCCCAGAATCTAAATAGATGGTTTTTGACAAATCACAATAAATTGGTGGGTTGGGGACCCCAGCTGCCTGTCTCACAGCTTCCGTACCTTACCAGAATTAGGCATAGAAGGTGGGTGCAGGCTGGGGACAACTCACCATCTGGAAAGCCTAGGAAGGCTGCCTTCCACATAGAGAGGATTTACCCCCGTGCCTTCTTGGCTGCTCTGCTATGTCTGCAAGGAACAGAGGGGCCCACAGAGAGATACTGCAGTAGAGTCACAGGGAGGGTTACACACCGGAGGGGTTAACTGACCCAGGGAGGAGGACCACCATTGGAGAGAGAGAACGCTGCTCCTCACTGCCCAAAAGCTGGGCAGAAACAGATCAAATTACAGCGCAAGGACTCTTTCTGTGGCTCCCACCACTGTCTGCTGTCATGCAGGCTGAGAATCTAGAGGTAAGTAGGAGCAGAGCGAGGGTGGCCAGAACATGCAGATCCAAACCACTGATCCACCTCTGTAAAGCTGCAGAGAAAGGAAAGCAGCCCAGATGTTCAGAACTGTGGGAGATGGGGGGTTTCAGAATAAGATACCTGTGGCTGCTTATATGTAGCTGGACATATATCAAAATACCAAGCAAAACATGCACCTGAAAACTGTACAGAGAAACTACCTCTATGTAGAGGTAGTCTCTAATTCAGAGTAGAACAAGTTTCCATTATGGAGCTCTATTTTAGCCATGCTATAAGTGGCTTGAAGATTGCTTTCAGAGTTCAAAGTAGAATTTTGTATTTGCTTCAAGCTTCACAGTCAGTTTGTACCCAAGTCACTACAATTTGACAAAGATTTGAAATTGAGTTTTGTCCAACATTGCTTTGTTTTGTGATAGCTCAACAGCTTGTTCCTACTCCTTCCATTCGTTTAAATTGCCCAGGAACCCATGCATTGGCTATATGTCAAAATAGCCTGGCATTAAGCAAATATTAATTTTTGTTGTTGTAGATAGGTTAGGACCCATACTGTTCCCCCTAATTTCAGTGGAGTAGCACTGGCCCCATAACTTCTAAGTGCTATAAAGAGTAAGGTTTTTTTGCTGTTTATTTCAATCAGGGCAGGTGTATGAACACATTGTTTTTTCTAACCTGTGATCAGCCACCCCAACAGAGACACTTCCATAACAGTGAACTAATCTCCCTTTGTCTCACGTGCAGAATCAAATATTTTGGAGCAGTGGACAAGGGTTCTAGGCCCCGTTCTTCCAAGTCTGTTATTAGGGAGACATGGTATATTCACTAGAGTGGATCGATTTTGATGCCCTGTAACTCCAAAACAAAGTCTGGCTTTCAGATATTTAGACTGAATAAATCACATTGAGATGTAGAATTTGTTTTGAACTTTGGAATAACTTAAGTCTTGGTTATACAGCCCTAAAATGGCTTTTTTTGAAATTTGTGATGCATTTAACTTTTTGGGGGGAACTTATCAGTCCACTGAAATCTCAAGTTTTCAAAGTCTGAAACTGATTTTACAGGCAGTCTCAATTTTAAAATACATATTGCACATTGTAAGGCATTGATTGTAGCATCAAACACAGAGAAACATTAGCTCATACAATGGACTTTTAAGGGCAGGAGTAGTAAAAGGTTTAAGAGGCTGTTATTTGGAAATATACTATTCTGAAAAAATTATAGTGATCAGCATCAAATACAGTGTCTGCATACATACTGTCAAGATTACCTCACCGTAACATTACACTTCCATTAAACTGAAATTCTCAGGAAAAGACAATCATAAGTAGTGCTGGTCAAAACTTGGAGTTTCCATTCTGCACCAAATTTTAACATTTCACAGTTTATTTCATTCTAATTCAGGCCAAACAATATTTCTGATACTTCCCCTGAACTGAAAATTCCATGCGATTTTCATTTTAAAAAACAACCAAACATGCCGTTATTCCCAAAGTAAGATATGCTCTGTAGGATCCCCCGCAGCTACTCAGGGCTCGTCTACACTACTGCTTAAGTCAACATATCCTGTCTCTCAGGAGTGTGAAAAAGCCACCTCCCCCCACCCCAGCAACATAACTTACATCAACTTGAAATGGTGTCTACATCGCACTGTGTCAGTGGGAGACGCTCTCCTGTCAGCATAGCGCGTCTTCATCACACACACTACAGCAGCATAGCTACATCGGTGCAGCGGCGCTGATGTGGTAGTGTAAATTAGCCCAGACTGAAATTGATGTGATTTGACAGTTTTCCTGATGTATGGTGCAAATAGCAGGGTGAAACTGACCTGGGTTCCACAGAAGCATACTGCTTTTGATGAACTGGCATTTTTGATGGAAAACTGGTTTCATTGGCAAATTTCTGATGGGCTCTAATTTTAAATATTTTAGAAAAAAAAAAATCTTTCCATTAATGCTTTTAAATTATCCATTTAAAAGTATCCCTAAATCAAAGTAACAAAATACATAAACACTCCAAGGATCAGAGTTAGGATTATGTTGTGACAAGCCAAGTATTTATACTTTTAAGTAAATACTGATGTTTGTTGTGGGCAGAGTCCAATTTCACTGAATTAAAATGTTTGAGTTTTGTAGATGTAATAGGTATGCACACTTGTCACTTTGCAAATATATCCAGTTTTATAAATGAAGATTTTGGGGGTCTGAATAGTTAAGAGTTCAGAATTAAGCTCTAACCAGATAAACCAAGAATACAAAAGTTATCCAAACTTGTTTTTCTGTTTTTGAACACAAAACTTGGAAAATTGCTTTATCTTAAGTACTTTACATAGTTTGGAGATCTTAATAATGACAAGTTACCTTAACCAACAATATTTTTATTGATTCAGTATTCGAGCATCATTAGGTTAAGGTCTTTTAGAAAAGCATACCATTAGAAAAATCAGACAAAAGAAATTTAATTTATGACTGACAACTAGTACATGCAGTTTAATAAAATTTTATCAGACTGTGGGAGACATGCTGCCCTTGCAGATAGATGAACAGTTATGAATCTAAATTATTGAACAAGATAACATTTCAAATTTGTTAAAATTTACTGTGGAATAAGTCATTCTAGTCAGTCACCTGGAACTGATTCGTTTCTCAGAACACAAGGCAAAAACAGTGGTTCTTTGTGTCTTTTTTTTTTTTTTTTTAAATTAATCTAACGACAGGTGCTTTATGGAATATGCATCATTAAGATCAGTTAAAAAAAGATCAGCAGTGAATGCTGCGCATATATTAAGATCTTCTCCACATATGATTTAGTCTCAAAAAAAGTAGCTTGGTTAAGGGCTGGATTAATCCTGTAGTGCATACGTGTAATTGTCTAATTTCATTCTCATGCACCACTATCACATTTTAAGCATTAGTCATTTAGAACAAATAACTGATTTTTTTTCCCAGATGAAAAGGAGTGTCAATATAATTAACTAAATACAGTAAAATGCAATAAAAGACTCCACATAATTTTAAAACCTCCCTTGTCAATATATTTGTATTTACATAACTTCATAAACTTCTAATATGTAATGACCCACTGAAGATATTTTTACAACAAGGTTATGAATTTATAAATTCAAAGACTCAGAGGCACATAGTTTAAAAGGCCAATAACACTGAAACCAATGAAGTCACAGAAATTGGAATATTTATGGACATATCACTAGTACAAAATAAAAACCACATCCAAAACAGCAACCCACCTTGGAGACATCCTTAAAGTTAGCATGATAAAAAGTTCTCATTTCCTTCAAAAGAAAAATAATTCATCCCTCCTACCAAGCCTAGAAAATCCTATTTACAATTGTACTTTATTCAGCAGGATCACTAAGTTGCGTAATACAGCCACTTCTATTCTGCCATTAGAATTTAATGTTTCTATTACAGTATAGTTATATTTACAAATGAATACAATATTTAACTCTGGTCTTCATTAAGAAGATTTGAATGAAAACAGATTGTTAAATCACAATACAAACGCTTTTGTGGAAAAAGTGTTTTGAGGAGGATGTGTATTCAGTATCATTCCCAAGGAACAGGATGTCAATACTTCTGATAAAGCTTAAGTTCATCACCAAGAACAGGTCTTTAAATTATGTTAATGAAGATTCTGTGCCAACTTTCACACACTGGGGTTTCTTCAGTCAGTCAACTTTCACCACGCTGTAAATTTTGGTCACAAACCAAAAGCATGCAAAGAATCCAATCGTCCCTATTAAAAAAAAAAAAAGTTTTTCAAAGAGCAGATTCATAAACATGGAAGTGTACACGTAGACAGAATTCTTCTTTCAAAACAATGAGTTACACATTAGTACAACTAGTATAGAGTCTAACAGAAATTAGAAACTCACTGTCTGTGTAGGACCAAATGACATTTTTCTGTTGACCAGGATATAAGTTTAAGACTACATACTACCCTCCACAGCTGATCGCCTACCAGTGTCAATGGAAAGTTTGCATAAAGATAGAATATGGTATTTATATAGTAACTGAACTTTAATCGAATTTTTATTTATTAATACTTCATTATGTTCAGCATCACTCAGTGGAAGAACATACTCACCTTTAAGACCAGAGCTATTTCTGTTCTTCGTTTCTCTTTTCTCCCCCCCGCACATCCCCACCCCAAGTCTTTAATTTCCCTCCTATTGGGTTCACAACCGCACCCTTCCCTTTTGCATCTGCTCAAGTGATCAGCTATGTATGACATTAATAGTGTCATTACACTGTTCAGTTGACACCTCAATTACCATGTGCAAACTTATGAAGATAGTACTGCATTGATTTACATACACATTAAAAACCCTTTCCAAATTTGGCAATCAAATGCTAGAATGATTTTTTTAAATGAAAGGAGAGGTTATTCACCCTGTGCAATAACTGGAGTTTGAGATGTGTCCCCCTGTGGGTGCTCCACTTCAGGTGCACATACACCAAAGCCTTTGATCACAGATTTTTGGTAGCAGCGGCCATTCGGCCCACACATCCTTGTGCCACAACACTCAGGATTCATAGGGCTGCATGGGCGAATCGCCCTCAGTTCCTTCCCTACCACTAAGTCCCATAGTAGGAAACACCTAAGCAGAGAGGAAGGAGGGCAGGTAGAGCAGAGCCCCTACAGAGGGATACATCTCAAAGAACTTGTTACTACACAAGGTGAGTTGTAAGGTCTGAGGCCTCTTTCTGCAGTAAAAGCAGCAGCCAGAGTGAGAAACAGCAGCCATGTACTAAGTTGCAGAGTCCCATCCTCACATTCCATCTACTGCACCAAAACAATGTCCTATCAGGCTGTTAAGAAGGCAAGCCTGTCCTTACAGAACCTACCATCACCAGATAAAGTAACAGATCTTAAGATGTTTAAAGGAAACTTTGCTAATATTTTGTCTGGCAAGAAACCACTTAACAGTTGTGATTGTGAAATCTATATTGTTTTGCCTTTATGGTCCCTACTTCTCTATCTGTACCGTCTGTCTGATTCTTTATTGTTTGTCTGTTGCATAATTAATTTTTCAAAATTTAAATCGATTAAGGTGGTGGGGCCTGATTATGGTTAAAGAACTGTTTTGTAATGGGCTAGGATTGGTGAAAAACACTGTTTTGTAGCACTTCAGTTTAAAATGATTAGTTAGGGAAAACTAAGCAGGACCCAAATTTTAACTCCCATATATACTCGATCATAAGCTGGTTCATTTATAAGCCGACCGCCGCTCCCCCCCTCCCCCCCGATGGATAAGTAAAAATGGAAAATTTTTATGACCCGTTCATAAGCCGACCCTATAATTCAGGGGTTAGCAAACTTTGGCTCCCGGGCCATGAGGATAAGTCGCTGGCGGGCCGACATGGTTTGTTTACCTCAAGAGTCCACAGGCACGAAAGTAAACCTAAGTAAACAAAGTGTCCCGGCGTGCCAGCTGCTTACCCTGATGGGCTGGTACAGCAACTGGTGGGGAAATTTTTTTGGGGAGAGAAGCTGGGGGGTTAGGGGAGTATTCCCTGTGACCACCCCCCACATGACCCCACCCCTAGCCCGGGACCCCCACACTCTCCCCATCCTATCCCTTCCCACCTTATCTGAGGGAGGATGTCTCTGGCCTGGCTGGAGCTGCTCCGGCAGGCTGGGCAGCGCGGCTGTAGCCTGATCCAGCGGGCCAGACCGGACGGCGCGGCCGCAGCATGTTCCAGCGGGCTGGGCCGGGCAACGCGGCCGCAGCCTGCTCCGGCACCCGGGTGGCACAGCCACAGCCTGCTCTGGGGGGCGGGGCCGAGTGGCACGGCTGCAGCCTGCCAGCCCCAGAGCTGCAGCTGCTTCGGAGGCTGGGGGAGAGCAGCGTGGCCAGAAGCAGAGAGACTCTGGCCCCGTCTCTTCCCTTCTGGCTGTGCTGCCTCTCCTTGCTCCCTCTGTTGGGGGGAGGGGCTGTGTCCCACCTCTCCCTCTCTATACCCGTTCATAAGCTGACCCCCTTCTCTGGTGCTTCCCTTTTTTACTAAAAAAATTCAGCTTATGAACAAGTATATACGGTATATAAACTGGGGTCCAAAGGGAAGTTATTTGGAACCTAACACCAGGGCACAGCCCAGGATCAGAACTGCCAGACCTCAACACCCTGCTGATCATGCTGTGCAGAAGCTGGAGCTCTGGATGACCTAATCTTGACTAGCCATCAAGAAAAGTTCATCTGCCTTATTGGGCTTAGCATGCGTATTCTGTTTTGGTAACTGTTAATAAACAGAGGTTAAGGATATTACTGCATAAGGCTCTTTCACTGGTAAAAGGCCCCACAGACCAGTACAGCCCTAAGCCCACTGGGAATGGGTGTTAGCCCTGAGCCACCAGGAATGGGTGTTAGCCCATGGAAGGATAGAGTTGCTTCCCTTATTTCCTGAGTACCCAAAGGGGTGTGTGCGAGAACCCTAAATTGTGTGGGTGACAGAGTAACCTCTCCTCCTCTGTTTAGCGTTCCTGTGGGTGCTCCACTTCAGGTGACCCCACCAACAGTGACCCCCTTAAGGAGGTGGGAGGTTCAGAACAGAGTCCAGCACTGAAGAGAGACCTGTGTTGCCTTCTTGCAGCCTCCAATCTAGCAGTGTGAACCAAAGCATAATGCCTGGAAAAAGTATGCACTGAAATCCACATTGCAACTTTGCAGATCTCAGCAAGTGGAACATCCTTGAGTAGACTGTGATCTAGCAGATAGAATGTGCAGTCACTCACATGGGAGGGTGGGCATAAGCCAAACCATAACTGGTAATATATACAGAGATCCATGTAGAGAGTGTCTTTTCATGATCCCCTAGACCAGGGGTGGGCAAACTACGGCTCGCGGGCCAAATCCGGCCCTTGAGCTCCCGGTGGGGAGCAGGGTCTGGGGCTTGCCCCGCTCCAGCCGGGGAGCAAGATCAGGGGCTGCTCCACGCAGCTCCTGGAAGCAGCAGCAGCATGGCCCCCCCTCCCAGCACCTATGCATAGGGGCAGCCAGGGGGCTCCGCTCTGCACACTGCCCCCGCCCTAAGTGCCGCCCCTGCATCTCCCGGGAACTGCAGCCAATGGGAGCTACAGGGGCGGTGCCTGCGGACAGGACAGCACACACAGCTGCCCAGCCACACTTCAGCTTAGGAGCCAGAGAAGGGACATGCTGCTGCTTCCAGGAGCCACTTGAGGTAAGCGCCGCCTGGAGCCTGCACCCCTGAGTCTCACCCTGCACCCCAACTCCCTGCCCCAGCCCTGATCCCCCTCCAAACCCAGCCCAGAGCACCCTCCTGAACCCCAAACCTCTCATCCCCAGCCTGCACCCCCAGCCGGAGCCCTCATACCCCTGCCATGCCCCAACCCCCTGCCGCAGCTCTGATCCCCCTCCCACCCTCCAAACCCCTCGGTCCCAGCCCGGAGCACCCTCAACTCCTCATTTAAGGCCACATCCCAACCTCAATTTTGCAAGTATTCATGGCCCGCCATACAATTTCTATTCCCAGATGTGGTAGTCCTATTTTGATACCAGCACCTGATGATTCGCTATCCTGAAACGTAATGTCCACGAAGACTAGTTTTTATGACCGAAAAGATCCAGACACTTCCGGTCCTTGTTACATGGGGTAGCTTTTTGAATATGCTCTCTCCCCCTTTCATTAACTGTGTCCACAACCAGAGAATTTGGTGCCGGATGTGAAAACAAAGTTTTGGAATCCCTGGCCAGAATGTAGGAGTTTTTTTAAATCAGCATGCTTGCATGTACAGATTGCCGTTGCTGGAGTTTGCCAGCTGGTCTTTGCTAGCTCAAGAAGAGCTTCTTTAATCAGCAGTGCCACCCATGCTGAAGTGGAGGTATGCAATATAAAGAACAGATTAGACAAATACCTGTCAGGGATGATCTAGATAATATTTAGTCTGGCTTTGAGTGCAGGGGGACTAGACTAGAAGACCTCTCAAGGTCCCTTTCAGTCCTATGATTCTATGAATACTTCAAGGGATTTATGATAGGAATCCTGGACTTCTTCTAGAGGAATTTGAAATGTGTCCGCGACTTGCCTCATCAGGTCCTGGAATTGCCACAAGTCATCAGCTAATGATGACGGTAGTGGCATTACTGCCTCCTCCTTGCCTCTGCTGATTCAGAGTGGAGGGAAGGAATGGATGGTACCAGAGAATGAGGTCTTATGTTCTTTATGAGATTCCACTGGGTACCCTCAAAACTGCTGGTAATACATTGCCCATGGATCCCAATAAGGCAAAGGAGGAGGACCATAAGCCATGTGAGAGAGGTAGCAATTGTTGGTCATCCCAAGTTTTAAGAGGCAGAGGTCTTGTAATCTTGCCTTTCTCCTGGAATAAACTAGAGCACCTTGAACTGAAAGCTCTGAGTCCAAATGCTCCTTTATGTATTGTACAGAGGTGACAACCCTTCTTCCTGAATGGTAAAAGCTGGAGAAGTGGTGGGTCTCACTACAACATGAGCAGTCAGTGATCCAGCAGATCTTGG
Organism: Terrapene triunguis; assembly: GCF_002925995.2. NCBI lineage: Eukaryota > Metazoa > Chordata > Testudines > Emydidae > Terrapene > Terrapene triunguis. The sequence continues at coordinate 23,463,930 of NW_020664372.1, read as the reverse complement.
TATGGAGAGGTGTCTGGAGGTTGCAAGGACGGGTAGACTTAGGCTCCTTCAGTATCATGAGGTCTTTAAGATACGGGAACTCCTGCAATACTGGGAGCATGAGCCTCAAGCTTACTCCTGATGCTGCTGTTCGAGGCAGTGGTGCCAGTACCAAGGGTACCACAAATTCCAATGAGGCCACTCCCTTGATGGTGGCAGTAGTGGTCTTCGGTATCACACCCTTTACCACCAAGGTATGGGGCTTAGATAAAGTCTTAGATTGCTTCATGATACCCAAAGTATTCGGCGCCTCAATAGCACTCCTCTTAGGGCCTGAGGTCTCCTGTACTGAATCTTCTTTGAGGAACTCTGCTCTGGTCCTCTTGTCCTCCTCCATCTTTGAGTGAGAAGCTCTAAGTACCACTGGCACCATTATAGGTACTTCACCCATGGAGAGTGTTGGAGATCGGGATCTTGACACTGCTTTCACCTTGGAAGCACTTTGTGATTCTGATCTCATTGTAGAAGGGGCACTAACAGAAGCAGAGAGTCTCTTGGAGAGGGGGTTCTCTGTATCCAGATCCAAAGCTGGTCATAAGGCTTGCTCTGTCATCAATAGTGCATACTTAATTCCCCTGTTTAAGGGATCTTCCCTTAAACGAAGTGCAAATCTTGCACTTGCTGGGAATACGCGAGTCTCCCAAGCAACGTATTTGTGGAGAATGCCCATTGCTGACGGGAATGGCTTCTTGACATTGAAGACACCTTTTAAAACCCAAGTAGCTTGACATCCCAGATCCAAGAAACAATTTTAGACCCCTAAATTGGGGGGAGGGGATACACCTGTTCCAACAACTATAAAGTACAAAAGAACTAACCCTATATACTATTTTAACTCTAAACAGAGAAAACAGGCACACATGAAATTCCGTGTCTGTCTGAAGGCTGTTGAAAAGGAATTGAGGGTGGTTCACCCAAAGAGCTCTATATAGCCTCCGTAGGGGGCACGAGGATGTGTAGGACACATGCATGGTCCGAATGGGCACTGCTACCAAAAAATCTCCAATCAAAAGACACAGGGTGCATGTGTGCCTGAAGTAGTATCCCTCTGGGCATTCCACTTGAAGAAGCAGCTTAGGTTCTGCAGAATTTAAATAGGCCATGCAGGACACGAACATCAAGCAGGGTGGATTTTTACACTACTGATCTAATATAAATAAAGATTATTTACAAAAAACTTAACTGACACCTACTTCTTGAGTGCACTTAAGGATTTCATAGCTCATTGTTTAACATCTGTAGTTCAAAAGGTGGCTTGGATTTTTCAATACTATAGTTCAGTATTTAAGTTTAACTGCTCTTCTGTTAAGGTTATAATGTTAAAAATGTTCAGAGACACTGAAGACTAAAAAGGCACCCAAAAGTCACAGGTATAGTCCTGTTTAAGCAAGTTACAAGTTTATGTAATTTCAGTATTTGCCAAAGTTGCTATGGTAAAAATATTTTCATGCCCCATGCTTTAACAAATATAGTTTTTTAAAGATAGTTTAATCATACAGTCAAAGAGGTTTGACATTTGAACTGAAGTTTAAAGACAAAGATTACTTCCTTGATTTCTCGGAGACGGCTCTTTCATTTGAAATTGAGAGTAGTTCTGTCCATCCTTTTTTGGTGAGGTGTGATAGATATACCAAAAATATACTGTTGGGCACAAAAGCTATGCTGATGAAGTTACACTGACCACCTTAACATTATTCCTTCAAACTACAACTAAAAATCAGAAAAATGGTTGACATAGATGGCTTTCATAGCATCTGTTATGGGAACCTTTGTTTCCCAGAAAAATTAGGCCAGGACAAAAGCCATTCAGATAGCTGATTTTGCCTTAGTATACCTAGTATTATTGTAGCTTTAACGTGTGATGGCCAACTAACTAACTATTTAAGACAACATGTTTTGATTTAAATTTTGACAAGGAGCATGATGGAAATTCAGCAATAACTCATATGCTGTAAAATCCTGTGAAGAATCATGAATGATATCATGGTAATTTTTTTCACGCTTGCTAAACTAGTGATGTTTAACTGACTCATTTACTATGATACGTAGTTGTGGGCCCAGCTGTGAGTCACGAAGATTTGTCATGTAGCTCCCAGTATCCTGCCTGCTGAGTTTGATCAATGACCTGGAATGCAGTATGGAAGCAAGTGCCTGAAGCATGTGTTACACTGACACAGCAGCAGGGCACCGTCAAAACCCTTCCTGATACTGACAATTTTTAACGGATGAGTAAGCAGTAGCAGAACAGTTTTGATACAACAATTACAATTTTTTCTTTTTAGTTTGTATATCATCTTGGCACAGGAAGCTACTTGCCTTTAGGAGCAGATTTTGGTAAATAGCTGTTTCATTTAAGAGTTCTGAGAAGAACATATCCCTTAACTCTCCCTCTTTATATAAACACTTATCCCTAAAACATTTCAGTAATTCCATCGATTTTAGAGTGCATCTAATTTTTGGAAGAAACAGCAAACTGAAATCTATTATAGTATGGACGTTATTCTGAGACCAAAAGAGTGAATTTAGAAATATGGTTGAGTCGTTTGATGTCCTTTTAGAACATTCAAGGATTATATAGTTTCAGAAAATCTAAATACAGGAAATGTTCAGTTAAAGTTTCAATACCAACTTTAATTCTGCCTGTATCCTCACCGAACTTCAAGTTAGAGACACTGACCAAGTACCACATAAAACTAAGAACATGAACTCCAGAAGTATATTTTAGTTGTCTAATATAACTTGCATACCCTTGAGTCCAGTATCAGGTACAAAGGGCTAGTGGGGACAGTGTCATGGCAGATAAAGGGTAAGATACTTGTAACTTCTGTCCTGAACCCATAATTGTCATCAGACACTGCACAGCTGATTGCTGATAGTCAGCTGCTGATGCAACATTCATGACCCAGGCTGAGTGGGCAAGGGAACAGGAGATGCACTGGATATATCTTAATGTCCCCAGATTACAGTTTATGACATGTTAACTGACCTAAGGGAAGGAGGGCAAGTGGAAGCTTGCAGATGCATGTTGCCTGAGGTGCAAAGAGGCTGTCATGCTAGGCCTACCACACTAATCCCTCCATGGAGAAGAGAGCTGAAGTAAAGTTCCTACCTGACTGTGTGCAGTATTCTGGGGTTTATAGCCAGCATGACTAGAATAGACTGGTTAAAAGACTTCTCTAGACCAGCAGTGAGGCTGATACACTTTGGTTTCTGGCCAATATGACAATATCATCAAGGCAGACAGAGGTCTGGTTTGTACTAAAAAAGAAAGTTACCATATATACTCGTTCGTAAGCCAAATATTTCTGGTAAAAAAGTGACGCATCAACGGCTTATAAACGGGTCTACACCAAAATTTGATGATTTTAAACTCTATGGAGTCATTGAATTGAATATCTAATACACTGTCGTTTTGTTTACCTGGAGCGTCTGCAGACATGGAGCCCCACAGCTCCCTGTGGCCGCGGTTCGCTGGTCCCAGCCACCGGGAGCTGCGGGAACGGCGAACCGCGGCCACAGAGAGCTGAGGGGCTCCATGCCTGCAGAAGCTCCAAGTAAACAAAACGTCCCGACCTGCCAGCGGCTTACCCTGATGGACCAGGAGCCAAAGTTTGCCAACCCCTGAAATATAGGGTCGGCTTATGAAAGGGTCATACAGTTTTTGCTATTTTTACCTAACCATCTTGGGGGAGAGGGGGTCGGCTTATAAACGAACAGGCTAATGGACGAGTATATATGGTAATTAATGCGACTAACTCAATTTAAAATCAATGTATCTAAGGAAGGCTTAAGCATGTGTAAATGCATCTATACTAGGAGTTTAAATCAATGTAATTAAATCTATTTAAAACTGATCTAGTTAGAGCAATGCAATTTTTCTAATATAACCAAGCCCAGAGTTCTCTATCTCAGTCTGAGATGCTGTTTGTCTCTACCCCTCAAGTATGGTCTAGAAGCAGGATGGTAGAATAAAGGAGAGCAGAACTTCCAGCCTGTATGTTGGGAGTGATTAACCTATTAGTATATAGAATATGAATAGGGAAGTAGTAAATTGTGACTTACAGAAATACATATGGATTAGGCGAAGGTATTTAAATTTACAGGTGGCAGGAAGTATCAGATTACAAATGCAGGTAATGTGCAGTTAATAGATGAAGGTTTTTAATTTTTTTTGTAGCTAATATTCTGTTACTATTTTAAAAGGACAATATTCTCAAACTTAGGTTCTTGTTTTCCCTAGGAGTTTTCTTTTTAAAATGCAAAAAACATTCCCCCCCCCCCCCCATACTCATTTAAGTCAAATACAGCTGAAATGACTTTGCTCACAACTTTAGTGAAACTTTTGTTAAAAGGTCTGATGGCCGGGACTTTAATTTCTGTGTAGCGCTTGGGCTATAAACTTGTATCCGTCAAAAGCAGATCCATATCACGGGCCACGGGGAAGTATTAAGCCTCTCCAACACAACTTCTGGTGCTAGTAACCTTGGAAAGCCCTCCACATTTCAAGCCTTAGGTATGTCTAGACTTACACTGCTATAGCACTTAGTGAAGACACTACCTACAACAATGGAAGAGCGTCTCCCATTGGTGTACGTACTCTACTTCCCCAAGAAGCAGTAGCTATGCTGACAGGAGAAACCCTCCCGCTGACATAGCATTGTCTACACCAGGGGTGAGGTCGGTATAATTACGTTGCCTAGGGGAGTAGATTTTCCAAACCCCTGATTGACAGTTATACCAACATAAGTTTGTAATATAGACCAGGGCTTAGAAAGGCCACCATTATAGACTGTGAAGTTCATGAGGATTCGGTTACAAATGCTGCTGGCCTGGTGCTCAAAGTTTTTAAGCTTTCTGGGAGTAGGGAGTGGTGGTACCTATCAGTACGGAAGTGGGGGGTGCAAAAGAGCAACCCCCATGTCTGAGCAGCATGTCTCAGTGAAGCCCGCTTTTCAGTGTGCAAGAAGATAGAGGAAGCATTCTGCCACCAGTACTGTGGCAGGAACTAATGGACAGAGAAAGCAGGGATCTGAGGGGAGTGAATGAGGAGATGGGGGAAAAGATTCCATTATTTGTCCTCAGTAACTGGGAAAGGAGATGAAAGATCCCAGTAGCAAGATCTTTAGGTAAGAGCTCTGGCAGCTGACAGATTTTCCTAAAAGCACCACCTTTAAATAACCATGGTAACTTCAAGTCTAGTGGTCAGTTTAGATTTTGAAGGGTACCTTTGCAACGAAAAGAAAGACAGAAGGAAAGAAAGATCCATTTCAATGAGCATCAGACCTCATGGAAGTTAACACAAAGATTAAACTCCACCTTTGTAAAACAAACAAAATACCCACCCCCTTGTTTTTAGTTCTTACTGAAGCCTAATAGGTAAAAGGGTCAATTTTGTAAAGCTTATAATGGAAGTAGTCTTACAAGGGAGTTATTAATACGACTTCATCATAACACTGCTCTCAAAAGCCCACATCTCCAAGAAACAAGAGAACACTCAGGCAGCAAAACTATCTGCAGGATATTCAATACTTAAAGCTTCAAATTTTGCAAGAACATCACACTTCAAAAACCAAAACCCACTACACCATTATATTACCTTTATTTCTAGAACATACCATCCCCTGTAGTTCAGTAACATTTCAGGATAAAAATGCTGCTCTGCAGCTCAATCTAGGACCACCTGCTGACACATGTAACATTTATACTTTACAATGCATCCCCCCTCCCTGTTTAACTTTTTAAAACATGCTTGTATCATAGAACTGGAAGGGACCTCGAGAGGTCTTCTAGTCCAGTCCCCTGCACTCAAGGCAGGACTAAGTATTATCTAGATCATCTCTGACAGGTGTTGTCTAACCTGTTCTTAAAAATCTCCAATGACAGAGATTCCACAACATCCCTAGGCAATTTATTTCAGTGCTTAACTGACCTGACAGTTAGGAAGTTTTTCCTAATGTCCAACCTAAACCACCCTTGCTGGAATTTAAGCCCATAATCACAATTTTTGACTACATTTGATAGTTCCATGTCTCAATTATCCTCTGCATAAGGCATGTTTTAGAACTCATGTGATCATGGACCCTTTCATAGCTTCCAGCTTATGTCCTTCAGTTTAAACCCTGTTAAATATGTACATATCATTCTGTAAGTGGGATGTAATATCACATTAAACAATTCACACAACTGTAGTTAACACTGAATGTTTGGAAGACAATTTCAGGCACGTGCTTAAATGCAGCCTAGTTTCAACAGCAGGAGTTACCAATAGCAATATTAGGTAAATACAAATATTTGTTAGTGTATTGTACTAGGTATAACTATGATTCTTCAGTTACTATTTTAATCCTTTGAAGTCAGGGGCTGAGATTTCCGACACAGTTTATAGCAAAATACATTAGCATAATAATAGCTGACCTGAAATCAAGGGTCTAACGTTCCACTATGGTTTCACATAAAGATTCAGATATTTCTATTTATGATATTTTTAGTGTTCCACTGCACACTCAACTAAAATTAGAGCTAGCAATATCAAGAACCAAGGTTTCAATATACTTACCTGTGAAAAGAAAGAAGATCAAAACCATTATCATGGTGTAACCAAAGTACAAAATGGTGCTTGCTGTCCCTGTGATTTGCAGTTTAGAAAAGAAATAGTGTATTGCATATATCAGAAAATAAACTGCAGTAAAACCACTGGTAAGGAAGGAACGCCACTGCCAGTGATAATCCTAGAAGAAAAGAAAAACCTAAGTAATATTTCCTGAAACCTGAACTCGACCAATTACTAGATGCAAAATTACAAGTGAAATTTTCCTACTGGGTATTTAACAAACAGCTAAAGATAAAATTTTATTACTTTGGATCACTTAATCACAGTTCATAGTATGAATCAGAAAGTCAAAGATCTACACCAAAAAGGCAAAAATCTACAAGCCCAAGTAACAAGAGCCAGATTTTTAAGGGTGCATGCAAATATTAACTTGTGCCGGTCAAGCACATGCACCAAAAAGAAAATACTTTTGACAAAGCAAAGGCTTCTGTCTAGTCAACTGACTTATACCGAAAATAGTGAGATGGATAACGGAAGATGAGCTATATCTCACTGGTACTGAATCTGGGTACAAACTTGTTCAAAATAATATTTGTAATGAGAACTCTTATCAGAAAGGAGCAATGAGTGTCCAATCACATTTTAAGCTGATCTTAATAGGATCTTAGTTATCCTAGTAGTGTTAAATTCTGGAATGATAATATTTCCAGTTATAGAAGTTGGATTTTGTGAAAGTGTCCTGGATATTGTATAAAGTGTGAACAGTGAAGAATATTTCTTACCTCTGCACACAGATGGAAATAGCAAAGCAGTATAGTGGCCTCAGAACATGTAATGACCAAAATAATGAACACAAGAAATAGGAAGCCAAACATATAATACATCTGATGGGACCTACAATCAAAACAGAGGATTAAAATAAGATAAAATGTATTTTGGAGGAAAATGGCATCTCTCAATATGAAAAAGCAGCATTAGCACAAGATGATCATTTTTAGTATACTCTGAAGCTCAAACAATATTTTCTCCTTACCACAAGGGTAGAGTGTCATTGGTGCGGACACAAGTGGAAGTTAACTTGTGCTTTGTTTTTCAAACTGGGAATGCATGATTCAGCAGCTCTACTCTAAAATGGCAAGCAAAAGCTCAAAACCTAAAACTTCTCTCAGATTTGGAGGTTTATGAAGAGAGAGAAACTGAACTGGACACATCACCAGTGAAATCCTGGCTCCACTGAAGTCCATTGAATGGCAAAGCTCCCACTGACTTCAGTAAAGCCAGGTTTTCACTCCACATTTCAATCAGAAAGTGGTAAAACAGAAAAAGTGTCAATACTTTAGATTTGTGTATTAGCACTGACTTCTGAGTTCAGAAACAGCTTAGAGAGATTGGATAACTAGATTGTGCCAGAAAGAGGACAGATTTCTCATATAAGAGCAGTTTGTTAGCATGCTCAGAGTACACATCTGAATTCACTGATGCTGTACGAGTATTTAGTGGGTTATTTTGAATGGTTAAAGGAATTATTTCCTAATGCCTATATGAAGATTTGGGGAAAGGAAAAATCTGTTTTCCGGAAACAATAATTCTGTTCTACAAAGACTAAATTAATAAATCCAATGTAATATACTGTTCACTTCTTTCAAATATCTACCATAATGTCAGTTTCAGAGGCACTTCCGTATGAAGTAATAGGTGTAGTGCAGTGCTCTCAAACTTTTGTACTGGTGACCCCTTTCACATAGAAAGCCTTTGAGTGCGACCCCCCTTATAAATTAAAAACACTTTTTTCATATATTTAACACCATTATAAATGTTGGATGCAAAGTGAGGTTTGGGGTGCGGACTGACAGCTCGCGACCCCCCCATATAACAACCTCGCGACCCCTTGAGGTGTCCCAACCCCCAGTTTGAGAACCCCTGGTGTAGTGCATAAAACTTAGTGATTTGAATACTGCAGGTCAGCTGTATGCTGGTAAGAAGGAGTTATTTCTCTACACACATGGACAAAAATAAAACAACATGGAGTGCTCTCTGAGTGGCAGAATATTAAACGACAAACATTTTAATTTCTTGTGAAATGATCAGTACTTTAGAAAACACTACGGGCGGGCTCAAGCTCTCTAAAGAAAAGGTTCAAAGAGAAAAGTTACAGCTTATATGTTGTTGGCGTTCAAATAAGTTAACTCACCAAATACTATTTAGAATGAAGAAAAGTTGTATAAAGATGCACCCGAAGGGCAGAATCCCTCCCATGATAATGCCAGGTAATGGTTTTGTGTAGAATGATTGTTCAGGAATCTGACGAGGAATCTGATTGGTACGAACTGGGTGTTCAATAGCCTTTAAAGAAAAGAAGAAAAGATTCCTAAATATGTAACAATTAAATACATTTGACACTAGCAGTAGCAAAAATCTACTTAAATTTGTATTTAACAACAAACTGGTGGCCGCCTAGTACCATGATGTCATTGTTTCTAGCAGCCCAATTGCTAACAGCCTCAGAGCAAACGAAAATAGTAGGGTTGTCAAGAGATTAAAAAAATTAATAGCGATTAATCACGCTGTTTAACAACAATAGAATACCATTTATTTAAATATTTTTGGATGTTTTCTACATTTTCAAACATTGATTTTAATTACCACACAGAATACAGTGCTCACTTTATATTTATTTTTTATTACAAATATTTGCACTGTAAAAAGCCAAAAGAAATAATTTTTACAGTGCAAATATTTGTAATAAAAATATAACGTGAGCACTGTACACTTTGTATTGTGTGTTGTAACTGAAATAGACATACTTGAAAATGTAGAAAACATCCAAAAATATTTAATAAATTTTAATTGGTATTCTATTGTTTAACAGTGATTAATCACGATTAATTTTTTTATACTTTATTAATTTAGAGTTAATCGCGTGCGTTAACTGCAATTAATCGACAGCCCTAAAAAAATAGGTAATAGACTTCTTGAAAGATTACTGTTAATGAAGATGTAGCAACTGATCTCTTGCTACTCTCCTTGTGTCATACTGCCACAGTTTTTATCAGCTCAGGCACTGAAAGAGAACCCCCTTGATTTCAGAGAGGAACTCTCAGCTCCGGAATAAACTTTTCTTCCCAATCTAAAATAGCCCTGTTCAGTCAACTTTCAGGGCATGCTGCAAGGAGAATATGGTAGTGTTAGCTGCTGAGAATAAGGCCTGTAGGAATTAGGTCTGCGTGGGGGGAGGGCAGTTTTGCAGGGTGGGTGAGTGAGTGGTATTTAATATAATTTTTGTTCTTGTAATTAACTCAAGGGCACCAACAGCTTTGGATAGGAGTCCTTTTTTATTTTTGCATAAATCCACATAAAAATAAAGGCAACACAAATGATTATGCTCTATGGCCCATGAAGTCTTCCTTTTTAAGATATCGATCTTTGCCACATGAGAAATGGCCTTCCACAGTGTCTCACTTAGGGAAGTGGAATACCAAAAGATTCCACCATAGGCCTCATCCCTTCCTCAGATTCTGAAATAGAATTAAGAACCATAGAAAAAAAGCAAGGAAGGAATAATTAAGGAATCCAGTAAGTGGTTACCCTCATACCTGATTCAATCAACAAAACTCACTAGGAATTAAAGAGAGGTCATCAACACCCAGAATGCCCTAAACCACTGCTTAATCTAAAGAAGCCTCAAGAGTCAAATCCACTGATCACAAAGACCTAACATTAAACTAGAAGAGGCCTATTCATTATCAAATATCTAAAGGGACTTGAGAAACTGTCAGTGGAATCCCAAGATCAGTTGAATGCTAATGGAATCGAGCCGGGCTGGAGGTGGATCACTTTTGGACTCTGTTACCGCAATAGCCACAGTACATGCAATTTACACCCACATAATCACTTACATTTTTCTTAAAACCAAAGTAGGCACCAATAAATGTCAGTGGCACAGATATGCAAAACCAAAGTGCCAAAATAGCAACCAAAGTTCCGAAGGGAATAGCTGCTGAAGATCCTTCTCCCCAAAGAATGAGGTTCATGATAAAGAAATCCGCAAATACAATTCTGAAAAATATAAAACATGCTTAAAAAAAAGAAAGAAACAGGAATGCCCAATAATATTTATATTATTGAAACCATATTACTGTATTAATATCTTAGTGTAATATACATTAAGACCAATTGACACAGAAAATATCAAATGAAGAGGTCAAGCTAGTCTCTTTCTTTCTTAGCCTAGTGGAATTCAACTCCAGCAGGAGCTGACATTCCAACTAAGCAGTTTCAAATATATGCCTGTCATAACTGCACTTCAGGGGAAGACTGCTTGCTGTGATTAAGTAGAAAAATTTAACACAAGGGTTGTACAGTATGCGACACCATATAAGACCAACTACAGCGTGGTCTAAGAAACAGCCTAGAGAGTAAAACAAATACATGAAAAAAAGTGTGCCTGGTCAGAAACTTACTACTGTCATGCTACTACTACATAATCAACCTTTTCACATGGTGAGAGTAAACAAAATTTACAAAAAAAGATAGTGTGCGCAATTAGCACATTTGTCTTTGTCAAATGCACTTTGCTGTTCACGTGGCTTCTGGCACGAAAAGAAGATGTAGTAGGTTTATAGGTATAACTGAAGCTTTAAAAATTAGCTATATGAGAAATGTAACAAGTATGAATAGTCATTTAGAGATTTAACTTACCCAGGACAAAGGAATGATGTCAGCAGGACATTTGTTTTCCATTTCTCACCACCAAAAGCTGTATTAAAATATTTGATAGCTATCAAAATGTGCATTAAGTGCACAGATTACAGTTTATTTTAATAGTACATTATTTAACAGTTATACTTAGGCAGGCCAGCAGAACATTATTTGAACGCCAGTAAATTAAGATCAAAGCATTACACTAAAAATATTTAGTTATGGAAAACTGATTTTGCTTTATTGTTTTGCTCCTCAATTATACAGCTTCCTATCAAAAGAAACATTTAAGACTACAATCATGAAAATGAAAATAAATAAGGTGTCAAAATTGTTATTTTATTATATACACTTTCTCCCTCCTCCCGATAAAGCTAAACGCATTATGGATAAGGGCCAAACTCCATGTGAAGTAGAAACACTTGCATAAGTAAGGTAAGAAGAATTAGGTGCTTAGTCATCCACAGTGTATTTACCTTAGTACGTTAAAAAGGGAACTTGATTTAAAGGATACTCAAATCATCTTCGAGAATTAAACTTTTTGATCACTCAGGGCTTACGCTAGCTTATTTAACATTCAGATTAAGGTTTGATTAGAATAAACTAGCAGTATAAGTTAAGATTCAAGATATTTTTACATATTCACAACGATACTGATGCAAACAAAATTTATAGCTAGGAATCTTTTAAAAAATGAATGATCAGTTTAAAAATTTGGATAGAGTTTACCAATAATGATTAAAGAGCCAACATCAGTGCTCCTTACGAATCCTAGAAATATTACGAAAAGAGCGATATTCAAATACTGAATCAGCTTGGTTTAGAAGGACTTTTAAAGGTGTGCCAAATTTATAAGAATTCTAGTCATATGTGCCAGTAGGACAAACTTCTTGTCTGAATTCAGCAAAGCTGGCAATTTCGTCTGAGCTCTGTCATAATAATAATTGTTTTTATTTCAGGAGTCAGGTACGATTACGATTAGATTGTGCTAATTAAGTTTCCATCCTTATTTAGCATGTTGGTAGGAACTGGTAGTGTCTATTAACACTAACTAGTCTCAGCTTGGGCTCAAGTCTTCTAATAAATTGTTTAAATAAAAGCTGTATATAGCTTTATATTTCTGCATATTTACAGTGGTTCGAACACTGGCCTGCTAAACCCAGGGTTGTGAGTTCAATCCTTGAGGGGGCCATTTAGGGAACTGGGGTAAAAATCTGTCTGGGGATTGGTCCTGCTTTGAGCAGGTGGTTGGACTAGATGACCTCCTGAGGTCCCTTCCAACACTGATATTCTATGATTAAATACTGTAATAAATGTACAGCTTTTTAGTTCATGTGATACACTGTGATGATCACATCATTTGATGAGAATTGCAGACAGAATAAATTGGAATTAGCAAATAGTCACCTCGCAGTTTGCTAGTCCAGTAGAGTATCCAAATACTGGCTGACAAGTTACTCTTACCACTAAACCCATTAGGAGATACTACCATTAGCCGTCTACTTCCCCAATTACATGGTATTAGGTTTGATGCCATAACCTCTCAAATAACTTTTCTCTTGAAGCGGGAATCAGGACTTGGACAAAAGATTCCTCAATTTATTTTGAATATGAAACACCTGCCCCATAGTCTAATCAACTCTGCAGGTCCCTTTCAAACCAACTTGCAACCCTGTAGTCAGGAATGGGATTAGTTAATAACTATTTTACTACCGCCACTAGTGAACACCCACCCTACAAACTGTAACAAAATGAGACAAGAGAAACCCTATTTCCAGCGTACAAACTCCAAACTAGTTTCTGGAAGATGAAAGAAGTCCAAGGCCATTCTGTAACAGGGGGGAAATGCCTTCCTAAAACCAGTGTTAATATCCAAAGCGCGCCTGTAGAGACTTAGCACCAGTCAGCCATAAGCAGGTCATATCTTAAACTAAATAAGGCAGGTAAGGAAAAGCTTTGGATGCAATGGCATTCTTGGCCCTGCAGCAAGTCTCCCCTGAGGCAGAGGAAGAACCATGTACTTTCCTTCAGCACTTGAATGGGCCAATTGAGAGAGAGAGGGCCAGCTCACTATCATAAGGCACCAAAACACCAGAGGGAAGACCTCCAGGGTCAGCAAAGACCCTATGACATCTATTTCCCTGACTAAAGCAACACCTGGATGAAGAGGGCAGGTATTAACTGAAAAGGGGCAAAAGCTAAACTCTGTATTTTCAAATACATATCACCACCCCCTGCAAAAAATTAAAGCAACTACTGTAATTCTGTAATGTAGGAAAACAATGAAATTATTAAACTGTCAGAAATCACTACCTGCGTATTAACTGAAACGTAATGTGTTCCTTCCTATATGAAATTAATTCACATTATGAAAAGACTCACGGGATACCTGTTTTGAGAATATTTTGAAGCAGCTTACTCTCAAGCTTCAAAACACTGAACAATCTAACCATGTACCTGTTCTGTTTTTTGTTTTGTCCTGAGGGGAAACAGATACCAAACAATGGGGGGAAAAAAGCCACCACTGTGATAATTTAGACTAATGAAGTTAAGACCTGTCACCTTAAATAACTTTTACTTACATTTGTAGAATCTGGCAGCAACGTAACCTGCTGGAGTTCCAAGCAGCACCCACAAGACCACAGCACAGGTCATCAATGCTCCTCGGTTAGCAGGCGACAAAAATCCCAGGCAAGCAAAAACTACAAGCACAGATGTACAATTTTAGAAGATTCTTAAAATTATATCTGAGTTTTCTACAGCTAATGTATAATTTATCTCCTGTAGCTTTCTACAGCTTAGTGCCACATATCGACTGTATACACCAACCAGGAAACACAGATTTTTTCCAATTCCAGTTTTTTAAATGTTATCTAGAAATGTTTCTTTCATCTCCACTTAATTAGTTTTATGCAATTAGAAGTTAAGGTTATTTTTCTTTAGAAAATTTACTCTTCCCCCAACTCCACACCACTTACACAGAGTAACAAAAGTCATAATCAAGATCTGTGTGCCAGAGCCTAGAAAAACAGAGAGTAGCATTCCTTTTCTTGGGGGCCGGAATATGTCTCCATGAACCAGTTTCCAGCCAAATTCCTCCTGGGCATCTTCCTGAAAAGGAAATATAGCCAGTTTAATGCATTAAAATCTCCTTTCAAAAATACTATTTGGTAAAAAAAGATATTTAGTTGTTTAAATCATATTTGATACCTAAGAAACATAAGCCATTAATACATAGCACTAACCAGTACAAATTTACTAACACAAAAAATAACACAGTATTAACATGTGCAGGCATTCAAAAATCATAGGTCAGACCCCCCTCAAAAAGTCATGTGCAACCTAAAAAAGAAAGATGAAAAAAATATTATATTGTTTTTCCATCTGCCCTTTGATTCGACTATTTAGGGGGAAATCATTCACCCCTAACTAAACTGTATGCATCATTTCAGGTTCAAAACTCAACCTTAAAAAATGCACTCCTTCCCGTTAGTTACTTGGAAGGAAACTTTTCTTACCACTGGGTTGGGGACAGATGACATTCTACCTTATCTCCAACCCCACACATCAATATTGTGTCTCCTTCCTGTCCCATGGAGGCCCCAATCTGACAAATGCATTCACACGTACCGACAGATTGTAGACAAACTGCAGGACTGGGGCCCTAGTCTCCATCCCCATTCACATTCTCCCTGCAGGTTTCAGCTTTTATTCTTCACTCTGCATTCACTTGCCCTCATTATTACCACTTCCTTCCTCTACCTACAATCTTTACACTGTGTTCTTCTACATTCCCCAATACCAATTTCCAAAATAGAGCAGAAAAGCAGCCATCTCTGCTGAAGGCAGTCTAGCTTCAGTTCCACTGGAAATAATGGTAGACAGAAGCCATCATTACCAGAAGCATCCTTGCTGCAATGTGCAAGTGATGTTCATCGTGACTGAAGACCCATTGTTACTCCAGCCCTTATGAGTAATGGAAATGAGCAGCCATTTTGAAAAAGGCAAATTTTACAAGTTTGGTCCAAATCATGAGAAGCTTTGAAATACAGTTCCCCTAGACTTGCAATATTGTAATAAGAGGCAGCAATTCTGCAAATAAACTTCAAGTATGTTAAACCCCAATGAGACAACACTTTACATAATTTACAAGAGTGGAATGTCTCAGCCAGATTTTCAGCAGCAATATTGAGAAAAAAAATGGTAGAGATCTGGCAAAAGCATGTAAAACCAAGAAACTTCAGTTACAGCAGAAACAGACAAGGGCACAACAGGGCAAGATTTTCTAAATATTTATGCTTTACCAAAGTCTATTTTCTAAGACCTCTCTTTTCTTTTTAAATAGTTCAGTTAATGTATTCATTAACGAGAGTGGAAGGAGTCGAGGTTGATCCATCTCACTGAAATGAGCTCAGTGAGCTGGCTATCGTATCTGAAATCACAGAAAGGTTATTAGTCTGTTTAAAAAATTACATAGCCAAGGCAGCAAACTGGAAGATATGCACTAGTGTCATATTTAATATTAGACTCTGGCCCTTGATGACTGGAGAATTAAAAGTTTTAAATCTTGCCTTTGTCTATCTTAAGAGATGCATCTTGTATTTTTTTTCTTTTAAAGTTGAGAAAATGTCTCCTTGATTAAAAATGAATCTCAATTTTTTTAAAAGGCAAATTCCTAAAACAAGGGCAAATGATGTAAATTAATCTTAAATATAAGCATCTCAAAAGAGATTTAATTCTATACTTTTTTTGGTAGTAAATATTCTTCATAGTAATGTTTTTACCAATTGATGGTTTTCCATAGAGTTACTGAATTATTTGGACTGGAAATATGATCTTTGAAAGTTGTGCACAGCAACATGAAGAGAAAAATTTATAATTAAAAAAGGTAAGAGTCCAAAGGTAAGAGTCCTCTGACACCTACATACAAGAGGAGGTTACTTATTGTAACTGAAGGTCCTGCGAGATGTGTGGTCCTTATCTGGGTGGGTACACATGCGGATCATGCGCCTGAGTCCGAAACCCACTTAGAAATTCTCCATGAGAATATGGCTTGGCCTCTCAATCTTTCAGCTATGGTGATAAAGATGCCTGGAGACTTTCTAATGGGCTTGATTTGCTACAGGTAGAACGTCAGGGCATGTCTGATGTCAAGGTGTCTGATGCCCAGGAGAGGCATGAGGTTTCAGGAAAAAATATAGGCAAGTGAACTGATTGGTTGATATGGAATTCAGACAATCTTGGGGAGGAATTTGGGGTGTAGCTGGAGGGAGACCTTCTCCTTCTGGAATACTGTGTGAGGAGGGCCTGCCATCATGGCTGCAAGCTCACTGACCCTTCTGGCCAAAGTGATATCTACTAAGAACACCACAGAGGTAGGTCATGGCACATGGTGCCATAGGTTCGAAGGGCGAGTCTGCGAAAGTTGACAGGATGAGGTGAAGATCCCAGTGGGGCCTGGCTTTCATGACTGGTGGGAAGGTCCCTTTATAATGCAAACTGTCATTGGGTGCATGAAAATGAGTGTTCCTCCACCAGGGGAAGGTGCTGCTAGGGGTACATGAACAAAGCTCAGAGCTAAACCCAATGTTTTAAAGGCAAGGAGATATTGGAGAATAATTGGAACGCCCACCGTGGCAAGGGAATGGTGGTGGCAGTGCACCCAATCTGAGAAGTGGCACCACTTAGCCTGGTAGCATGTTCCGGTTGACTCCTTCCTGCTTTGGTTAACTCCTTCCTGCTTTCTCCTGGACCTAGGCAAAACAGGAGTGTTCTATGTCCAACACCCATCCAAATACCAGACCATGAGGCAGAGTGGGGTCAGGTTGGGATGCCTAAGCCTCCTGTGGTCTTGTGTTAGAAAATCAGGGAATGGGCGGATGCTGATGGATAGGCATGCAGACAGCCTTAGGAGATCAGAGAACCAGCACTGGCTGGGCCAACAGGGTGCTAGGAGGATGATGGAGGCTCTGTCTTGGCAAATCTTCCTGAGAATTAGAGGTATGAGGGGAATGGGGGGAAAAAGGCATAACAGAGGTTGGCCATCCAGGGAAGCAGGAGAATGTGCCCTAAGTCGCTCCCTATGGCCCCCTGGAGCAGCACATGGGAAATTTTGTCAGGGATACAAAAATCCCATAGGACAGTACACCACTGCACAAAGATGTTGTGGTGTGTATTTCCCATTTGTGGTCTATGCAGACTTCCGCTCAGTCTGTCCTGAGTTCTGAGCACCTGGGAGGCATGAGGTCTGTATGGTAACCAGATTTCTGATACACCAGTTCCATAATCTAACTTCCTTCAAGCAGAGAGGATGAGATATTGCTCTTCCTTGTTTATATATACACACCATCATAGTGATATTGTCCGATAGGATTTGCACGTGGAGGGAGCATACAAGAGGATAGAGATGGATGGCAGGAGAGAGAGATCACTTGATCATTGCCTGTTAGGTCCACACCCTCTGGGGCACCTGGCATTGGCCACTGTCGGTAGACAGGATACTGGGCTAGATGGACCTTTGGTCTGACCCGGTACGGCCTCTCTTATGTTCTTAAGAAAAGCCTTGGGGGGTAGGTGGACTGCTCTGAGCTCCAGGACTTTTATGTGCAGCCTGGCTTCCCGTGGTGTCCATGTATCTTGGGCTGTGTGGCAGTCCAAGTGGGCACCCCATACTGTAAAGGGAGCAACTGTCACTAACGTGGCCCTCGGTATGGGAGGGCTGAAGGGGGTCCTCACCATGACCTTGGTCAAATTCGACTACCAAGCAAGAGAAGTGAGAACTCGAGGGAATGGGGACTCTGGAGTCGATGAAGTCACTGGTCGGCCTGTAAGTCGAGTGGAGCCTGAACTGTAGGCATCGCAGGTGGAGCTTGGCAAAAGGTGACACATAAGTGCATGCAGCCCACATGGCCCCAGAGGGAAAGGAATTGATGCACCACAGTGCAGAGCTTGTGGGTAAGTGAGCGATCAGGCTGCCCACTATATAACATCTGTCCACTGGAAGGAAAGCTCGTGCCAAGACAGAGTCCAGCCTTGCTCCCATGAAATGTAGTTATCTGTGTGGGTGACAAAATGGACTTTTCTCCATTTATGCAAACACCTAAGTAGGCAAAGGAGGCACTGAAGAAACTATTGTGAAGGCAAATTCTTGTTGGGATTGTTCTACCAGAAGCCAGTCGTACAGTATGGGAACACCATATGTCCCTGTCGTTGCATCTGGTTCACTATCATGACAAACAGCTTTATGACAGTCTGTGGTGCTGTTGCAAGACCAAAGGGGAGGACGCGAAACTGGTAGTGCTGCTGTCCAATACTGAACCATAGGAACTTCCTCTTGATGGCTGAATGTCTATAGGGAAAATCTGCAGTTCTAGACATGAAAGATGCATACCACACTCCCTTCTGAAGGGAGGAGAATATGGATGCCAGTGTAATTATCCTGAATTTCAGCTTCCTAATGAAAATATTGAGCTGTCGAAGGTCCAAGATAGGCCTCTCCCCTCCGCCCTTTTTGGAGATGAGGAAATATGGGGAGTAGAACCCTTTTCCCTGGTATTGAGGCAGGACTCCATCACACCTCTAAGGAGTAGGGAGCCTGCTTCTTGAAGAATCAATTGGTTGGAGGGGGTGTGATTTTGCACCCCATAATGCTTTATAGAAATATGCTTATGAGTGTAAATATGATATAACTGGAATATGTTTTACGCTAGATATGCCATGTAACATATCTTTGCAAAGGTTATGTTCTTCTGCATTCATCCTATTCATATGCATGTATCATTTTTATATCTGAAGTTATGAGCGTTGGCTCTATGCTTGTTTTTAAAATGTTTGCTGTAGAAAGCACCTAAGGCAGATTTGGTCAACATAGTGTGAATGGGTTATTCAAGTAATTGGGAGTACTTGGTTAACAATGGACATGGATAGATGCCAATCCACATCTGAGCTTTCCTGGGAACACCCCTGTAGAGAACTAAGTCATGCATGGACATGTGACTCGCCCATGTGACTCCAAGACTCCATCTTGCAGCTGGGATTCTACACAGGAGGGAGGGGTTTCCACCCACAAGAGAGAAACCATATAAAGTCCTTGGAGACCCCTCCATTTGGTCTTCAGCTGGTTCAAGAGGTACCCTCTCCACCCCCAAAGGATACCTGAAAGAAACTGGAACAAAGGACAGTAACTACAGGGGTGAGAGTGATTGCTGGACCCAGTCTGTAAAATAAGCTTACTGGAACATCTCTGAGGATGAGATTTCATCTGTATTCAGTTTTCTTACTGTATTAGGCTTAGCCTTGCGTGTTTTATTTTATTTTGCTTGGTAATTCACTTTGTTCTGTGTGTTATTACTTGGAACCACTTAAATCTTAGTTTTTGAATTTAATAAAATCACTTTTTACTTATTAATTAACCCAGAGTATGTATTAATACCTGGGGGGGCAAACAGCTGTGCATCTCTCTCTGTCAGTGTTATAGGGGGCGAACAATTTATGAGTTTACCCTGTATAAGCTTTATACAGGGTAAAACGGATTTATTTGCTGTTTGGACCTCGTTGGGAGTTGGTTATCTGAGTGCTGGAGACAGGAGCACTTCTTAAGCAGTTTTCAGTTAAGTCTGCAGCTTTTGGGGGTCATAGTTCAGACCTGGATCTGTGTTTGTAGCAGGCTAGCGTGTCTGGCTCAAACCAGGCAGGGCACTGAAGTCCCAAGATAGCAGAGAAAACAGGCTCAGAGGTAGTCTCAGCACATCAGGTGGCAGCTCCCAAGGAGTTTTCTGTGATCCAACCTGTCACAAGAGGGTTCTGGGGGAGAGGAGGAAGGATTGTGAGGAGGAAAGGAACTCTATGAAATATCCGTGATGGATAATCTCCAGAATCCAACTGTCCATGGTGATCCTGTTCCAACTATGAGCAAAGGTGGTGAAGCAGTCACCAAAGATGCGTGGCATCTTTGTGTGGCAAAGTAGGTGGCATTGGTAGTGGTGCCTGGGTTTCAGACTATACGTCAAAAGTGGCTTTTGGCCTGTGGCTGTGAGTGCATGGAAGTCGTGGTAGTGGTTGGAGCTGGGAAACAGGCTCTCTGGGATCTTGGTCGCTTGCAAGGAGATTCTGATGGATTTTGGTAGTAGGAGGGATAGGAGGAAGATGGCCATGGTCTGAAGAGCTGGTTTTTTAAGTTGTTTTCTCCTGGGGGGCTGGAGCAGGGCCGTCCTTAGGCATACACGGCTGTGTAGGACACCCGAAAATTTGGGGCACCCCTGGGTCTTAAGTGTCCACCCTCCCACCTCTTCCTATCCGTGTTCTGACCCTTCCTGCAGGCTCCCACCACAGCTGGCTGCTGCAGCCTGGTGAGTCTTCCTCTGGAGGGAATCTAGTACTTAAAAGTGAAAACAGCCTTCCAGACTGCCAGACCTATTAGCACAACATTTAAGCTGTTAAAGAGCCATTCAAGTGGTAATGAAGCCATTTAACAGGCATTTGCTAACCCCCAGGTATATACTGTCCGTTTCTGAATTTACTGACAAAAACAATTGAGCATTACTGTAATATTTACTCAGAACATGCTAGTCTACAGGACCTTAGTTTAAAATTTGCTTTAAAAATATTTCATTAGTGTGTTGCTGAAGATTATAAAAATCACATCTCAAAAAACAAAAACAAAAAAAACCAAAAAACCTTGCATAGATTTTTAGATGCACAATCTGAATATTCATCTTTAGCCTTAAATGCTTGGATCTTCAGACATAGATTTTTAAATAAATCCTTCAAAATACCACCTTATCTAAAATACACATGCGAGGCTGGGCTGTCGTCGGGTATAGGGGCACCAGTTTAATACTGCATAGGGCCCCATAAACCCTAAGGACGGCCCTGGGCTGGAGTGTAGATCCCCAAGAACCTCAAGGTGGATCTCGAGTCCTTTAGGGAATTAGAGACTCATCTATTCTGTCATTGAACAGATTGGCCTTATTGAAAGGGAGGTCCTGAATAGTATTTTGGACCTCTCTTGGGAAGCCCAATGACTGGAACCAAGAATCTCTGAGCATGACTAGCCTTGTGGCCAAGGACTGGGATGCAGTCTCACTGCAGTATACACTGCAACCTGGAGAGTCACCTTTGCCACCCGCCTCCCCTCGTCCACCAAGGACTGGAACTGGGCCAGATCTTCCCCAGGGAGTTTGTCTTAAACTGCACCCGTCTGGTGTAGGTATTAAAGTTAAATACCTGGTAGTTGGTTATACAAAGACCTGCGGAGGAGGAGACCTTCCTGTCCAGGAGATCCAGCCTCTTCAACCCTTTATCTGGTGTGGTGGACTTCTGTGGGTATTGCTGAGCCCTCTCTACAGCTGCTTGCACCATCAGTGTATTAGGGGCAGGGTGCGTGAAGACGAAATCAGCTCTTTTGGCCAACACAAAATAGAGTCCCTCGGCTCGCTTCAGGATGGAGGCATTCAATGCGGGTGTGTGCCAAACCATTCTGCTCAGTTCTAGTATGGCCTCGTTTATGGGAAGGGCCACCCTGTATGGTCCCTGGGGCTGTAAGATGTGCTGGAGATGGTGTTGAGGGTGTTGGACCTTCTCCAATGGAATTTGCAGGTCACCAGCCACCCACTGGAGTAGATCTTGATATTGCCAGTGCTCATCTGGCTGACAGGGTGGAAACAGAATGACAGCATTATCCAGCAATGAGGCAGCTCTGCCTGGAACCAGCGTTACCAGCTCAACAGCTTCCTTCTCGTACACCAATGGAACCGGCTGGCAAGAGGAAGAAGAGCGGTAGGACTCTTGCAATGATGCCAGGCACCTGCTATAATGGTCCCAGGGGCCCAGTATGGCCAGAAGAGGGATCCATTGGGTACAGTGGTCCCCACAGGTAACAATACCAGGCATCACTGCGGGGGAGGGGGTGGGCCACAGCCAGGACTGCTGCAGCTGTCTGGGCTCCTGTACTGTACCGTAGACATCAGTGGGGCTATTTCCTCTGACTCCTCCGAGTATGATGATTATGCCATTGGAAACAGTGGTACTGTCAGTACCAAGGAGCCCCTGCCTGACGGATAAGCAAGGGGCTTCTCCTGCGACAGTGGTTCATCTTCCAGGGTAGAAACCTCCCTGAGAACCACTGGGCCCTACAGAAGCAGAGACTGCAGGAAAGGGAGGAAGACCTCTTCTGGTGCCAGAAAAGTCTCCATATGGCCACGGTCTGCAGGGTTCCTATCAAGACACTGGAGGGATCCGGTGTGACCGTTGGAGCTGGCCGGTCTCCATATATTCAAGGCAGTACTGATGGAGTTAGTCTGTTTGGGTCCTGGTAGCATGGGATCCCTTTTCTCCTTTGCCTTACTCTCCAGCCGGGGGACCTTTGGCACCAGTTCTGTTGGATCCATATGCCACATCTCACCCAATCTGGCGCTGCGGAGATCTGCCCTTATGCCTACGAGAATGTCTCTTGCTCTCATGAGGAGCCCTGTAACCTGAGTCCTTGGGCTTCAGTGCTGATGGCTCCGCTCCACGGCTCGTACTCAAAGGTGCACTGCTGATGCCACTGTATGGAGGGAGGGAGAAGGGTGGTCGTCTCCCTAGCCAGGATCAGATTGGGGCCGCAGAGCCTCTTCTATCAGGTGCTTCCTCAGCCTGAGCTCTAGCTTCTTGGCAGGAAGGACTTACAGATGCTGCACTTTGCAGAGATGGGTACCCCACTTCACCCAAATGTGTGCCCCCAGTGAAAAAGCAGTTCCCTCAGATTGGGTGGGTACAGGAGGGGAATTTCTACACTATATTATACTATGTACACTAAGAATTCTAAACTGCAGGATAATATTCACAATATCTACAAGCACTCTTTTATACATAAGAAGAGTGAAGGAGGACAGGGTTCCAACTCAGGTCATGTGGCGGTAAGAGGGAACTGGAGTGGTGTGGTCATTGTCCCTTATACTTTCGGTCCGGAACATGAGGAAAGATACTGTGCATGTGTGGGTCAACGGATACTGCTTGGAAAAACTTCCAGACTCAGGCACACCCATGTGTGAAATATACATAGGGAATAGCACTCGAAGAAGAAATAAGATTTACAAGGAAGGCAATATGGCTCAAACAAGTTGCAGTCTCCCAGAGAAGGGTCTAACTTTCATCTACAAGATTGTATCTTGGAGCAGTGGAAGTTCCAACCCCAATCTCAAATGTTATAATAGCAAATGATTCCTCAAGAAGACTGATCCTGTGTTATTTAAAGTCTTATATACACACACACGAAACCTAGAAGAACACTAGCTAACATGTGAATTCAGGAATGACAGGTATTAACACAGCAGTTACCCATTCAATAGAAGAAATTTAAGCTGTACAAATTTACATACTATCCCCCGCCACAGAATAGTGATTTTTAGAAAGGCCAGACTTACAGTGGAATCCATCTGATTATATCTTGCAATGTCTTTATGTAGTGTCCTTAACATGATCATAGCTACCATCCCAGATAGGAAAAGGACAATCACCAGGGAATTCATGATGCTACATAAAGGGGAAAAAAAATCCGCTGTCAAAAACATCTAGTGCTCCAAAAAATGGTCCAGTATGTAACATCTGAAGGCTAAAACTTTCTTCTCACCTAAACCACTGAATATGGGTGTGTGGCATGGATTCCAAAATATAATCCCATCTGGATGCCCATTTTATCTTTTCTTCTTCCTGAAAATGAAACATTATGTAAGTTTGTACACAGAAAACAAATTTGTTTCCTAATAAACTTCATCTGAACATTTTTAGATTGAATGTTCTAGCACCATAAGGTCCTCAGGGGATCCTTTTTCACAAGAATTTCACTTTTTGAAAAGAACTATATAAAACATAGGTTGCTATATAAATTATCTAACAAGCCATAACTAATATAACCTTCAATTTATAGCTCAGAGTACAAAGTCACCTGTTTTCCTATTCAAGGTTTTGTTGTTTGGGTTTTGTTTGTTTTTTTCCCCTTGAGAGGACTTTAAGTGGGAAGGCTATGACAGACACAGAGGCAGCAGTGGTAGTGACCCAAGCAATGGAAGAGAAAATGAAGATGACCAGACGTGGAAGCTTCAGGATGTACATGATCCTGGAGCGGGTACCTGAAAAAAGCTTCATTTGTATGAAGTGCCGCCTGACAGAGCTGATGGAAGAGAAGATCTGAGTTTCAAAGATGCAGGTGGAAACTATGGTTGAGTTTTGAAGGGGATTCGAGCAGGTGAGGGAGAAGGCTGAAGGGAAAAAAGTCAAGACTTGCAGATGCAAGCTGGACTGAAGAACTCTGAGGGGAGACCGCGGGGTAAGGAAAGTGGCTAGTGCAAGCATGTGACTATGAGAACCAAGCAAAGTGAAGGAGAAATAGAGCTCAGGAACAGGTTTGCTGAGTTAGAGAATGAAGAAGGGGCACAGCAGGCAGTAACAGAAGGTGGGAGGACAAAGAAGAGAAGAGCGATGTGATATTATGCCCCCATATTTTTCATAGAGATATTGTTATGATTATGGCATAACTATGATGTATTTTATACAAAATAAGGCATCTGATATCATTGGAAAAGTTATGATTTACTGAATATGATTATCCTATTTGTATGCATGTATCATTTTGGTATCTGAAGTTAGGAATATTGTCTAGGCATCTATTACAAATTTGTTTACAACTGGGGAACGCCCACTAGGCAGAATGCAATCAGTCTAGATGTCTCGCTAGGAAGAGCCATTAGTGAAAACAATAGGCCTTTGAAGATACTAATCACTCACTGAGAAGTCTTCCTGGGGAGGCTATAAACAGCCTCTGAGTTATGGCTGCAGGATCATGTGACCAAGTCACCTGGTACTGGTCTCCATGATAATACTAGTATTTTTCCACCATCATTGTGGTTCGTTCTTCGCTAACTCCCTGCCCAAGAGAGAAGGTTTCTGGAAACACCTGAGGAACAAAGAGACTGAGCTGGGGGGGAGGAGGGAAGGGCTGAGCCCAGGCTAGGAGGTGTCTGGTCTGTGAAAGGAATATCTGGAGTTTTAAGCTGCAAGCAAGTCTCTGCAATCTGCCTAAAACATCACTTAGAGTGCAAATTTGCTACTTGTAACCAATTTCTTTAGTATATTAATTTTAGATTGTGTTTTGTTTTATTTGCTGTGTAATCTTTGATCTGTTTGCTATCCCTTATAATTACTTAAAATCTATCTTCTGTAGTTAATAAACTTGCTTTTGTTTCGTCTTTAAAAAGTGTGTGTGGAAATTCTAACTTGGGGCAGAAAGCTGTGTATATTCCCCTCCACATTGAGGGAGATGGCGAATTTCATGAGCTTGCGCTGTGTAGTTCTCTGTGGAGTGCAAGATGGTATAATTTTGGGTTTATTCTCTAGAGGGATGTGCTCACTTGAGTACTGGGCAAATCCTTCGCTGAGCCTTCCCATGTAGAGCTGATTTCAGTGTCTGTGTGTTTCTGCAGCTGGGTGACTCCCTACCTGTATGCTGGTGAAAGTGAGAGACCAGGAGCATATTGGTGGGTCAAGCGGGTTCAGTGGTGCCCCAGCCCCAGGTGTTACCCTGGAGCTGGGGGGAACCTGTCACAAGTGGCTAATTCTATAAGAAGAGGGGAAGAGCCAATGGAGATACCCAGAGCTCAGAGCCCTAGGAGGATACAGGATGACTCGCAGAAGCTTGCAAGGGAGAATAAAAGACAAGAGAAGTTGCAGCGAGAAAGAACAGGAGGAAGGCCGGAGAATCACACCAATGACCAGGAAAAGGCAGGTCTACGTGATTGGAGACTCCCTAAGAACAAACAGGCCTGTCACCAGATCTGATCTGGAGAACAGAAGGGTGTGCTGTCTGCTAGGAGCTAAGATACAGGATGTGGACCTGAGGCTGAAGAGGATCCTAATGGGAGCAGGAAAGAATCCACTGTCCTTCAAGATTGTCCTTCATGTGGGAACAAATGATACAGCTAAGTTCTCACTGGAACGTATCAAGGGAGACTATACCAAGCTGGGGAAAACACTTAAGGAAATGGAGGCTCAAGTGATCTTCAGTGGGATTCTGCCTGTTCCTAGAGAGGGAGAACGAAGGCGAGATTATGATGATCAAAAGCCAAGCAGAGTTGGACCCTGCAAAGGAAATTAAAACCAATAGTAAAAGGTTCTATAGCCATATAAATAAAAAGAAAACAAGAAGTGGGACTGCTAACCATGGAGGATAGGGTGGAGATTAAAGATAATCTAGGCATGGCCCAACACCTAAACAAATACTTTGCCTCAGTTTTCAGTAAGATTAATGAAGATCTTAGAGGTAGTGGCAGAGTGGCTAATGGAAATGAGGATATGGATGTAGAAATTACCACATTTGAGGTGGAAGTCAAACTCACCCACCTTAAGGGGACTAACTCAGGGGGCTTGGATAATCTCCATCAAGAATATTAAAGGAACTGGCACATGAAATTGCAAACCCTAGCAAGGATTTTTAATGAATCTATACACTTGGGGGTCAGACCCTATGAATAAGAATTGCTAATATAGTTCCTATTTTTAAGAAAAGGAAAAATGTGACCCAGGAAACTACATGCCAGTTAGTTTGACCTCAATTGCATGCAAGATCTTGGAACAAATTTTGAAAGAGAAAGTAGTTAAGGACATAGAAGTGAATGGTAATTGGGATAAAGTACCACATGGTTTTACAAAAGGTGGACCGTGCCAGACCAACCTGATCTCCTACTATGAGAAGATAATTGATTTTTTTAGTCAAAGGAAATGCAGTAGATCTAATCTACCTGGATTTCAGTAAGGCATTTGATACAGTTCCACATGGGAAATTTTAGTTTAACTGGAGAAGATGGGGATTAATTGAAAGGTGGATAAGGAACTGGTTATACTATAACTGGTCATATTGAAAGGTGAACTGTCAGGCTGGAAGCAGGTTAGTAGTGGAGTTCCTCAGGGATTGGTCTTGGGACCAATCTTATTTAATACATGACATGTATTTAAAATACACCAGATAAATCTACCTGTCTCACATACAAATTTCAAAGTAATTAGATTCTCAGTTAGCTTTTCAACAATGAACTGAGCCATTTCAAAAACAGTATTATGGACTAATCCTACAAAAAACTTAAACTATCCATTTGTAATGAGTGCAAAACATGTGCCTCGACACTTAAAAAAAAAAAAAAAACTCCTTTGTTTAAAAAAAAAAAACCACACACAAAAAAACCAGGGAAGCCATACTAACGGCAAAAGTCTGAGAATGCCTCATTGACAATTTTATATGTTAAGTTTCAGCCCTGATCAAGCATTCCTGGCCAAATGTTTAAAGTCCTTAGGAACAGAGCAGAAAATATGTTTTCCAGCTTTTTTTAAATAAGCATAAAATTTACTTCAAGTTCAATTTGAATGTCCACTTATAGTCTGTACCAAGTGAACATCAGAATGTTTACATATATGGCGAGAGTGATCTAATACTTTTGTTTATATTGTACTATTACAAGCCAAGTGTTTGTCCTCATCTTCAAAGTTCTTGTGGGTTTTATTTCCAACCTGGCCATTTAAGAGAGCATGTATTTCTACATTATTATTAGAATATTATTAATATATATTAATTATATATGTATCTCCATGAAGCTCATGGAAAATGGTGTGTGTAATGGATACAGAAACCATGTTTCAACTAAATTTTAAAGAACAAGGACTCACTTCCAGATACAGCTTCATTTCACCATATTGGAACTAAACCCTGCAACAAGCTGTGTAAATTTTAAAGGAACTCAGATTTGTTTAAGCACATTTGTTCAATCAGGCAGTGGTATAATATACCAAGGTATTATGCTGCTCTTAGAATAAATTTGATATAGCTAGTTTTTAAAAAAATAAATAGCTGAAAATACAAATATTAAAAGTTTCCTCTTATTTTTCCAAGATTCTAAAATAGATATCCACAGCATGACATAGTGATAGTTGCCCATTTCAATGCATAAAAGGTGTGTGCATTTGGGCAGACTCCAAACAGAGGCATTTAAGGCTAGAAAAATGAAACTTGACAAATGCCTACTTAAGATGATTAATATGTGAAGATAAGGATGATCTCCAGTCTTCCCAGCAACCCCTCTCTATTTTATTAGTTCTTACACACCACAGTAAGAGGGACCTTAGAAATCCTTAACATTCCCATACTTTGAGGAACCTTCCTTCAATAGGTTACATCAAAAGCCATATCTTGTGCCATCACCCTGTCCCCATCAAGGGCATTCCAGTGGCTGTGCTTGTGCTCTCAAAAGGAGAGCAGAGGTAACAAAATAGTTGCCTGATTCTTTGCAGTTATACATGTGGGAGAAGGCCTGGGAGGAAAGAAAACTAAGGGCTTGTCTACACTTAATGTGGATCGATGCTGCAGCAATTGATCCACCAGGGGTCAATTTAGCAGGTCTAGTGAAGAACTGCTAAAATCGACCGCCGATAGCTCTCCCGTCAACCGCAATAGTCAACCGAAGCTACATCGACTCCACCTATGTTATTCACGTCGCTAGAGTTGCGTAACTTAGGTTGACTTAACCCCGTAGTGTAGACCTGCCCTAAGAGCTAGCTGGAGAAGAGAACCATCAGCCCTGACATATCTGTCACTCTTAGTTCTTTGTTGAAAAAGCATGACTGGTTGGATTTAGTGTTTGGCAGATTACGTTTCTACACAGTGAAGCTATGCAGACATGAAAGATGAGATTTCTCAAAGCCAACTAGGGAATTTAGTTCTCAATCCCCATTTAAATTAATGGGAGTTGGGTAGTTAAATCCTCTAGTCAACTATGAAAATCTCAACGAAAGACCACAAGATCCTAATCTGAAAGGAGTTTTATTTTTGAACCATGCTATTGAAAAGAGCGTGATAATATTTTGGAGTAATTTTAGCCACTCATCTTTTAGAACTCCTAAAATATCAATGTAAGCAATCTGATAGAGTGAGGCCTCCAAAACAGAAAAACACTCACCTGAAAGCTAACTGAGTATGTGTAAGCAATTTTGATCTCCCCATTAGCCTTGTTACTTATACCCATAGGTGGTCCTGAGCAGTCAGGGTTATCTATATGTGTATGTTTGAAGCTGTGGGAAGAAAAATATATACAGATATTTATATAGCGTCTTATAAATTTATCTAATTATCAGTCTTACAAGAACATTTAATGTTACATATTTTGTAATTTTAAAGACCTTTAATTATCAACTTCATTTAGGATTCTTCTTTTGAATCAGATTTTAAACCAAAACTTTAAAAAAAATAAATAAGTTACAGCAGTTGCAAGGAGCGAGTATATACATACACAAAAGTGTGGCACTTTTTACTACCTAAAAACTGTTTTGCTAAACGGACTCAGAAGTTTGAAGATTACATGCTATCATTTCTTTACTTTTTCACATGGAGTGTAGGTTAAGATTTACAAAGCATTTTATTTTTCTGAATAGAAAATAGAAAGAAAAGGTCACTTAGTTATGTTGTACAAGATAGGACTTCCTAACTTTGCTGTCAAAACAGTTAGGTGGCCCAGAACAAAAAAAAAATATGTATTTTTTTAGTATTTGACCTGCAAGACAGCAAGCTCCATTATATTAACAGGGAAAAGGAAAGCAACAAAAATAAACCAGGGGAAGAAGGCGAAGAGAACACTAAGTTGTGGGAGGGTCATAGAATTGAAATATATGCTTCTTCATACTGCTGTTCGTAGAAAACAAGAAAATTAAACTAGTGTAGAGGAGGCACCACTGCATTAGACTAACACTTAAAATGTCAAAAGTTGAACTATACTGATTCACCAGTGTCCAGGGCAGGGGTAATGTGTTCAATCATACAAGAAAATGCAACCTCGCTCCACCCTCTGCCAACTGGCAAATGGAGAATCCCACACTGGGAGTATACCACTACCAGGAGATGTTTTCAATGCACTGGAGGCAGAAATAGCAGATTAAGGTTCCTCGTCAGTAGAATGATCTACTGCGTAGAACACACTAGGTCAGGTCACCTTGGTTACCAGGAAAGCCAATTTGAACTACCGATATATATATATATATATATATACATACATACATACACACACACACATACATACATACATATACACACACACACACACACACACATATACACACACCCTGCACCTATAACAGGTCCATGATGTGGAATAAGTTTCCTGTGGTTGATACTCAGGTTGCTATGGATTTCCAAGTTCAACAAGCCCAGTTTTAAACACAAACTGGACTAGAGCACTGACTTAGTTCTTGTTATAGGCCCTAAAGCATTTGTTTAGCAAGTAATTTTTAAAATCCATTTTAAATGCACTCACCTTTTTGGTTCAAGTTTAGCAGCTACTAGTCTTGCTCCTACCGCCTCCTTTTCTACAACATGGTAGAATATCTTAATATCTACATGGTTGAATATGTAAAAGGTATCTTCTTCACGAAACTCTGCCTGTGGACCAAAATACAAGATTAAAGAAACCAAAGATATAGGACTATTCTACAATTTAAAAAACAGAAGCTCAAAACTGCATTTTAGACAGACTTGTATTCACTGTTTTTTAAAGGGATATACTGCCGAAGTTAAAAGCCCCCAAATTCTCTTACAAGGTGTATTGAGGGTTCTGGAAATGCACAAGGAAGCACTTTTTCCTGCGTTACCTTTTTAATGGAGGCACTTCAAGAGTATGTGAGCTTTATTCGAAGTATCCAGATTACCATTCTCAAATGAATCTTAACTGAAGAAAAATATTGGACTATTGGGGACTTCCAAGTGGACCAATTTTACTAAGAGGTTATATATAGAAGCAAATAAACTAGGTAGATAAACTCCTGTGACAGCAATTTAGAACACAAAACCAAACTATTTTTAAACAAATGCTTCACAAACACCCCCTCAACTCAACATCAGTTGTGCATCCCTCCCAGAGATTATGATGGAACTGAACGTTATGCCTGGTTCAACTGTTAGAGAGAAACCTTGACTGGACCATTTTCAGTTGGTTTCAAAATGTCTCTTTCAAAGAGCTGTTTGCTCTCAGAGGTCATATGACTGTACACAGCTGCCTCAAACGGCTAGTTGTGTTTCAACAGGGTCAAAAACTTATTTCGTTAATATCAGGTTTTACTGCTGTCCATATTTGTCAACTGCAAATATCGGCAAGAAGTGGTGTGTTAATACATAAAAATTTAAACAAACAGCTCTATTTCCCCTGTAGTACTCATATTTTGAAAACATTTGTTTTAATTCTCTTATCCAGCCACACCATTTCTCCTCCTGTTTGACTGACGCAGTAATACCACTGTGCTGATATTATAGCTATTTGTGTGCTACTGGAAAAGAATGCAAGTCAGAAAGGGATACTTATATCCTCCTGTAGTTCTGCTTCTCTGAACATTTCCATGACTGGATTTCTACTCTTGGATCTCCACTCTCTAGGCAAGAGACTGGGACTCCCCTAGCTGTCAAAGATTTTTGGCCCTTTGAGAGACAGTGTCAGGCCAGGCTCATTCGGAGACCAGTTACCAGGGGTTTAGGCAATGTCTACACTGCAGAATTTTAAAATCCAGGCAATATGGCATCTTTAAAGAATAACGTTTTTATTTCATTCAAGAAGTGGGCTGGCTATGACGTAAAAAGCCTTATTTATAAGAATTTCTTTAACAGATGAAGTTAAATGAAAATTTAAAAAGTTAATTATACTGAAGCAAAAGCTGAAACTGATTGTCCTTAAAATTCTCTTTAGGACTTGCTGCTACCCAGCTGTAGAGAGGTGTCATTTATCAGCCACTGAGAGTCTCTGAATATTTAGTTAAGTATGATATCACTAAACTGGATGGATGGAGGCAGCAGAGGGTTTTTACAGTTCCATGAAAGCATGAGACCCCCTACAAGTACCCAATAGCAAGGGACACCCTGATACGTAGCTGTGAGTTTTAGCTGGCCTGAACATCCCAATGTACTCCAACTCGTTGTCATAATCTTTATCTAAAAGAGATCATGCAAAATATTATATGTAAATTGGTGCCACACATTCATGATTAATATCATTGTGGAATGTATGTATTAACGCTGTAAGAGGAATTATGGATACTCACTAATAATATGCTTTAAAGTCTGTGGCCAAACAACCCGATAGTTGCCTTCCCTCCTGGCTGGGAGAAAAAGGCGGAAATCTACCTGTCTCCTGTGTAAAGTAAGCACGATGGAATCAAAACAATGGAAGCCCCATTTATGCAGAAATCATCAGGGTGATGGGAAATTCACAGGAAGAAAACATCCTGATCTTGAAACAGAGTCAATTAACTTTGAGAGAGATAAGCAGAGACAGAAAGCCATTTTGGCATCTTCCACCTAGGAAGACAAGGGAAACCAGCACCTTGTACTTCTGTGGAAGATCCTGAATGAGAAAGTCAGTCAAGGCAGGAAAGAAGAAAGACTGGTAAGAAATCTACCTCGAACCAAGGCTGTAGCTTATTGAGCTAGGTATTAGACACGAGAAAGCATAGTTTACTTTTATGTGCTTGTAACCACTTTTGTCTTTATCCCTTGTACTTGAACTCACTTAAAACCTCATGAAGTAATTAGTTTTACTTTTAATCTAAACCAACCAGTGCTATGTTTGAATGAAATGATTGTTAACTTCAGTTAAAGTAATAAACTGTGCTTTTGTCTCCTTAAAAGGAGCAATGAACCTTATTACTTCTGAGCATTCCAGGAGATGGCTGGACACTTCGGGGCAGATGGTTTTGGGGAAAATTCAGGACAGAGACTTGGGTCACCCTGTAAACAGTAACCAAGTGTGGAGCAGACCAGTGTGGGGTTGCTGTGTTGTAAGTAGGCTGCTGGGGTCCGAGTGCAGAACAAGGGCTGCATAGCAGACACACTAGGGAAACCACATGCTTGTCTGCTGGCTGTTGGCGTCTGGGCTGTGAGCAACAGCAGCAGAGCATTTAAAGCATCCAGTGTTAAAGGGCAGGCAGTGACCACCTCTCAATGGCATGAAAAACTGCACCCCAAAATGTCAGTCTGTGCGAGCACAAATGTGGTGGGATTAACACTAGAAGCCCCAAAACACTTTTCCAAGACAGAGGATGTAGTTAACTGTCATCTGATGACAGGAACATACTCTGATATGCAAGTCCACTGATGCCAAGGGATGCTCTGCAGCCAGCACTAAAAAGATAGAGATAGACAGAGAGAATGCAACCCCAGCGAAGATTACTGCTGAAGAGACACACATCAACTTGAAATTAGTCAGAGGGTTAGAAGTCATACCAGGTACTAATTTCTGCAGTCACATTTTCCTAATCTAATATCTCTCCCATTATTTTTTTTGAAAGATGCCCATATACAAAAAAAGCAGCTAACTATACTGAGAAAACAGCAGAATGCACTATAAAATAAAATGTAAACAAATGGAGAGTTCTACTGTAATAGAATTATAGAAAAGTCTTAAGAGTTATCTTTATATTGCCCTAAATAACACGTAGACATGTGCAATTTAAGTTGACAGTGTCCCTTTAAGTGAAATTACAAACATGTTTCCTTTACATAGAGAACCACTGCAGTCTCCAACACAGATTCAGAAGGAAGAATGGTGAAGAGAAAGATTACTAGCATTTTCTCCTCTGGAAATGGGAAAAAAAAGTTAAGATTTGCCTCTGAATTTCAATCAAAATCATCTTGTCCAAGTCCTTCCTGATCTTGTTAGAGCACCCTGGGCATCAATGGAACCAGAGCATAGGCATGCATCAGGCCTTTTTGACAAGATTAAAATGTTATCTGAGAGGGATCTAGGCTTATGCTTCCTCTGGCATAGTGGAGAAGACTTCTACCCCACCCTGTTTGTGGATGTAGAACATGCCAATTGTATTGCTAATTTGGATCATCTGTTCCTTGAGGCACGGGAGAAAGGACTCGTAAGCTTTGCACACAGCTCTGCATTCTGGGAGACTAATATGCGTCCATGCTTCTTGTGTTGTCTAAAGGCTTTGCACCTGAAGATCCTCCATGTGAGCTTCCCACCCCAAGAGCAAGGCATTTGTCACTATAGTTTTAGACAGCAGAGGAGTTCCTTTTGCACATCGCTTTAGGTGTCTGCAGAGTCCTTCCACCATTTCAGAGGTAACAGTACTAATGGAAGCATCCAGAGGGGCACGTCCACATGATGCTTAAATCAGGGTGTACACCAGCCTTAGCCAGCCTTGCACGCACTGAAGGTGTAGTCTGGCATGAGGCATGATAAAGGTGCATGAAGCCTCATGTCCTTGCAGAGCAAGAAAAGTCCTTACCGTGATGCTGGGACTTGACTCCAACTGCATAATAAGAAGAGCTATAAAATTCTTAAAACTATCCCAGGGAAGATAAGCCATAGACTTGGTGGAGTCCAGAATCATTCCAATCAATTTGAGTCTATGGACAGAAGTCAAGTTGGATTTCTGTCTAGTGACTTTCAGGCTTAGGGAACAGATCAAGCATGTGATGAACAGAATTTGAGAGCGGACAATATTTCCTCCATTTAATTTTTCATGTAAGGGTACACACCAAGATTTCCTTAAGTGTTCTACCACTACTACATGCACGTTAGTGAATATTCTCAGTGCAGCGGATACCAGTACTTGACTCTACTCTTCAGGGTAATGATCATGGCCTACCATGAACCTAAGGTACTTCCTGCAGGGTGGAACCATCAATATATGTGGAAGTATGCATCTTGGAGGTCGAGAGATGTAATCCAGTCCTTGAATTCAAAAAGGGAATTAAGGTGAGGGTGACCATCCTGAACTTCAATGGCATATGAATGTTCAGTTTCCTCAGTTTCAGGATGGATCACCAACCTCATTTCTTTTTAGGGATACCAAAGTACAGTAACACCCCATTTTCCAGTCTAATTAGGACCAGGGCCAGATCAAATAATCAAACCTCCTGATAAACTGGAGAATGGAAAAATGCGATGCTGCAGTGCTATCTAGCAGCCACAGGAAAGTTCGCCTACTTCTGGCCCTTGAGTCCCAGCTATTCGGTAAACGTGAAGAACTGGTTGAAGGAAAGTCAGATAAATGGAGTACTACTGTACTTGCTTTAAAACCTGTTACCATGATACAGAGGATGGACTCTCTTTATTGCTCGAAAAAAAAGAAATGAGGATCACTTGACATAGTTGATTCTTATGAGAAGGGTCCCGGAAGAGTATGGGAAAAGGCAGTTGGGTGCAGGCACTGTGTGAAACTGGATGGAATATCCTGAAGTTATTATGTTTATGACCAACTGGCCCATGGTGATAGAGACTCGTGAGTGCCTGAAAACAGTTAAACAGTTTCCAAATGGAACAGATTGTTAGATATGGAGTCACAGGAGTCAGTGTGAACCGCCTCAGAGTCCCATTAAAAGAGTGTTACTGGACTGATGAAAATTGAGAAGAGCGAGCAATAGAAGTGGACTGTCTCCATCTGTGGAAGCGTTGGCTTTTTTTCCCCAAAGCTCAGTAGGGTTTTCACAGAAAAACAAGTGATGGACCTGACCTATGTGTGTCATAGGACTACTGATACATTTCCTTCTAGGGGCGATCATGTAGATCCCAAGGTATTGGACAGTTGCTCTGGAATCCTTCAGTGTGCAAAGGTCCTCATCTATTTTTGAACTGTAACTACCACCCCTCAAAGAGCACGCCCTCTACCATCAAATGTACTTTGAAGGAAGCCTGACCTCTGTAGCCACAGTGATCGCCTTGTGACCATCAAAACACAGACAGTCTGCCACACCTGGTGCAGGTTGGAAGCCAGTTTATGCCATTAATTAGTCCTTGGAAATAAGAGGTGGGAGACTGTTGGTGAAAGATGAGTTTCTGTCAATCTGAAAGTCGTAACTGGCCATTAAGGCCTGGTAGTTGGTGAGGTGAATTGTAAGATATCCACCAATTTGTGGGTCTATTTCTGGACCTCTTCCACTCGAACTTGCAGGGCCTCTACAACTCTTCTGAGGAGCTCTTGGAAACCTCTAAAGTTGTCCAACTAGAGGACAGTAGGATGACTACCTCCTCAGGAGAGGATGATGAGAGTGCCACAGGCCCTAGAAAGTCTCAACAGAGGTGAAACAGCTTCTGGTTTATCCTTGTACTATTGTGGAGGTTTGGGGACAGCCTGGGTAGCTGAGGCCATCAGGAGAGGCACTCTAAGATGGTGAGATTTATCCCGGTAATGGACTCTACTTTGAGTGGAGCATGGTCCACATTATGGCCACAGCTGCATGGATAAATATGGTCCTGGTGGCCATAAAGTCAGGAAAGTCTGTGTCCTGTCTGGCAAACATCCCAATAACTGTTTCAGAATAAGGCTTAGTCTCCTTATGAGGTTGAAGCAGGTGGTGCAAATGTTCTGGGGAGTATGTATGATGGTGCGCAGAGTCCCTGCTACTATTTGATGCTACTGATGAGGCTGAATTAAAGGAGCATTAGACTTTGCATTAGGTGGTGTATTAGATATTGGTGTAGCCAGCAAGGTTACGGAAGTATATGGTGCCATGCTAAAGGAAAGTTCCACTACAGCTAGGGAAATGGAGGGGACTATCAAAGGTGATACCAGCTCCCGGAAAACCATTAAGTCCATCAGTGCCTTGAATGTCATCGATGCCAGCTGGTGTTGTGACATGGATAGCAAAAACAGTGCCAAAACCTCAGTAAGCAATGGTGACAATTCAAGCACCAGGCTTGAGGACAGTGCCACAGCCTGAGGTACCAGAGGCTGCGGTGCCAGGATAGCTTTCCATGGCATCAATGCTGTGGAGCAGGAAGTTGAAGGTGTCGAGTTCCTGACTGAGGAGGCACAGTAGTGAGCTGTGGCACGAACTACACAAGGCTGTGAAATCTCTGAGGAAAAGTGGTGCTGGAGGTGAGATTTTTAGTGGTAGAGGATCTACCACTGCAACTCCTCACTCCCTGTATCTTCTCAGATGATGGTCTCTTCATGGGTTTGGTCCATCTGAGTGCCAGGATTGAAGAGGAGGCTCTATGAATCACTGAACCAGTGCTCGCACCTTTTGGGGCCATGTTCAGGGGGATACAGAGAAGCTGGGTCAGATGCTGATTTCATGGATTGGTTCATGAGGAATATCTGCAGTCACTGTCTTTTTGGGTTCTGGAAGTGAGAGACCTGCAGAGGTCACATTTTTCCAAAATGTGAGACTTCCCCAGGCAGTCTTGTCATTTGAAGTGATCATGCACGAGCACTGCTTCCTCACACAAGGGGCAATATTTAAATCTGAAGGACAAAAGTAGAGGCCACCCTGGAGCCTGAAGTCTAATTTGGGCAAATCAGAAGTTTGAAAATTTAAAGGAAATGCCAACTAGTTAAAAGAAGTAGTAAGAACAAGAGATTGCTAGCAGTCAAAGCACAGACAGCAAGCCACTCTCTCTAAACCAAGAGGCAGTGAGAAAATATGTGCAGCAGTTGAGCTGCTCTGTCCTTTTACATCCTCTGTCCAGAGCACAAGGACTCTGAGGGCGCATACACACCATATGGACCCCACTAGCCAAAAGATTCAGAACTCGAGCATGTGGGATGCACATTCACCATTAATGGTGAACATGCATATGGATAATCACTCAATACAGAAATTGACACATTAGTAAAAAATACTTTAAACTTACATTAATGACACAGGCATCCTTTGGATGACCTTTTTCTGTAGTAAAACAGCCAATAGGAAATCCAGGATTGCAAAACTTCTGGTTGTTGTCAACATCATAGCACCAAGTTACAGGCATGTTGTCCACAATCCTATAAACAAAACACTAATACAGTTAGAGACAGAGCAAATAGTAATATAAAAATAGAAGTCCTAGATCAATTTAACCTGCAGTAATTCTTTGCATTTTGAGCAAAAAAACAGATTGCATCTTCAACGCTACTTTAAATTCCTAAAATTCTGAAGGATTTGTATTCCTTGCAAAAAAGTTTAACATGACTATTGTATGTTCCTCCTGGCAATTCTACGAGTGTGAAAGTACCAGTAAAATTCCTTTAAGATTTTAATTGCTGGGATTGCACCAATGACTGTTAACCCAATTTCCAGATAATGGAGATGCCTGGTGGCAGCTGTACAGGTAAAGCAGATCCTAAAAAGGGGGAATTTTCAGTTTCTCTAGAAGTAGACAGCTTACTGCTGTGTGAAATTTCACACAGCATTAGTTTTATGCCCTTTGAATTTCCTGTGTAATTTAGTTTATTTCTCTTTGTAAAATTAATGTCATATGAAATTGGACCTTCATGAAATTAGGCTGTATTGCCAAGGACATTAATTGCCTTTCTTCACAAAATTTGGTAGACGGGTGCATCCCGAGTAGATTAGGTGCAATATGCAAGTTTCTGGGAAAAAATAATTGTGTTAGTTTTAGCTAGTATTCATCATAACTGTTGGTGTATAAAACATCAGTTAAGCTTGATGCCTCCTGCATGCACGTAAGTCATCTCCATCTGATAAAAACCTCCTCCAATGAAGTCTGTAAGATGAAATCTGACAGAAAAATACAAAGAAGTCTTCTAAGGGCAAAAGTAGCAGCAGCTTCACTTCTACCTTGCCTGACCTCTTCAATTGTGCTTACTCATTAACACACACCAGGAAGAAGGTACACGAAAGAATTTTAAAGTGAAGCAGTTACACACCTGATAACCCCCCCCCACACACACACACACAAAAGAAGAGTGAGAAATTAAGTCACCTTACAACACATATACTCTTCTCCACCTCAGACACAAACCACAGTACATGATGCACAACCTTAACTCTGTTCCCCATAGATCTTTTCCCCCTCCTCACTGTCTACAATAGGGCTTCCTTGGCACATTTCAACTTTTACTTTCTAAAGAAAGCTGAATTGAGTGTTTCAGATGAACTCTCACTTCAGCATCAGCTTTTCTAGTAAAAAAAATTGCCACAAATGAGGAAGTCCTGTTAGAGTTAAATGGAAGAAGTATGGCAGCTCGGAGTAGGCAGTGTTTTTCCTTACTGAAGTGCATTCCTGACCACCATGCTCAGCTGTGCTTCCCTGATGGTACGAACTATTTTAACTAGTGAGTTTACATGGGGTAAAAAGTTGAGAGCTACTATAGTTAGGTGAAAAGCAGCTGCTTTCACACCTCTCTCCACAGCTCAGCTGCTGCTTCTCCAGCAGCTCTTCACAAGATTGTTTTATTGTTAAAAAGGCTAAAAATCAAGAGCACAGTAAGTTTCCAATTTAGGCTTAATAGATAAATCTTGAAAGCAGCCCAGCCCCCTGTGAGGAGCTGCAGGAGAAGATGACAAGACAGCAGGATATGGCAGGAGTGCTAACATAAATGGAAACGAAAAATGTCAACAACTAAAATATACGTTTAAGAAAAAAAAGAAGAAAAGAAAGAAAGTTGTCTACCACTACCCCTCTTTCCACTATGAAGTTTTTTTCCCGTAGTGGAAGGATAAGTCCAAAAAGAAAATCATTTAAAAGAATTTTAAAAAATTCAATAGATGTAATTAGAACAGCATTAAAACACTCCAGGATATGTTTTACTGGTCCATTAATATGTCTTAAGTGGTTGAAGACACAAGGCTGCAGTCACTTTATTTGCATCATTGGACAAATAAAACTTCCTGTTGTGTCTTAATGCTACATATTGGTACAAAATGCACTGAGTTATTGAATCACCTTTACCATTAAGTGTCTTATTGTTAGTGGGTCAGCAATGCTAACAAACAGTGTCCCAAGATACCCAGTAGAACAAAAGTTATGGAAGATAGATTTCATGGATCAGTTCTCCAGGAAGCCCAGGAAAGGCAATAGGATAGGTATTTGCTTTAGTATCTTCCATATATTTTCTTTGCATTACACGGACATTAAGGTGTAGTAGTATTAGTGACAAACTGTTTGGGTAGAAAAAAAGTACTCAAGGTTTAATTCACCCATGGACTTGTTTCAATTTGGTGCTCCCAAGGCACCAGAAACAGGCTGCCCCAACCTGAGAAGGCAGGTAATCAGGGTATGAGGGGGGGAAAAAGGAAGGGTCACCAACACCTACTCACCCAAGGACTAAACCTAAAAGTCCTAGAGAAAAATTCCTGCATCACCATGCCCTCCCCAAAACCATACCTCAATAAATCAATTTAATTCTCTCGCTGTATCACTTAGCAGGTTCCTCTTCACTGCTACACAGTCCTCCATTCCTAAGAGCAGACCAAGCAGTTTCTTCTTCCCAGCCTGCTCTCTCTGATCTAGCCCCCAGCTCCATGTTGATGTTGACACAGAGCAGAAGCAAGAGAGGACTCTTACTAGCCAGCATCCCCCCTGCAAGACCATTAGTAGCTTGGAGAAGAACCTCCAGCAGTAGGTAGGAAGCCAGGACGGGGTGTGGGGGGAGGGGAGGGAACCAACAACAAAAAAAACAACTTATCTCCTACTGGCCAGAAACTGAGAGAACAAGGGTGGGATGCCCACCAATGTTGTGGAGCAAGAAGCATTAAATCCCCCTCTCAAATTTTACTTGGCACTTGGTACTCTTACTTTAAAAATGTAAAATGTCAGTCTTCATAAAATTAATTTGTCTTTCACAGTTTATGTATGCTTCCTAGTTCATTTGCACTAGTATGTGGCACCCCATCCTTGACTTGGTCCACCATGTTCGGACCTATTCTTTTTTTCAAATATTGCCTAAAAGCTAACTTCTGTAAGTCCTATTCCATCCCTACAGGGGCCCTACCCAGTTCCCATGAACACAGAAGAAAGACTCTGGTTCACTTCATTAAGAGTTGGATTCAGCCTTAAAAAAAAAAGATACAATAATAAAGAAACATGCTTACTATCACAGCTGTAACATTTACTCTTGACACTATCTGCCCTTTTGTTAATATGTCCATGTAAGTTATAAGCTCCTCAAGACAAGGATCTCTGAGTCTGGGAGGCACTGTTGAACCCAGGTAAGCAATATGTAATCATTAGCAAGGCTAAGATTTTGTGTCTGATCTGATTTGTAAAAATCACAGACAGGTCAGGCAAAAAAGAAAAATTCACAGAAGCCATGACCTGTCTGTGATTTTTACTAAAAATATTCAGGACAAAATGGGGATCTCCGGATCCCCACACCACCAGAGGCGGGGCAGCTGCGCAGGGGTTCCCCCACCACCTTTGACGGCCCCCACAGCTCAGGGGTTCCCCTGCCACCTCTGGCAGACTCCACAGCTCCCACCCCTGCGGGGAACCCTGCACCTCCCCACCGTTGAAATCATGGAGGTCGCTGGAAGTCATGGATTCCGTGACTTCCGCGACCTCTAACTAAATCGTAGTCTTAACCATTAGGTTCATGCACTACTTTTATAGTGTACTCTTTCCTATTCACTGTAAAGAAAAAAGGGGTTTTGATAGCTGCAATGCATAGGGTTTCATTATTATTACAGTTGCACCAAGAGGCCTTCATTAGGATCGTGGTCCTATCATTTAAGATCCTGTGGAAATACACACAATGAGAAAAATAGATAAACAGAGGGAATGGAAGGGTCAAACAACTGGCTACATAGACTATGTGATTGTCCCAAGTCAGAGATCCCCCTCTTCCCCCTCCAAAATATAGAATATAAAGATAAATCTGTAATTTTCATAGGCCGTTTGTCACTTAACTTTTACTGGCTGTACATGTTTCCTGTCATTAAAGCAGTGGTTCTCAAACTTTTTTTTTTGCGGACCACTTGAAAATTGCTAAGGGTCTCGGCGGACCGCTTAATGATCTATCCAAATGTTGTTTGTACCGTTAGCTAACTATTGTAAAGCGCTTTGGATAAAAGTGCTATATAAAAAATGTTAATAAAAAATATTTTTTGTTCTACAAATAAAAGCACAAAACTCATATTTTAATATCAGTAATCTTACCTTTCTAATGTGATGGCTGTGCCCTCTCTCTACCCCCACAGCATCCCCCGAGCTGGGGCTGGGAAAGAGGAGGGTCTCTCCCCCACCACAGCATCCAGAGCTGAGGCTGGGAAGGAGGGCTCTCTCTCCCTGGCAGCCACAACCCTGGAGCTGGGGAAAGTCGCCTCTTTCTCTGGCCGCCGCAGCACTGCATATCCCAAATTCCCCCCACCCCCTCTTCGCACCCCACTACCTCCTCCCACCTCCCCCTTATTCCTCCCGAGGCTAACACCTCACCTTACATGTGCATCGTCTCCAGGATCCAGGCACCTAATTAGTGGAGCCACGCCTGCGTATCTCCACTAATTAGGTGGGTGGCCCTTCATTGTCTTGTGTGCAGCCGCCCAGGTGCTCACTTTAGAGGGAACTATCCGCGGACCACTTGAATATAGCTCCACGGCAGTTTGAGAACCTCTGCATTAAAGTTTACAAATTACATTTTCCGCCTGTTCATCCCCTCAACAGAATCCACTCCTTCCAGAACACATGGATTCCAGCTCAAGTATTCCCAACCAGGACAAAAGGGGAGCCATAGGAAGAGCGTGGAGGCCCTTTAATGTGCATATGATGCAACTCCACTGTATTGCTTTAAACCTGTAGCACTGTATGCTACTCTATGTAGAGGTCATGTTTACTTTTTCTTGAAGGTTTCCCTCAAGAAAAAGTAAACATGACCTCTACATAGAGTAGCATACAGTGCTACAGGTTTAAAGCATCATATGCACATTAAACGTACGCAAATTCAACTATACGCGCTCGGCAAAAAAAGAGAAAAATAACAATTTAAATACAGTAGTGCGGGCAATTCCACCCACCATTCCACTCAATGAACGTATGCCCCGGAGTGAGCGTGAGATGGGAGACGTGAATCTGCTGTTCCCTCAGTTGCTCTCAGTTCCCGCGTGCCTCTCATAGTGTGAGCATCTCGCTGCGCTGAGTATGATTCTAGTGTTTAAACATACGTATTTTTCATACAAAATGGCCCCTAAACGCAAGCCAACTACTTCATCTGGTGCTCAACCGAAGGAACAGCGATCTGTTCCAACGGTGGAGGAAAAACTGGCTGTGTTGGACTTATTGAGAGACGGTATGTCTGTCTCCAACGTGGAGCGTAAATATGACCACAACGAATCTAGCATCCGTGCCATCAAGATTCGAGAGAGAGAAATTCATGAAACCGTGGCATCAAGTGCTCCAATAACTGCTAAGGTGATGAGCCAGGTTCGTGATAAGACTTTTGTGAAGACTGAAAAAGCATTAAACTTACGGCTGGAAGACATGAACTGAAAATGTGTGCCTATCCATGGCAACACGTTGCGAGAAAAGGCTCTTAGCCTCTACGCGCTGTTCAAACCTCCCGCCGAAGAGGGACAGCCTTCTGATGAGAAGGAATTCAAAGCCAGCCAAGGTTGGCTTAACAGTTTTAGGAACCACTTCAATCTCAAAAACGTGCAGACTACTGGTGAAGCTGCATCTGCCAATGAAGAGGCAGCAAAAGCCTACCCCGAACAATTAAAGAAAATCATAGAAGAAAAGGGCTATCTTCTGGAACAAGTTTTTAATGTTGAGGAGACTGGGCTATTCTGGAAAAAATGCCCAACCGCATTTACACTTTGAAATCAGAAAGACAAGCCCCTGGCTTCAAAGCAGATAAAGACCATGTGACTGTGTTGTTTTGTGGCAATGCGGCTGGGCATTTAATAAAGCCGGGTTTGCTCTACAGGGCTGCAAATCCCCATGTCCCAAAAGGCAAGAACAAAAA
Source organism: Terrapene triunguis (assembly GCF_002925995.2). Taxonomy (NCBI): domain Eukaryota; kingdom Metazoa; phylum Chordata; order Testudines; family Emydidae; genus Terrapene; species Terrapene triunguis. The sequence continues at coordinate 23,419,952 of NW_020664372.1, read as the reverse complement.
TCTCCTGCCTGTGTTCTGGCAATCAAATAAAAAGGCTTGGGTGACGGCAGCATTATTTCTGGATTGTTTCATTCATGAAATAAGTGTCTCATTCCAGAGGTCAAGCGGTACCTTGAAGAGAAAGGACTTGACTTTAAAGTGTTGCTGATCGTAGACAATGCTCCTGGCCACCCTGAAGCACACCGGTTTGTGCATAACGATGTTGAAGTCGTTTTCCCCCCCCCCCCATACCACCTCCATCCTCTCGACCAAGGCGTGATTCGCTGTTTCAAGGCCACGTACACGAGGCTTACGTTCTCACGGATACGTAGCGCTATGGATGCTGATCCCAATCTTAATGTGATGGAGTGTTGGAAGTCCTTCAACATTGCTGATTGCATCACTTATATTAAACAGGCAATGGATGCAATCAAGCCTGAAACAGTCAATGCATGTTGGCGAAATCTATGGAAAGAATGTGTGAATGATTTTAAAGGTTTCCCGACCATTGACAAAGAAGTGAAATGCATTGTTCAGGTGGCCAGGCAAGTGGGTGGTGATGGCTTCGTTGACATCTTTGAGGAAGAAATTGAAGAATTAATTGAGGACCATAGAGAAACATTAACTAATGAAGAGTTAGAGGAAATGATAAAATCGTCTACAGAAGACGAAGTTGATGATGATGAACAGGAAGAACCAGCAAGTTGGAATCTTCATAAATTTGCTGAAGTGTTCCAAGCAGCGAAACACTTGAATGATTTAATTTCTGAATACGATCCCTCTATGGAACGAAGCCTCAATACTACATGTGATTTTATGGACGATTTGAGACCATATCAAGAAATGTTTGAGCAACTCGAGACAACAGCGACAGTTGCCGACCACCATGTTTTTCAAGAAAAAACAACCAGCAGCAGACGAGCCTACGCAATCAACTTCTCCAACTGAACCAGAGCCAACCACTTCGTCTACGACTTGCTCTCTGTCACCCAAGCTCTCTGTCACCTCCGTCTCCTGGATCAACATCAAGCCCTGACAACCCCCCAATAGTGTTGTCAGGGGAAGAGGAAGACTAATCATCGGAGTGTGTACAGCACCCATCTTCATCGTCCATCACACAGATGGTGTACTAATCATCATTGTCACATCACCATTGTCATAGTCGTCGTATCACCATTATCGTCGTCGTCGACTAGCAAGAATATCCAGGATGAATGGTGAGTGGTTAGGTTTACTGTTTTCCTTTTTTATTTTTTCAGTCTTCCGTCTCTCTCTCTCTCTCGTAATTAAAAATATTGTAAAATTATATTTTGCATATGTACTCTTTATTATATGCTGTACATTACTGTATACATTATACATATTACTGTACAGAGTTGAAAACATGTACAGTATACGGTACTTTATGGGCAATTTAAGGGATTTTCAAGGGTAATTTTGACTATACGCAATTTTCGCCTTACGCCCTGACTTTAGAACCCCGCGTAAGATGCGACTCTCCTGTAATCATATCTAACAATCACGCTGTTTTAGCATGAAGACTTCAGACAGAAAGTACAGTGAGAACCATAAGCTTTACAGCTGAGCTATTCTATTTATGAGTGGCATGTTTCAATAAAAGCAGAGGAAGTAGCATGTAGAAGTAACATGACATTAATTCCCCACCCCACCCCTGCACGAGAACAGACCAAAAGAATTCCGATTTCCACCAGTTAACATGAAGTGCTGAATTTGTACCATCATTTTACAATAGTCATTAACACAAATATACTAAATTAACCAATTTAATCTTAAATCTTAAAAAAAAATTAACTTACCAATGATGTTGATAGTTCAATAACATGCTTTTTTTCAAAAAGTCCAATTTTTGCTTGTCCTCTGGTTTTTTTGTGTCATACACTTTTGTGCAAACCGATTTACATTTCTCTTCCTTCTTAAACGTAAACTAAGAAAACGAGACAGGATTTGAGTTGAATAGTATTTCAACAGAATCTGTATTGTTCTATACTAAAATTATACTAAACAAAATATATCCCATAAAAACTTAACGTATTATAATTATGTGGATAACCCACAAGCGGACAACCCTAACACCCTGGTATTTTGTATGTCTGTTTATCGTCACATACTATTTTAAAAATATAACAATCAGGGTTTTGTGTACTCTACAGTAAGAATCCCTGGACTCCCTTGCAATAATATATTCTATTCCTACCTTCCTCCCAGAGACAGACACACACCCTCAATACTGAAAAATATACATTAATGTAAGATTCGTTGACTGTTTTCATCAATGGATTTTAGACTTTTTATTTAATGTCTCATGGATGTGAGCAGTGGCAATGTTGACCAAGTAGGTCAGAACCTACACTGATAGTTTATCCACTCTACAGCTGCAAGCAGGACTCCTGCTCTGGGTTCCTGACCCCCAAATGCCTAGCTCCATGAAACAACGTAAGAGCATTCACTGTAATTCAAACAGTGCCTCCTTTGAGGAAAGCTGGAGAGCAAGAGTCAGATGCAGGCAGGTCCCAGCAGGAAAAGGAGACTTTTCAACAAAATGACAAATTCTTTAAAAAGCCTGAACTCGGGATATCTCAGATATTTGCCAAATTCTGCAGCTCAACAAAAGTGGCATCCACAAGATCCTGCCAGAGATTAACAGAACCGTTCACATCCCTCAGACCTATTGTGTCAGGCTCTCTGAAAACACAGGAAGACAACATCTCTTCAGTTTACACTTGATTCAAGTTATCAAGATTCTCTCTACAACCATAAGGGCTAAAAAATTTAATTATACAGATTCAGGAACACAAAGAATGAATACCACAGCTACGGAATTGTGTCACACACAGATCCCCGCATATACAATTTTATCTACACCCTAGACATTCTATACCTTCTTTCACATGCTATTTAAAAAAAAAAAAAAAAAAAAAACACCCATTCTGAAAGAGAACCATCCAAAAATCTGACTGATAAGCATGTATTTTAATTCTTGGTTATGTTCACAAATTTCTATTATATATCTTTAAATCAGGAACAATTGTTTAATTTATTGACTTTCAAATTTTCTGTTTTATCTTGCAGAAAACCCTTTAGCAGAGCACAAACCTTATATGGTGATGGTTCTATTCTCTCTCCAAACAATACTTGACCAAGATTTTCAGATGGACGTTTCTCATCTGCTGCTTGGCAAAAATCAAACCTAAATTAGAGAATATGCACGCTTTAATCAAGGATTGAAATGTAAACATAGTACAAAAACAGACTAATTTTCCCAGCCAGCCAAATCTAAGACAAACACCTGCAAAATTTTTTTTTTTTTTGGTCAGAATTCAGTGAATTCTTACCAAAATCTGAGCGACTCTAGGAGTAAAATCAACACCTGTGATTTTAAAAATGCCTCTTTCAAATATTTCAGAATTCAGTTTAAATTAAACACAGATACTTTAATAATACATTTCCTTAAATGCACTGGAAGGTCAGTGTACACATTAGGATTTTAACCAGGAATTTATGAAATCTACACATTTAGAAATCTATAACGGCTTTAAGAAAGGACCACACTGGACTGCTACTTGAAAATATATATGGAGGACCCTTTGGCACATGGTAACCAATTAAAATCGAAGTTATTATGCTTTTATTGACCACTGGATTTAGCTGGGAAATTCCCAGAATTGCCATGGCTGAATCACAATGCACCATATTTGCATCCATTAAAATGCAAAGATAACTAACACTTAACCCCTTCGATAATAATCACTGCAGCATTCTTTGAAGTGATGGCATTAACACAGTTTGCACACATTTTCCATCCTGTACTAGTAAGATACATAGCAGGGAAGTGTTTAAAGTTAATACTTCGTTAAAATAATTGTGGCTATCCCCATCCCATATCATTTGTCACTACAATTTTAACTCATCTGGCTGCAGGCTAATCAAGACAGCAGCAGTGCTTTGACCTACAGAATGACTACTAGCACTGGAAAGTAAAAATTCTTTTCTAATTAACGGTATTCACAAATATAGTTTAGGTTACAAAATAGTCACAAATGGAACCTGTTCAACAGAATAAATGGTTTCTATGCACTGGAGAAATGCTAGAAATTAGATCTCTATTCACAATGTTTTCAGAAAGCCATCCAGAGACTGCCTTTTGCAAGAGCTGGCAAATGAAGTTACACATAACAAACTTTAGTACACTTACGCAGTATATTCATAGGGAAGAACAGATTCCACAGAGTCAAGCCTGTTCACAAACAGCTCTATCACAGACTGAAAAAGTTAAGAGACAATTAGCAAAGTTACACTAAATTATGTCACTAGGTATGACTTGGGGTTGAGTTTAATGACCATCATCAAAGTTACAAAAAAAAGTTACCTTGCACCTTGTATTTAATTACACTTGCCCAAAGTGGATGTAAAACACTCCGATATCACAGAAAGACAGCATTTCATATCCACTCTGCACAGCTGTGACTACACAAAGTTCAAGGGAGCAAAAAATCATGATCAAGAATGGTACCTCTGAATTAGAAAGACAAATACATGTTGATTTAACTGCTTAGTTAAACCAATCTCACTAACAAATTACATTAAACATACAGGAAGAAATAAAATTTGCGAACATAAAGACAACTTTTGCTGAATAAACCCTTAAAAGAACATGTATGATTATAGACTGACCTAGAAGCACTGCCCATAGCTAAGGCTGCCCAACACTTTGCATTATAAGACCCTGTTTTCAGGTACACCTCTACCTCGATATAACGCTGTCCTCGGGAGCCAAAAAATCTTACCGCATTATAGGTGAAACCACGTTATATCGAACTTGCTTTAATCCACCGGAGTGCGCAACCCCGCCTCCCCGGAGCGCTGCTTTACCGCGTTATATCCGAATTCGTGTTATATCAGGTCGCGTTATATCGGGGTAGAGGTGTACTTATAAAACTTTGCCAAACTAACCATTTGAGCTAAAAATTTCCATTCCAGGTGTCTGCAAGAGGCAGAGATTGGGACTTTGTTTTTCCTATTTGTTTGTTTAACGTAACACCAGACATTTCCAAGAATGTGGCACAGAAAAAGGACATTGTTTTGCCCATGTTAAAGAAATTCTTACAAAAGTTTCACTGAAAAGCTGCTTGCAAGCAGGAACATCAAATTTGGTAGGAGGACTGCACCTTTTGCCATTCCCATAAAAACTCCAAGTTTGGCCAAGCTAGAAGCCGCTGGAGGATGGGGGGAGGGGAGGTGAGAATCACACACACTCAGTAAAGGTTTGTTAGAATGTGGCAGCTAAATTCTCTGAAGATTCCATCTGTACTGACCATGCTCCATCCCCTCACAGCTCCTACACACTGAGCAGACTTCACATATGCCAAAGAGACTCTACCCAAGGGGTGGGCAAACTTTTTGGCCCAAGGGCCACATCTGGGTATAGAAATTGTCTGGTGGGCCATGAATGCTCATGAAATTGGAGTTGGGGTGCGGGAGGGGGTGAGGTCTCTGGTTGGGGGTATGGACTCTGGGGTGGGGCCTGAAATGAGGAGTTCAGGGTGCAGGAGAGGGCTCCGGGCTGCAGCAGGGGAGGGTGGAGTGCGGGAGGGGGGTGAGGGCTCCGGCTGGGGTTGCAGGCTCTGGGGATGAGGGATTTGGGGTGCAGGAGGGTGCTCCAGGCTGGGACCGAAGGCAGGAGGGGGATCAGGGCTGGGGGGAGGCTCAGGGCTGCAGGCTCCAGGCAACACTTACCTCAAGCTGCTCCCAGAAGTAGCGGCATGTCCCCCCTTCGGGTCCTACATGGAGGCACAGCCAGGCGCCTCTGCTGCGAGCTGCCCCGTCCACAGGCGCCGTTCCTGGCCAATGGGAGATGCAGGAGCGGTGCTGGGGGGGGGGGCAGCGTGCGGAGCTCCCTGGCTGCCTCTATGTGTAGGAGCCGGAGTGGGGACATGCCACTGCTTCCGAGAGCCACATGGAATGGCCCCCAATCCGAGCGTCAGAGCGCAAGCCTCAGACCCCGCTCCCCAGCGGGAGCTCGAGGGCCGGATTAAAACGGCTGGCGGGCCGGATCCGGCCCACAGGCCATAGTTTGCCCACCCCTGCTCTACCCTATGCTCTGAATGCTCTCCCAGCTGGCACCCAGGCATTGAAGATGAGGAGAAAGCAGCCACACTGGAATGCAAAGGGGCAAGAATTTAAGCCTGGAAAGAAAGATAAAGGGAGAGCATGGGCAGAAGCTGGGAGGTAAATAGTTAAGAGGAGAGAAAGGAGTAGAAGCAGAAAGGTGGGTGGCCCCTACAGCACATTCCCCCCTACAGAATCTAGAATTGAACCCAGGAGACTTGAGTCTCAATATTTCTTTGCCGTCAGCAAATAGCTGTGAAGTTCACAGGCAAAGTGTGTCACATCTCCTCTCTAGTGCTTGTCCACATAGATGATAACAGCCTACTAATGCTACCAGTTAGAGATCTATGCTGTGGATCTGAACACCTGAAACCTGCTAATGACCCAAACGGCATATTCACAACACAATTTCTTTTCTTCATTTTTTTTTTTTAAATTAGGAAATTCACAAACAAGAAACCATAGGTATGTCTACACTGTTCTACAGTTCAGATTACAAGGGCACATACCAAAGTGCTGAGATGTAAATCCCCCATGTGAACTTCGCCTCTTCAAACACAACTACATTAGTGTGAACAAGGGACCTTTATGTTTGCACTTGCAGCCTCCGCACGGGACAGTTACAGCGCAGCACTTCAGCACATTGCTATTCACACCCTGTAGTCTGAACTGAGGGGCAATGTAGACAGACTATGTTAAAAGAACATTGCGGTTGCAAAGTCAAGAACTCAAAAAAGTTAGGAAGTGCCAAAATTAAGGTTGTCTGTGCACCCTTAATTCCACTTCCTTGTATGGGAAGTCTTATTACATAATCACATACCTATCCAGCCTGTATCCCTGCCTCATTCAGCGTACAGATTAGATGACACTCTGGGAATGAATAGTTGGATAGTGAATTAGGCTGTTTGCAGAAGTTGGAAGATGTGTAGTGAATGAGGCAGGGGAATACAGTAAGTGAAAGGATGGCCTCCTGGTTAAGGAAGCTGAATGCCACTTTGGAAAACTGGATTCTATTCCTGCAACAAGCAGAGGTCCTATGTGATGTTGGGCAACTCACAAACCAAAATGTTCACAGATGCCACTAATTCCATGGTCTTCATTTTCTGCGTACCCACCTTGATACACCAAGCATTAGATATGCACAAGTGCCGAGCACTCATAACTCCAACTGAAGTCGACTGGAGCTATGCCTTGAATACATGCAGTGCTATAAAAATGCTAAATACTCTGAAAAACCATGCCCTAGGTGTCTCATGCTGGGCACCCAAAATTAGTAGACACTTTTGACACCTTAACTGATCACTCTTATAGTGTGTATGGTAACACACATTGTTTCATGTTCTCTGTGTATATATATACACACACATCTTCCTACTGTATTTTCCACTACATGCATCCGATGAAGTGGGTTGTAGACAACGAAAGCTTATGCTCAAATAAATTTGTCAGTCTCTAAGGTGCCACAAGTACTCCTGTTCTTTTTGCGGATACAGACTAACACGGCTGCTACTCTGAAACTTTTGACAATGTTGACCTTAATTTCGCTGACCCTCAGTTCCCACCTCTAAAATGGGAATACTCCAATCGAATCTCACAGGGAAGATAAATGTATTAATGTTTGTGAAGCACAGTGTGGTGACAGCACTAGATAAACATCTTAGAGGAAATTCATAATTTCGTATTCAGTGGAGGGTTTGCATTAAACTAGGCCTAGAACCAGGCATTGAATGAAGAGAATAAAAAAATATTGAATAGCTATCCATTCACTAAATGAAGCAGTCGTCCTGTGAGGAAAAAAATAGTAACTAAAGACTGCATCATAAAGTAAACATACAGGGTGCAGAATTGAAGTTGGAGACAGCCTTAATTCTGGCACTTGCTAGTCGCTGACTTTGCAACCTCATGCTTTCAGTGTAGGTTTTTTTATATAATATGGAATGAAGGGAATAAACAAATGGGAAATGTGTATAAAACTAAATGAAAGATGATGTTCTAATTTTACTGTAGGGTATTAACAGAGATCTATAGTAAAATTATTAGCAATTTCAAGTATAGTGTTGCAAATGCAGCACATCTGGAGAATTACTTCTGAGGGCATTCTGTACCAAAAAATGAAAAATTCTGCGAACAATATTTTTAAATTCTGCAAGTTTTATTTGTCAATAAATAAATGCAGAGGCTCCAGCATGGCAGTGGTGAGCACAGGCCACTGGCTCCCATGAAGGTGGGAGATCACCCTGCAGCCCCGCCACGCCCCAGACACGGACTCAGCTGTGAGGCTGCACCTGACCTTGACACAGCACAAGGCCTGGGCCTGCCCCAGAAACACCCTGGGTCCCTGCCCCTCTGTGCCAGGCGCACCAGGTGTGGGGCAGGCAGATTCAACCAAGCAGGATCCAAGTATGGAGGGGCTCAGTGTGTGGGGATCCAGATGTGGGATGAGAGGATTCTGTGTGGGACTATCTGGGTGCAGGCAGCTCAGTTGGGGGTCTTGGTGTGGAGGGATCTGGATGCACAGAGGCTCATTGTGGGGTTCCAGGTGCAGGGGCAATGGGATCTGCAGGGGCTTCCAGGTGAAGGTGGTTGGGGCTCAGCGGAGGGGTCTGGGTGTGGGACTTGGTGGGCTGGAGGGCTGGATGCAGCTACTTGGGGGTCAGCAGCATGGAGGTCTGGGTGTACGGGCTCAGGATGGGGCAGGGGGTGGTGGTTTGAGTGCAGGGAGCTCAATGGGGGGTGGTCTGGGTGCAGGTTCAGGTAAGGAGGGCTAGGGGGATTCTGGATGTACTGGGTGAGGCTTGGCAGAGGTGTCTGGGTATGGGAGGTCCAGATGCCTTGGGGTTGGGTGACGGGGGAGCAGCTCCCCATACAGTGAACCCTCCCCCCACAACTGAGGCGCAATGGGGGCAGGAAGCAGGGGAGGATACTGAGCTTCCTGCAGCTGGGGAAGGTTTCTGAGGGTGGGTCTGAGACAGCCTCAGCCACTCCTTGCAGGGGAAGAGGAAGCCCCATCCTCTCCTGCTTCCAGCCCAGACAGGACTAGCAGCTGATCCCAGCTCAGGGTAAGAGCCACTGGCTGGTGTGTCTCCAGCCCCGCGGTGATTTACCTCTCTGCCGGCTACTCCTGGTGCCAGAAATGATGTACCTGCACTGCTGGGGAGTGGTACATGACTGCTCTTGCAGCTTCCCTTTGCTTCCCTGTCAGAAAGTCATTTTTCTGCAGGGAAGCAAAGAAATCTTCGGGGGCCATGAATTCTTTCCCCAAGTCCTTAGGGTGCATATTGGTTATTTGGATCAACTATACAATATTTCATCTTTTTGATAGGTAAGTAGGTTATGTTTGGACTGGTAACATTTAATAGTGATTTTGACCCCAATCTTCTAAATCACTCCATGTGGTCAGACCCCTGAATTG
>NW_020664372.1:23332252-23405435 GCF_002925995.2 Terrapene triunguis | reverse complement strand
TAGATGGTAAACTCTTCATGGCACAGTCCTGCTTTACAACATATTTAGAGGACCTACCATATTTTGACAACTACAGATATGCTACAAAAGATACATACTGAAGTACCTGTTAGACCTTATGAACTGGTTATTAATGGTTTGTATTTTACAGCATATCAACAATATAAAATTACTACACCTGTGTGATAATTATTCAGTCCATTTGAATTTAATTTTATATTCTATTTCGGTATGTCAAGGTTACTTCAGCTAGGATGTGTTTGTTCCCTGACCCACTGACTCTCAGTAGCTCAAATAAATGTACATTTTTGACATAAAAGATGCTTATCAGAATTGCAGTTGTAAATAACAGCCTTACTACCTTGCAGGGCTATGGACTAGTGCTTTATGCCATAAGAAAGCCAAGACCCCAGCAAGTAAGAAACAGTAGTTTCCAACCCTGTGACTTTGTAAGATACAGGACCTTAAACCTATGTTAGGCCTATATTGGTTCCTCAGTCTGCTTATTCTAATCTCAAAACACAGACCAGTGTAATTTCAACTCATTATATCAGTATAAACTTGTAATAAAAATAAATCTCCCCCTACAGTTTTACATAGGTTAAACAAAAATTTTACAAAAAGAGGATCACTGATAACAGATGTTAGTATGAAGTTAGAGCTGAAGAGACAAAGCAGGTATATGTATTTTAGAAAGTTCCAGTAAAAAATATATATTTATATATTATCACTTTAACTTACTAACTTCTGTTAAGATTTAGTTCAGAAGGGCATGCATAAAAGAATTCAATGAATAATAATACAGCATGCCATTAATTTTTGTTGCAAGTCTGTAGGACAGCTGGAGAAAACAAATCAAGAAAAACAAAATGGTTAAAAAAAAAGAGTTCCATAATTCCCTTATAAATTAGTAACTACCAGGCAGAACTGAAAATATATTCCTGAATAATACACGAAAGTAGTAGTCTGTCTGTTCACTCTTATCACAGTACCACCATTTCCATCACAGCCCCACTGTGGTGTTAATATTTGACAGTTAAAAATCTTTAAATACATATACACACACATTTTATACATATGAAATACAACATTGACCTTTATACAGCTAAAAAGGAAAAATAAGCTGTTCACATATTCCCCCATCATAATCATCCTTCCCTGAACTCCTAGTAGCTATAAAATGGTTTCATTTAAAAAATTAAATTCTGCAGCTCATTCAATGCAATCAAAGTGATCAAGGTGGTGACAGGTACATCTTTTGCATTGCATCATTGCATAGGTATGCTTATTATTTCACAAATACTGCAAAGCCCAACCACTAATCCATGCCAGTAAAAATGCTGTCTCCCATTGCACCTGATTGTAAGCATCTTAGGTAGGGTTGCTTGTTTTGGTTGGATGTATTCCTGCAAATTCCAGGACAGTCTTGCAGAGCACCAAGCACAACATTAGTGTCTAAGAAATAATTGTGAAGTGGAGACAGCACATTAAGGGGAGAAAAAATTCTACAGAAGACATGGAGCACAGGAACTTTGGGGGGGAAATCTCACACCCCAGCAGAGCTTTGACAGCGGGAGCATTAGGGTAGCCAGGATCAATCACCCAGAGAGCTCACAGTGCACAGCCAGTTCCACTGGCACTGGAGCTGCAGTGAAATGAGGGGAGATCTCAAAGGCTGTACTGTTTAGTTTAACCGCAATGTAATAATTAACACTTACCAAGAAGGGGCAATTACCAAGGAGTCCAGCTCTAAGTTAGATGCCACCTGCACTGCCACCTTGTATATGGCTGACACAGAGGCACCAAGGGCCCTGGCAGGAGTCCCCCAGCACATATCCAGGCCCCCCTTAAGGAAGAGAAGTACCTGGCAAGGGGCCACCTCAGCCCGGCCTACGGTTACCAATTGTGGTTGGCCAAATTCCTGGAGGTTTCATCACATGACAATATTTAAAGATTAAACTTTAATCCTGGAGACTCCCGACAATCCTGGAGAGGTGGCAACCTAGCCCCACCCCAAACACGGATGGGGGGCGGGCAGGTTTCCCGCAGGATCCTCGCCCCGCTTGGCAGGGGGCAAGGCCAAGGGAGCGACCCCCGCTGCCCAGCGATGGCCCCAGCCCCACCATGGGGCGCAGACGAGGCCGGACCTACCCTCAGGCGGAGGCGCGACCCAGGCCCGGGCTTCCCACCGCTCACCTTGCACTCGTCCGACCCCTTGCCCTCCTCGCAGAAGTTGACGGGCGCCAGGCCCGGCAGGTAGAAGGCTCCGCCGCGGGGAGCGCAGGCCGCCAGCAGCGCCACCGGCAGCAGCAGCCGCCGCGGGAGACCCATGGCCGCGGGGACACGCCGCGGCGACCGGGCGGGGAGGGGGCGCCTGGCGGCCTGTACCGGGTCTCTCAACGGCATCGCTGCTCAGCTCCCTCAGCAGCCGCGACTTCCGGTTTTCCGGCTCAGACACGTCACCCTGCACTGACCTCCCTCAGCGAGGGTGGGGTGGGGGCCTGAGAGACCACTTCCGGGTCACACCCCCTCCTCGCCCAGTTACTATAGAAACAGGAATCGCCCGCCCTTGGGGGAGGGCGAGCGCAGATCACACCCTGGGGGGGCGGGGGAGGCCGGCCGGCAGCAGCTGACGTTTTCTCGGGGTCGCTTGTAACCTGCCTGGCTTGTTAGTGATTAGGCTGCCTGGGCGCGCAGTTGTTTCCGTGTGAGAGGCTGGAGTAGGGAAATTAGTTGTTTGTATGTTCCTGGCTCTGTAAAGCGCTCACCCAGTGCTGGCTCTGCGTCCTCCCCGCTGCGAATTAACAACAGGCAGTGAGACTGGGGTGATGACCAGAGAGCGAGTGTGAACAGTCAGGACACTTTTCAGGGGGAGGGGTACAGCCGCATATATACGAAAGCCCCTAATATTGGGATGTCATGAGACAGCATATCCCTTTTATTTTAAAAATAAAAGAACCTACACATGATAAAAATCTTACCTGAGATTACCCCAACTCCAACCTTGAGCTCTGGCAGGTGTCAGTCCTTCTAAGTCTTCCATAAGGATTGCCCCCTTGGACAGAAGGTCCTGTGTATTTGCTGGATTAGAAAGAAGACCCTAAAACAGTTTAAACTCGGGTTTTTTTTTTTTTAATCTAAAAGTCCTTTCTTTGTTGGTCTCTGGGGAATCTAGTTTGAAGCAGAGTTTCTGCAGGTGGTGGTACTTCTCTGAAGGTGTTACAGTCTGAAAGAATTTGCCTAATCACCCCCCACCTTTTTAGTTCCCGGAGGAGCTGTGGTCACTCTCCCTGTGGGAATTACACACAATCCCTGGCCTACAATCATACATAAACTTAAGTCAGATCTTCCAAAGATTTTGCAGGAAACTGCCATAGTGTTATGCAGTGTTCACCTGACACAAGCCCTGAGCAGATTAATGTGGACCAAAAGGGGCAACTAACCTTATATGCTGTACCTGGAGGGGAGCCAGGACTTGATGAGGCCCAATATTAGAAGAATCCCAGGTGGATGGAGGAGCTAGGATAGAATTGTAACACTGGTAGATTAGGTGCCAGCTCACTGAATACTACAGATGTATAGCTGGAAACCAGTCTGGTTCACCTTTGTGTTAGTATTGTTAAAATAGGTATTGGATTTATAAAAATGTGTTTAGACTTTATGAAATGCTTGTAAATTGCTGCATGCATTAATCTCACTTAAATACTACTTCTTACTGTGGGATATAGATATTATAAGTGTTTTATCTGCAACTGTAAAGCTCTACAGCCAGGAGAGAAGCATTACCAAGAGTGAAATACTGGTTTTCCATAAGAGGTGTCATCTGCCCAACTAAAGAAGGCCCATAGACTCCAGACAAGAGTGTCAGAGGACAAAAGACTTTGCTGATTGCTTCCCCCATGCCCATGAAGGGGAGATGTACAGGTGGACTTGTCCCATCAGCTTGAACTCTAAGTAAAGGGAATAAAAATCCTTGGCAAGAAGGAACTATATCTCTTTATGTTGCTTGGAGTCTGAGTGGTAATGATTTCTAAGCATAAGCAAGGGATCCCCAGATGCATAGCCTCCATTAGCCCTAAAGGACCCCCACAGCTTGCATGTCACAGGAGCTACTATCACTTTTTGAAGCCTGAGGCTGTAACTCATTTGTTTGTGTATGCTTACTTGCTATAACCTCATAAATAGCTTATTTCTTAATGAAATATATTATATTATCCAATTGGCTACAAGCATTGTCCTTGGTGTAAGATCTAGGGTGCAATTGACATGGGGTAAATGACCGGTCCTTTGGGCTTGGGAGTGACTTGAACATTGTGATTTTTGGGGTAAAGGACCATCTATCACAAAGGCAAGCTTACCCAAAGAGACTGTCTTTGACTTCATGTTAAGGCTGTTGTAATGCATGAGGAGTTCACACTTGATTACTGGTTGGTGAAATCTAAGATGCACAACCAATCTGAGGTGTGCCCTGCTTTTTTAACAGTCTGCCCTGAGGTTGGTCCTCATGCTCCTGAGCCACTCCAGACAGCTTGACATGGATTATAAAGCTAGGAAGTGAGAACAGTAGGAGGCAAAACTGGCCTGAGGCTGGCTGAAAAGAATACTGACTGGCACTTGGGTTGTTTGGACTGAGGGGACTGGCTGAGTTGGAACTGAGGCTGAATTGACTGGACTGAGCTGGAAGCCATTGTGGTGGCTGGTCAGAGATGTTGGGGCTGGCAGGTGGAGGCTGGACATAGCTGTTGGCAGCTGGGCTGGCTGCAACTAGCCCCCAGTTGAAACCAGACCAAATGCAAAATGCCAGTGGAGATACTGGGGGAAAGAGAAAGTTACCTTGGACTATGAAGGAGAAGAAGCAGGGACTGAGGAATGATCTCCGATCAGGAAAAATTAAAAAAAAAAAAAAAAAACTTGAAATGGGAAAATTTAAAAAAGGAAAAAAAAAAAAAAAAAAAAAAAAAAAAGATAAAAGTCAACATTTTATAAATTGTCAAATCAGTGACAGAAGATGTGAAAATAGGAGATGTTAACCCCCTAAAAATGGCAGACTGGATTAAAGCAGTGTTGGTGACATACAAGGACTTAAAAGAATGCAGGATGGAGATCTATTGATTGAATGTACACATAAAGAGCAAGCTGGAAAAAAACTTGCTAAAATTGTATCCTTCGGGAAAATGAAACTTGCTTGTCAACTGCCTAAATTCCAGACAGAAGCAAGAAGGGCTATGTAGGGAGTGCTACTAGAATTGTCTGAGGAGGAGATAAAAAAAAAATACAAGGGAAGATAAAGTATTGTTTGTTAAACATATACTTAGTAGGCGAGAGGGAGAAAACCAGCCATCTATGGCCTTATGCATAATACTTAAAGGTGGGACACTGCTGGATAGGTTCCAAATGAGGTACCAGTCTTTCTGGTAGAAACCATATATTCTCCTCCTGTGAAGTGCTATACTTGTCATAGGTTTGGACGTGCGGCAGTCATTTGTAAGGGAACAGTGAGGGGCAGTAAATGTGGAGGGGGAAAAAAATTTCTTATGAGAACTGTGTAGAGAAGGGACAGAACCTAAACGCAGCAATTGCGGGGGAAAGCACATTGCAGCTTATAAAGAATGTGCAGTAGCAGAACAAGCTACAGAAATTAAATTAAAAAAATTAACATTATTCAAAAAGTATCATATGTGGAGGCTACTATAAGATATCCACTGCAGGAAAAAGAAAAATACTCAAGTAAAAGAAATGATGTTCAGGCCAGCAGAACACATTTGTGGTCAAGAAGGAGACTGAGAAGAATGAGAAATGCTGTATTACTTGAAAAGAAACTCATAGTGTTCATTACAAAAGTAACTGCACCTTGCAGACGGGGAAAAAATGAAATGATTAAAATTGTAGCAAAAGCAGCAGAAATATATCTAAAGATAGACCACATTCACGCAATTTTAAATGAAAGCAATAATACAGCTTAAATAACGTGGTCTTAATGAGCCTTTACTGGAATGCGCATAGTTTAATAATGCATGGACAGGAATTTAAGAAAGCCATCTTTGAAATGGGGAAAAAGCCTGATGTAATGTGTGCAAGAAGCGTGGCATAAGTAAACTGTGTTCAGTCTACCAGGATATAATGTACTCTGGAGGCATTGAGAATAGGTGGGGGTCTGTATGTTCATAAGAGAAGGATTTAAGTTCTGCACATCCACGGAGGCATCAATACAATGTATTGACTTCTGGAAAATGAATGCCATTTAAAAATTCAACTTTTACACCATGCCTAGGGTTGACAAACTACTGGAAAAACTGGGGGCTGCTAAGTATATATCCACCCTCAATTTGATGAAGGGATACTGGCAAATCCCCTGGACACCTAATTTAAAGAAAAAACTGCCTTCCCCACACTGTGGGGGTTATACCAGTTTGAAACGATGCCCTTTGGACTTTATGGGGCTTCAGCCACTTTCCAGCATCAGATAGACCGAGTGTTATGGCCACATGGCATATACGCGGCCACCTTCAATGATGCTATCATCATCTACAGCAAGAGCTGGACCAAAAATATATGAAGCATATGGCTGCAATATTATGGGTTCTCAGGGAGGCAGATTTGATGGCCAACTCAAGCAAGTGTTGACTGGCCACCCAAGAAGTCATCTGTAACCGTGCCTCGTTGGGTCACAACTCAGGATGCCAAATTCAGGATGAACTGCTGAGAAATAGGGCAGATACATCCCAAGACTGGTGGCTAATTCCCCATAGGCTATGCCAAACCAGCAACAAAAGTAAACTCCTGTTTCACAACACTGGCTAACAAGAAGTCATAAAAGCAATTTCCTTGGGCATTCCAGTTCTTATGTCACCACCAAAAACACTGGATTTAGAGATGAGTGGTTCTTTATAACCAGTCTCATCAAATAATAGGTTCTTCTGATCCCAAAGGACCAGCCACACACGCAGGTCAATATATAATTTAGATTTTACTAAAGGATTGGCATCAGCGTGATTTTTGGGTATCTAAAATCTAAAGGTTTATTTATAAAAAGAAAGGAGGGAGTTTAAATTAGTTAAAAGAATCAATTATATACAGTAATTGCAAAGTTCTTGGTTCAGGGTTGTAGCAGTGATAGAATAAGCTGCTGGCTTAAGTCAAGTCTCTGGAATACATCCACAGCTTGGATGGGTCATTCAGTCCTCTGTTCAGAGCTTCAGTTTGTAGCAAAGTTCCTCCAGAGGTAAGAAGCAGGATTGAAGACAAAATGGAGGTGTTTCCAGGGCCTTATATAGCTTTTGCCATGTGGAGAGCATCCCATTGTTCCTACTGTGGAAAATTACAGCAACACAATGGAGTTTGGAGTCACATGGGCAAGTCCCATGTCCATGCATTATGCCTAGTCACAGCAAAATTCCATTAAGTGTAGATAGGTGTCTCCCATGGTCCATTGTCAGTTAAATGTTCTTTCGATGGGCCACTCAATTTGAATAGTCCCTCCAACATGCTAGCTACCTTGTGGGCGTTACCCCAGAAGCAAACATTTGAAATCCAGGTATAGAGCCAATACTTATACCTTCAAATACAAAAATGATACATGCATACACATAGCATAACCATAAGCAGAAAATCATAACCTTTTCATAGACACCTCACTTGACAATCTTTATACAAGATTTGCTGCAAATATATAACAGTGGTTGCAACAATGATCTATATAGTCATATTTTAATCAGATAATGTAACATCATCTATGTAGAGCATGCTGGGGGATGGGGACAGCTACAACCTTTGGTGGACAAAGTCCATGCCCTAGTGGGCTGCCCCATCCCTTCCACCAAGAGGCAAGTTTGGCAGTGTTGGGAATTAGTGGGGTACTATCAGTGATTCATCCCAAACTTTGCCACCATCACTGCCCTTTTGATGGCCCCAAAAGAGTCTGGTGGACCAATAGCTGTGATGAGGCATTTAGGGCACTTCAAGACCAGTTGACCCAGAAACCAGCTCTATCCTAGCCAGACTTCTTGAAGTCCTTTATTCTCCAAAAGATGCCTCTGATGTCAGACTCATGGCAGTGTTATCTCAGAAATTCAGAGGAGAAGAATATGCTGCTCTCCATCTTAGCAGGAAGTTGTTCCCACAGGAGGTAGCCTACTTGGTCATTGAGAAGGGTAAAATGGGCTACCGATAACCTACAATATTACTTGTGTGGGCAGCTCTTCCGCCTAATAAATGACCATGCACCACTCTCCTGGCGGAACTCAATGAAGGACCATAGCCCACACATTATGCAGTGGTATCTCTCGCTACTGCCATTAGCTTCCAGGTGATTGTGACGAATCCCTGGGGTACAGCATGGAACTGTGGGACTCCTGTGCCCCCTTAACACTCCTCCCTGAGCTGTGTCTTACAATGCCATGCTAGTGACAAGCAGTAAACCCTTCCAGGTGCTGTGGTCACTCAACCAACAACACCCAACTAAATTGCATGAGTGCTCTCTAAGCCCCTCATGAACTATACAGAGGGAGACACCAGAAAATTCCCCCAGCCTTAAACCCCTGAAGTACACCATCGTACACTGCTCAAAATCTTCTCTTGAACAATGCAAGCTCATTAATTAATTTGCCACTGTCAAGGCTGCTTCCCCACTTTGAACTTTAGGGTACAAATGTGGGGGCCTGCATGAAAACTTCTAAGCTTAACTACCAGCTTAGATCTGGTCCGCTGCCACCATCCCAAAGCTAATTCCCTTCCCTAGGTAGCCTTGAGAGACCTTCACCAATTCCCTGGTGAATACAGATCCAAACCCCTTGGATCTTAAAACAAGGAGAAATTAACCATCCCCCTCCTTTCTCCCACCAACTCCTGGTGGATCAAGATCCAAACCCCTTGGATCTAAAAACAAGGAAAAATCAATCAGGTTCTTAAAAAGAAGGCTTTTAATTAAAGAAAAAGGTAAAAATCCTCTCTGTAAAATCAGGATGGGAAAATAACTTTACAGGGTAATCAAACTTAAAGAGCTCAGAGGACCCCCCTCTAGCCTCAGGTTCAAAGTACAGCAAACAGAGATAAACACTCTAGTAAAAGGTACATTTACAAGTTGAGAAAACAAAGATAAACTAACACGCCTTGCCTGGCTGTTTACTTACAAGTTTGAAATATGAGAGACTTGTTCAGGAAGATTTGGAGAACCTGGATTGATGTCTGGTCCCTCTCAGTCCCAAGAGCGAACAACCTCCCAAACAAAGAGCACAAAAACAAAAGCCTTCCCCCCCCACCCCCCAAGATTTGAAAGTATCTTGTCCCCTTATTGGTCCTTTGGGTCAGGTGTCAGCCAGGTTACCTGAGCTTCTTAACCCTTTACAGGTAAAAGGATTTTGGAGTCTCTGGCCAGGAGGGATTTTATAGTACTGTACACAGGAGAGCTGTTACCCTTCCCTTTATAGTTATGACAGCCACTTCAAAGGCTAGTGGACATGCACCAGCCTTTGTAATCTGAATTACACTTTCCCAAGCACTTTAGACAAACTCACTGCTAAGGATAAAACATTAAAATAAGTTTAACAACTACAGAAATATGGATTTTAAGTGATTATAAGTGTAGGCATAAAGGACATGACACCTACATGAGAAATAAAAAATAAAACTGAGGTCTAAATTCTAAACTTTCAGTCCAAGCAAGATTTGACTCAAGCAGTTTCTCATCCCACTAGGCATTATAAAAACAGCTCAGAATTCTTATACACAGGCTGAATTCTCTGCTCGGCCTGGGACCAATCTCCCCAGTTCAAAGTCTTTGTCTTCCCAACGTTCTTGTCACCTTCAGAGTAGATGTGGGAGGAGAGAGGCCCTGGGCTGATGTCAGACTTCAGTTTATAACACCCCCCCTCCACCCCGCCCAATCTATGTGCATGGAAAGTACTGTCTCAAACTTCAAGTTAGGGGGTCATGTGTCCTATGTGCCCTGCTGAGACACTGGACCTCCATTGTCTAAGTGCTTTGGGAGGGGCCCACTGGGAGAATGGATTCTCCTTAATGGGCCATCAACCCATGTCTGGCTAGTCCTAATGTAAATCTGTCTTGGAGGTGTTAGTTGCTCCTTTGTTGCCACCAAAAGGCCAGCTGTGGGCATCTCCCAGATTCACAACGTATTTTAGTAACACACACATAGCAAAACTTCATAACTTTACATACAATGGTAACATAATTCAACAGGCTAGTAATGTTTAACAGATCATGACTTCTTAAATGATACCCCATAAGGCATACTTTGTACAAAACATATCATAATCATATCAGTGGTTCCAGGGTGCTATTTTGAGATACAGATTTCAGAGGGATAGCCTGTATCAGCAAAAACAACGAGGAGTCCTTGTGGCACCTTAGAGACTAACACATTTATTTGGGCATAAGCTTTCATGGTCACAGCTACAGCCATATAGCTTCCAGGTGGTGCATCTGCAGGTACGGAAAATAAGAACTTCTTTTCACAGGATGCTGGGGACACCAACTAACCCCAGGACACCACAGCTCAGGGTCTGAAGGGGAGGGTGTTTGATGGCATATACAAACCTCACACTGGGCCAGAAAGGATTAAAGGACAGTACTGGGTCGAGGTAGCCCTGCCCCTCCAGCCCTGTAGAGAATGCTCCAACTGGAGACAAGGTTAAAAAGGGAACAACCCAGCTCAGAAGGGGGAAAGCTGGGCTGGAAGACAGACCTACCCGGAAGGCTCCTGACAAAGGCACTGGAGAAGTCTCCCTGAGGGAACAGGACTAATTACTGAGCCCGGTTGGGTCTGACAGTTTGGTTTCTTTTTACCTTATCTGGGGCCAGAAGCTAAGGGAGGAAAGCAGCAGTAGGAAGTGACCCAGAGGGTAACTCAGCCCCCCCCGCACCTCCCTCGGACACCAAATGCTGTTGACCTTCCTAGGGCTCTGGATCAGAGTCCAGTGGAGTGGGCAGGCCTGGGCTTCCCTACCACTGCCCCACCCCCACTATGGGTGGGTGCTAACCACTAGACCACCCAGCCCACCAAGGACCATATTACGGGGCCTTTTCAGAATTAAATGTTGTGAATATTTATGTAGTAACTGTACAAGTGACAATCTAGGAGCATTCTATAACATAGTAAAAGGAATTACAGGAGCAGCCGCTCTGGTCAGCTACAAAACATCAAATTGCCCCCAACTTAGATATCAGGTTTCCTGGTGGAATGAGGATTGCAACCTAGTAATCAAGGAAAGAAATAAGGCATACAAGCAAACAAAACACACAAATTAATAGTACAAACTTAATGAATTACAAAGGACATAAGGTGGTGGCACAAAGAATTATCAAAAAGACAAAAAAGAAAGTTGTTCAATTTCCCACCGAAATTTCTCCAAAGATTCAAAGTTTTCAGAAAAATATAAGCAAATTCAAAGAATGAATGGAATTCATAATAAAAGTAAATGTATACTTAGTCTTATTGTAAACAATGAATTGAGCTCTCCAACTTAGGAAAGGCAGACATTTTAGCAAAAGAATTCCAAAAGGTCAGTAGTAATATGAATCAAAGCAATGAGTTTGTGAGGAAAAAAAACCCCAAAAGGTTTATTGAGAAAAAACTATTAAATGGCTGGAGATAATATGATGATGATGATGTGTTAAACAAAAAGTTTTGTATGCAGGAGCTTACTGCAGCCATTAGAAAGAGGAAAAATACAGCTCCAGATAAAGATAATATATTTAATGAAATGCTTCAACACTTGTCAGAAGGGAGTCTAAAGGTTCTATTGACTATTTCCAATAGAATGGAAGCAAGCATTGGTGATACCTTGCCTGGTTTCCTAACTGATACATAAAAGACCTAATGCTGATAGGGCTGTAGCCCTCACATCATGTGTGGGGAAAATCATGGGAAAAAACTAAAAAATATATAGGAATAGTGGAATACTTAGAGAAAAATTATATTCTGAGGTATAAAGAGTTTTCAGAGAAGGAAGATGAAGAGTTGATCATATAGTGAGACTAGAAATGGAGGTACAAAAAAGCATAAGGACTAAGAACTTTATGATAACCTTCCTGTACATTGAAAAAAATCACATGACATACTATGGATGGAAGGCCTCCTATAAAAACTAGCCAAAATTGGAATTAAAAGGCAGAATGTTTCTGTGGACAATGGACTTTTAGGGTCTTCTCGCTCAGGCCTCTCTTGCCTGGAGAGCTTTTAACAATCTCTTCACCTCATCTCAGTCTCCTGGACTTTGGGATCTCTGCATGCCTAGGCTTGTCCGTCCCTGCATACAGAGCCTCTACTTCAGTCTCAAGTTCATAAACTATGAGGAGTAAGCATTGTTTTTCCTTCTCAGTGAACTGGAGATCTGTGGCGAGCTATCTTTTCTGGAACTTCAATTCACTTTCTGCTGACTCCAGTGACTCTGTCAGCTCGTCAACCCGTAGGAGGGGGGCCATAAAATAGGCCCGCACTACCTCTTTCCCCATCCTGGGGTCCTGTTGCCTACCCAAGCCCCCTTCTTGGGCCTCTCTCTGTTGGAGCGGTCTTGTCTTCTAGCTTGTTCAATGGGTAGTCCAGCCTGGGTTCCCACAGTACCCTGCTGCACCTGGGGCTCTGTCTGGGTCCCCACTGTAGCCCGCTGAGTTTTCCCTCTCTGGGCCTTGGCCAATTCTTCCTGGGACAATTCTTCCCGGGCCAACTCTTGTTCCACCTGGACAAGTTGGCTGATGATTTTCCGCAGTGAGGTGCTTACATCATCCAACTCCGGTTGGCATTTCCTAAGCTGGTCCCTCAAGCCTTGGGGAAAATCATGTTCTCCCTCTTGGTCCCCCTTTTCCATCCTTACTCCGGCATCCTTACATCCTTTCCAGTTGGACCTGGTCCCCACTGGTCCTGAGCCGCTGTCCTAGTCCCTCTTGCATGAGGACTGAGAAACTCACTCAGTCTCTCCCCGGAACTATGGGCCAAAGCAGGCCCTGGACCACCCCAACGTGCAGTCATGCTCTCTGGCCCTGCACATCTCCACTGTCCCTCCTTTGACTATCCCAGGCTTGCCTGATCCTGGGGTCTCCCTCTTATTGCCACTCATTTCAATGTTGTTTTAAATGCCCTGTCACCCCACAAGCAAAACATAACAGTGCTGACCTTGCTTTGACAATGAGAGAGTACCCCTCAGGACCCATGCAATACCTCTCGTGCCCTGTGTCACTCTTGCCATCATGGTTTACATAGGGACAGGTCCTTCTGATATGTCCAAATTGCCCACAAGCATAGCATATCATCAACTGGGCCTCTTACCTCTTAGGCCCTGGAGGAGTTTCTGTGGCTCTTCCTGTAGTTTGCCCCAACAACTCTGTCTTTTCCCCTGGTTCACCCAGGAAGCAAGCCCTACTTAATGTCCCCTCTGTCCACAATCATAACATCTCCTTGGCCGGGCCTCAGTCCTTCAGCCCACTGAAACCCTCTTATCTATCCAGTACCTATAACCATTGCTGCTGCTTCTTTCCTGCAGAATCTGTAACAGGCACTGCTGCTGTTCCTTTAGCCTGGCAAGCCACTGTTGCAGTTCTAGGCTCACCCACAAGCTGCCACCCCTTGGCGGGCCCATCCCACCCCTTCCTTTTTGATGTCTATGACGGTCATGCTTAGTTGGATGCTGTTGTGGTTCCAGGCTTGAGGTGGGTGTTTCTGGAGCTGTTGCTGCTGCAGCGGAAGAACCGCCTGCTGTTGTTGGGAACTCAGCTGGGCCTCTTGTTGCCTTTCTGCTAGTACCCTCTGGGTTTCAGCAGAGCTATGCTGCAGCTGGGCTAGCAGAGTCTTCTTAACCCCTCCATTGTCCTCCAACAAAGAAACTGTTGATCATGTTCCATGGCATTGTGGGCAAAATAAAAAGAATGTTTATATTTGAAAAATTGAGTTGGCTTGGAATCAAAGATTTTTCCCTAAAACGACTTGTGAGAATGTCAGGAAAATGGAATAGTGCAAAAAGATCCTTGCTACATTTCCTTAAGGATACTAAACTAAGTGAAAGGATATTAAATAATAATAATAAATGTAACCCTTCTGCCCGTCAGAGTTAGCAGCAACAAGGGCCGGGTTCAGTATCTAGGAGTTCCTTTTCAATAACACAATGCAAAACCGGCTCGAGCCCCCACCCAGTGACCTGGGATAATTACATACCACTCCCTGGGCACCTCTAAGAGGCAATACTTCCCCTCTCGCAAGCACAGAGTCTGAGTGTAGCAAAAGCCTTTTAATAAAGGAGGAAAACAGTGTGGCATTATGTGGGGAAACACCACAAACCATGAGCAAAAGACCCACCCCCCAAGTAAATTTGGCAGTGTCCCTTTCCCCTCAGGGTCTTAAGTCCAGCAACCCAACAGTCACCCCACCCATGGTTTCTGCCCTTGGTCAGTGCAGGCCCAGAGTAGTTCTTGAGTCCAGCAACCCAAAAGTCACCCCTCCCACAGGTTCTGTCCTTGGTCAGTGCAGCCCCAGAATTCAGAAGTTCATCTGCAGAGTTTACCTCCCAGCCCAAGTGGAAGGGCGGGAGGTATGGGGGCACCTTACATGCTCCGCTGCTCGGGTCGATGGCTGATTGCCACATCTCTCTGTAGGGTTCTGCTGCAGTCTTCACCGCCAGCCGCTCCTCTCCACAAGCCGTCCTGCTAGCCACACCTCTCCAGCAACTGTCCTGCTAGCCACTCCTCTCTGCCAGCCATCCTGCTAGCTGCTCACCAACATGTCTTCAGGGCTCCTCACTTAACACAGCTCTCAGCTCTTAAGTAATTTCAGCTGTTAATAGGGGAGCCTCAGTGCTAGCACACTCAGAACCACTAGCCCAAAGTAGGTCTAATACTTAGACCTAGGAATCAGTGATTTCAGCTCTGCAGTACATAATAAGACTCCCAATAGAATCAAAATTAGCTGTTATTATATCATAGAGAGCTCAAACTGATGTTTGGGGCCTATCCTAGCAAGTACACATACCTGCCCCCAGCTTCTCTCAATTCACTGGGCTTTGGAACCCATGTCCCTTGCCTAGCGAGTGCTACTTAGTTGAGGGCGAATCCCTCCATCATAAAATGCCAGGTACAGTTCTACTGCCCTTGATTCACATAACCAGGATAACAACACTTTATTACTCCTGCCCCAATAACTAGAGATCCCACAGCAGCCAAAGTGACCCTTTGGGCAAGCAGTCCATCGTGCTGGGCAGGGTGGGTGTGCCCATGCAAACGAGATCAGCCCCTGAAGTCCTTTTCCACAATTCACCATCAGATGTCAGGATAGATCTCATTCTGATTCTGCTTACATAAATAATCATCATCATCTTGGCTAAAATGAATGAAGAAAGTGCTGGTCATAGCCTCATATGATGAGGCTGCTGTGCGAAAAAAAACAAAGAAAAAAGAGGAGCTACAGGGAATGGGTCTGCAATCACTCTCTAGAGAGAAAGGGAGGTGGTCAGGGACAAGGAGGAAGTTCAGGGGAAGAGTAAGCCCTGGGATCCTGCCCTATATTAAGGAGTCTGGTAAGAGACTGAGGGGGGCTAAAATAGGCATGGAAGGCAGAGGACGCTCCAGGGGTAAATGGAGAGGTGGGGTAGGAAGGAGTCCAGGGAAACAGCAACAGAGAGTGAGCTCAGCTGGATTGCTAGTCATAGGGTCCCTGGGCTGGAACCCGGAATTGTGAGTGGGTCTGGGTTTCCCTACCAGCCACTGGGAAGTGGCACAGGAGCTAGAGGCAGAATGCAAGATCTTCTGAGGTGGCATCTGGACAGCTTCTCTGGTGGAACTTTGATACTCTGGATGAGGGGACTGTATAGTGACCTGGCTGGACAGCTGAGTCACCAAGAGGGAGCACTTAGACTTGTGAAGAGAGAAAGGGACCACAGCGTGAGCAACCAACAAGAGGGATACCATATGGGATGAAAGTTAATTCCCAGACCTCACCACAAGAAGGCACACTTATGGTGAATGGAGCTCTTTACATCCAGATTCACCTACATGCTTCAGCTGCTTTGCCTTTCAAAGATAGATGTACAGCATTTGCTGAAGGTCACATGGCAAACTAGGTGCAGAGGTGGGAGTAGAATCCAGGTTTCCTGACTTCCTGTCTCTAAGCAGATAAGGCTGACTCTGCTTACTCTCTCTTTGATTTCTCCCCTCTAAGGTTTTTGCTAAGGACAACAGATAGGGTTGTTTAGAAACTGAGTACCAGTCAAGAGTCATTTGTGATGGTCACAAATTAAATTAAGCCAATGGTAGGCTAGGTAGTTAACTACCCAGTCTAGCAGTGGACATCTATTTAATACTTAATATTCAGAGCAACCAGGACGACTCATTTCTAGTTACTGTCTATTACTCTACAGTAAAATAATGGTTTCTGTATTATACATTATCTGGTCAAAGACCTGGAATCCCAAGGATATTACTGCAAGGAATAAAGTTTACAATTTCACAAAATAATCACAGTGCTTTGATAAAGATTACTTTACAACAGGAAGCTGTAAAGTAAGAGAGCAGATTTTATTGACTTCCTGTTCAATATAATGCGTCTTTCTGAATGGGTGTGGTTCCCACACAGTACATCCAGAAAGTTTTTATTGAAAATTCTTCTATTTTCTGGGCTTTCCTTATAGCTTTAGAAATAAAAAAAGTAACAGCTCTAAGAGAGAACCATATGTACAAACAGGGAACCCAGGCCATTACCCGATTTTTTTTTCTGGGTGGTTTACTCCCAGAACCTCTTCTGTTCCCTTCCTCGAGCTCTTTCTCCTACTTCATAAAGCCAATCAGCCTTTTATCTCAGTGAAATAGCTGCAATGTGATGTAAACAGCAGGATAACTTTGTGCCACCACAGAAGGTCCTAAAGCCTGAGATGCTATGACACAGTCTCATACATAAGTCTTATGAGCACCTACAGAAAAATATTCCAAGAAAAATGTACAGAAAAGATCATACTTGTATGATATTTTCACAGAAACTTTCTTTATGTGAATATAGTGCTTTTGAAAGGAACTGTCTTGACAGCCCTGTTGATTAAAGGCTTCTTTTCCCATCAAATAAATGTTGTACCAACAACAGCCATGCAAGCCTCCACACATTATCCCACTAATGAATCCCACTATTTCTCTGTATGAAAGGATATTTCAAACTCTATGCCCATTTAGTCCTTGGCCTTGCCACTGACACTGCCAACAGGTGTGCCTATTAATGGCTACTGTGGTGTGTTTTGTGATTTAATTAGGGCCAAATCCTACCACTTCCTTTACCACTGCAAAAGGCCCTGAACCGAGAAGAACCTGTACATTTCTGTTGTGAAAGAAGGGTCAGGATTTAGAGACCCAGTAAAAAGGTGTCATGTTTTCCATGAACATTATGCTGAACATCAGAACCCGCCTCCTCTGGTTCTGTGAAGTTGAGGCAGAATTCATGGGTTATATTATGTTTTTCAATACAGCCACTCTCCCCTGGGCAGCCACACCATGGGAATCCCTAGTAGTGCAACTCCAATAGATGACCCTGGCCCTCAGAATCCTCAGGTTGCCTGGGTGGCTCTGTCTACAGCTTATTCTGTTAAGGGTCAAACCGGTCTTCCCGCATGGAACAATTAGTGTGGATTTGCACAGGGAATTCTCTTGATGATTTTTCCTTCAGAGTCCCCAGTTGTAGGTTTCACAACAGAGGTTATGATGTAGTCCAAAGTCTGTAGGAGTTTTTATAGAACAAACAGAACAAGCCTCACAGGCTTTACCAGGAGAGACTTTAAGGTTATACAAAACAGCATGAAATAAAAACACAGAAAATTTTACTGTTTCAAAATGGAAGAAATCAGCAGAAGCTAATGTAAAAGAACGACCTGAGATTTATTCTTGAGACATCCTTGTAATAAAATACATAAAAAAAAATACAGCGGCCAAAAAACTGAAAAAAGAATTCAG
Source organism: Terrapene triunguis (assembly GCF_002925995.2). Taxonomy (NCBI): domain Eukaryota; kingdom Metazoa; phylum Chordata; order Testudines; family Emydidae; genus Terrapene; species Terrapene triunguis. The sequence continues at coordinate 23,387,507 of NW_020664372.1, read as the reverse complement.
CTAATTGAAAATGTTTTAGTGTTTACCCTTTTATTATTATAAACTCTTCTGATCGACTTTTACTATTACTATTCCTTTTTTGCAAAGCCATTTCAATTACCTCCTGATTTATTGGTTTACACGTACCTTGGGAGTCACTGACCCCAGTCTCTCCATGGGGAAACAAATTTTAATTTAGTTAATATGGCAATAAAAGACATATAAAGAACTAAAAAACCTCAACAATATTAGAAGTTGTACCCCATTAGTAATGGGCAAGTCATAAGATTTTTTTTATGACCTACTGGTTTTATTTGCTGCTTACAAAAGATGTCAGCTGTCTAACTGCAGTACAAACACTGCAGGTTCAGTTTCTAAGAAAGAAGTTTATATAAGTATAAGGAGAACAATAAAGAAAACAATGCAAAATAAAGCTCAAAGTCAAAGTACTTTTACAAACTATAAAATTTCCTCATTTCTTCCGTTTAGTTCTCGGGCGGTACTACAATTTTGCTGCATAATAGCTTGAAATCTTTGACTGTCCTGATGGTTTTAGAAGAGAATTCCTGCCAAACTTATGCATTCTATCAAGCAAATTCACCATTCCCTAAAAAAGGAGCACAGTCAAACCTTCTGTTCCATTAGCAGCTCATTGAACAACTGACTTAACATACTGCAGAGCATCTGGCTACAGCATCTTGCAAGCTTGAGAGGTTTTTGAGGTCTTCTAGACAGAGCATTGGGTCCATCTTCATATTCAGTTCTTGTTTTTCCTTTAAATAGTTCAGAATGCCCATCTACCACAGATGGGGATTACCCAAATTCTATGCATTAGGTCATCTTCTGAATACCCCTTCATCTCAGGAGTTTCAGAAAGGCCCATAACAGGGTTATCCCCTTTGATTATTATTTCAGGAGTCAAACATCTGTGTAAAAATCTACAGTTGTCTGGTTTTATTTTGAGTTGTCAGGTTAGATGGATTTTAGGACTTCATCAGTTTGCATCTGCAGGAATATGTACACTAACGTATATACTTGATTTAGGGATATATCCAAAGCCCACTGAAGTTAACAGCGAGACTCCTATTGACTTCAGTAGGCTTTGGAACAGGCTCTTAATTAGGTGGTGGTAAGATTAGGTTAGGTATAAAGTCCCTGAAACTTCTTATCATACAAACTTAGGGCCACATTGAGAGCTAGTGCAGCTTCATGCACCTTCTGGCATATGTTCATGTAGGTGGGGCCAAGGTATAAAAAGAGGATTCAGAACGGACATAACTGGGATAAGAGTGGGATAAGCCCATATCACAGGCAGTGTGTAAGTGGTGTGAATGGAAATGGAATAATTAGAGGTAGTGCATGATGGCAGAAAAGTGTCTATCAGTTGGTATAAAATAAAACCGCCCCAAGCTGATTTAACTTTGGCAGAGACTACTCCAACCATCCCTCTTCTTCTCAGCAAATACTGCAAAGCTATCACATATCTATATCTGACTATACCATACACAGGATGGAAAGAGAATTATAATCCCTAAACTCCAACAGAAAGAAAATGAGGAGAGCAGAAGAATATAAGAGATTCAATTAATGTGAACTTGTAACCTTGCTCATCTCCTTGAAATGTAAACAGTACTACCAGCCCCAAGCATTCCAAAATCATGAGTCAAAACCTCAAAAAATCACCAGATTGGTTCCATACCTATGATATTTTAAAAACAATAAATATTGGGTTCTTTTAATTTGCCTTCTGGTTTTTCAGCCTTCAGAATACCCATGGTTCATGTTTTTCAGCTTTTCTCTGCAACCAGGAGGGCTAGAAACTTACTTTTTCTTTTAAATGAAAGCTGAGATACTCATGACTCCAAGATCTGGGACGTACAGTAAAACACCAAATATTGCAAGACTCTTCATAAAATCACAAGAGCTGACGACACTGTATAAGTTTGGTAGAGTAAGGAATACAAAGCCAGGCTCTCCTAACACATAGGGTTTGTCTACATTGGAAAATTACATCATGTTAGGATGCAATCTTGAGGAGTAGTGGTAACTAACACAATGTTAGAGAGAATGGAGCTCTCAGTCATGAGCTCTAGGGTCAGCCACATGACCTGGTGACATGATGTTAAACATGACAGTCCCTGTCTACCCTGAGTGTTTAATTTCATGTTAGTTACTATGACTGCTCATAGTTAGTTACTATTAGACTGTGTTCTAATATAATGTAATTTTTCAGTGTAGACAAATTACTCCTGGGTCTGTTCAGGAGTTTTGTGGTTAAATGAGAAATAAACTCATGACAAAAATCAGATTGAGACCCCTGAACATTGATCAGTTCAGATAATGAAGGTTGAATGGCTGAGGTCAGAAAATGAGGTTATGGGCCTACATTCCTCTTGGCATGTCCAACAGCTGCTCAGAAGAGTCCATGAAGATAGTTGCCAATAGGCTGTGGAATCAAACCCTCACAGCTTATTGCATGGTGGCATTTGGTAACTACAGAATGAGGTGGCTTGTGGTGAAAATTATCAGTTATCAGTTTTCTGGAAATACAATACTATTGGCAAACAGCAGAAGTAAACTGGATGTATTCTAATTACAAATCTGTACAAATCATCCCATACACTGGACCCACTGGCCTTTCTGTAAAGGTACTGAGGCAGGGCACATTAATGATGATCAAAATCAGGCACTTAGAGACATTTTTTCTCAGTTTCACTGAAGTGCTCTTGGCAGTGGAACTGATGTAGTTCTGCTGCATATAGAACTTGTGGGGAGCTCCGCTGTGTGTTGGCTTTCTGCACATCAGATAGCAGCAGTGCCAGAGGATCTGCTGCTACACAGATCCTATTGTCCTTGTCCCACACACCCAACAAGCAAAGGGACAAGTGTTAGGCTATTGCAGCCTCCACATTGCAACTCCACATCCTCTCTGCTGGTTTTGATGGAGGGTACGTATTCCTTCTCCTTATATATTGCTCTAACTGACGTCAGGCATCAATCTCTGATACAGTATTATACCTTAATGGGGGACTGGAATTTAACACTGTCAGAGTGCAGGAATATGTTGCATTTATTTTGCAGGAAAATTTTAACACTGAAAAATAAAGCAACAATTCATACATTCCACAAACATGAAACTCCAGTTTCCCATGTAGTCTACAAGAACTTCATTTGGAGTTGAGGTTACATAGCACCTCACAGGATAAGGTTCCAAAGGCTCAAAAGGTAATCCCCAAGCAGTGGAAAGCAATGATTACAAAATAAAGAAGTGGTAGCTGAAAGGCTACATGTCTTTTTTTGCTTTTAAGTGTAACGTTGTCATTGCTATAGTATTCAAAGCTGCTTAGGGGAAGCATGTCCTTTTGAATAGAAGCACTTCGCATTCACTCAATAGATAAATATTAGTTGTGCCCAGTTGGATGAATCAGGCAGCATACAGATACCAAACTGGTAATGTCACTCTTCTTAGCGTAGTTTTATGGCGTTCACCGTTGGTTTATGAATCCTTGTTCAGTTGGATCATTCAGAATCTCTGTAAGTTATGACTGACTTCAAATTAATATTTAACCTAGTTACTTATGTTTAGTTTTGGATGTGAGTAGACTAAAGCAGAGGGCTATTTCCTATTTTATATTACTTCATGCAGATCTAGAATTGTGTAATACATCTGAGCGTCTGACATGCCAAATGTAGAAGAGAAGAAAACAGAAATTACTATCTAAATAAAACAGACAAAGCAAACTATGTGCTGCTGTGTTGGGTGAAGCCTGCTGCTAAATTACATCCAAGAAGATGAAAAAGGTGATAAAGAGATTAAGCTGCCATTGCTGTATATTTAGGGCTAAATTCACCCCAGAGCCTATGCTGTCTTCCTGTCGTGGAGATGATGGTTCAGAGTCCCCAAAGCACAAAGTCACATGTCAAAGGGGAAGTTGAAATGACGTGAAAAAGCTACAGTGACTGCTCCTACAGGGCAGAGGAGAAAAGCTATACAACTTAGTCCAGACCAAAAAATAGTGACTCTGGCTGGAGAATAGTCATCTTCACAAGATGTGCTGAATTAATGCATCATCTAAGCAGCTTCTACTTGAAGGGTTTCTGTGGAGTCTCTGGGGGATTTTAAACCTGCCATCGCCACCATAGAACAAGAAGAAGGGAAGATGGCTGTAATGTTGCTTGTCCTGCTTGATTCTCCCCATACTCTGGAGATAGTTTAGCTCAGGGCATGTTAGTTCTATTATAATTATATTTTTATTAGCATTAATAGCAGCAGTATGAAACTGAAATAAAGAAACCTTTTTTACAGGGGAAAGTGGAGTCTTTTTTTGGCTGAGACAAAGGGGAAAGGTTTCTTTTCTCCAGGCCTTAAAACAATCCAAAATTAGTTGCCATTTGTTAACTCTTTAGCAGTCTATGTGACATGAATGGAATAGTCTCAGTTCATTTTGCAGTGTACAAGTGTCCAAAAACCTACTATCACAATTAGCATTATCTAAGATGCTAATTGTTATGTTTCATGGCATACAAACAGGGAAGTTAGATTTTAAAAAAAACCCATAAAATACTCTTGCTGGAAGGTTGCAATGTAATACTACATTGTTTCTTAGAATTCAGAATGATAATCCATAAGAATCCCAAAACAGAGAGAGATAAAGCAGGCTATGCCCTAAAACACACAACGCACCCCACCTTACTCTAAACTGGCTGTCTGCAGACTCACTCTGCTAGGCCGAGATTAAGTGTTTCACTACAGAGTGCCCTAGCCTGCAGGCAAGACCAGGAAAACTCCCTGAGCATTTAAAGTAATAGTTTATCATTTTAATCCAGATTTCAATGCACCATATTAAAGTGACCTGGAAACTGACCTATTCTATAATCTCTAGGGGTTGGCCCCAAAATTATTGTTGAGGCACATTGACAGTAAACAGGAAGGTTGCTCGGCCAGTGCCCATACAGTACCTGTTATATGTCTAATCCAAAACATATATCCCCCTTTCTTTGGTGGAATTGTACACATAAAATTAAGTTTCAGTGGACTACCAAAACGCATTTTATGTTACAATTAAGATATGAAGACATGGTCATAATTAGAAGAGGGAGTACAGTTTCCTCCACTTTCAGCCAAGTAGGGACAACAATATCTTTGCCTATGATGGAATTGCCAGATAAGACATTCCTTTTTACCAGTTTCCTACAGCCAACATTTTCAGAAGCATTCACTAATTTTGAAGACCTCAGTTTTTTGGTGCCAAACTTGCAAAAAATGTGTGTGTGATTTTCCGAGATGTCAAGGATCCGCAGTTCCCATTGACTTCAGTGTTAGGCACCCAAAGTTTGGCATCCAGAAACTAAAACGCCCAAAATTAGATACATCTGCATATTTGACTCCATGTTACTTAAGTAATTGTCTATTGGATGCCAGTTGAAGGGTGAGTTACACCTATGTGTCCCTACTGAAGGAACAGAGACAATCAAAATTGGGGTGGTGTGCATTTTGCAAAATTTGATTGGTTTACTTTTAGTTAGCAAAATCAACAGCAAGGATGGTTCAAATGTGGTTCCATTTTATGTAAACCTTCGAAGTTTCAAAGTTAGCGGAACAGATTGTATAAATAACTGGCTTTAATAACTGGTTTTAGCCCATCACTAATTTACAGGTATTTTCATATATTGGTCAGCGTGCAGTGCATTACTAAGCATAATGCAAACTGTAAGAACAAATTTCTCTTCCTGAAATCAGAGTGATATAGGGTGGAATTTTCAAACACACTCAGTGTTGGCATAACTCTACTTCCATTGAATTCAATGTATGCCATGTCAATGGTAAATTGAATTAAATGGGAGACTTACGTCAAACTGAACACTTTTGAGAATTCCACTCATAATGTTTGTAAAGAATTATTGCTTAGGTATATTAACTGTCTCTGGGGTCTGTCTGAAATGTTATACATTAAGAGAAAAGTGCCTATACTGAAAGTTAGGGCTTGTGCCACTGAAGGAACTGCATATAGAAGATTTATGTTTAGCAAAATCTAACAGATAAATGCTATTCTTCTTTTAAACATTTGAAATAGTATCTTAAAGCTCTTACCTGACAAAAATGGGTAAGTTTGTAAGACTCTTATGTGTTGTGTGCTGAGGATTTTATTTGCTACGTGGTGAATCTTAAACATCTATTATTATCTGGGTCACAGTCCTGAGCACGAAAAGCTCAAGAGGTTAATCAGGTCCTCAAGGAAAATGGTGAGTTTGCCATGCACAGATACATGCACTCAGAATGTCAGGAGATTATCTTCCAAATTAGCCATGATAACAGTGCAGCCCAAAGCAGGAACAGCTCACCAACCTGTGCTGGATCCATGCCTTGACACCGGCTGGAATGGACAGAAGTAAGGAACATGCAGAGCTGGAAGCGCCTCAGTTGAATATGTTGGTGGACTAGGAACACTTCTGCACAGGAAGGACAGACCAGTTCTTCCACAACACACTGTGAAACAATTCTTAGGGCAGCTCAGGTAAGTGATGTTAAGAACTCTAGGATACACCTCCAGAAATCCTAATGCCAAACCTGGGTAACTGCAGCACCAGTGTGGACACCACTATGCAGTAATGAGTCATGTGTGGCACTACAGTGTGGATGTTCCCAGATGGGCCTGGAAAGCCTGGGTGCCCATGTCTGGGCACCCAGACCCAAGTACACTCTGCAGTGAAGACATACCCTATAGGACTAGAAGTGAGACTAGAGCTGCCTGCTACTACCAGGAGTCATCTACACCAGAGGAGGTAGGAGTTGACAATGAGACCAGAGCCACCAGTGGGAGAGCAATGTCAAGGGAAGTGGGTAGTAGGGAACTCGGCAGCTGAGAGGCTGAGCAATTTGTGCATGGGGGCGGGAGGGAGAGAAACCAGAGGAACGTGGTAGGGGAGTATGGGCAGGAATAATGGGGAGAAAGAGACCAGGAAGCAGACAAGCATGTGGAAGGGACAGAGGAGGAGAGAGAAACAGAACAGATGGGCAAGGGAAGATGAAATGAAGACAAAAAGGAGATAGTGTGATTTTTTTTCCCCAAAGGGCAAAACACTTATCATAGTTAACAATAAATACATCAATATTTGCCTAATGTTTATGTGAAACAATAACAATTGTGTGACTGTGAATGGGAGTTTGGGAAGGAAGCAAGACAATTAAATGTGGATGTGGCCTTGTTACTGTGCCTCAGTGGGTCACAACTGAGAATATCAAATTCGGGACAAGCTGCTGAGAAATAGGGCAGACACATCCCAAAATTGGTGGTTATTCTCCCATAAGATATACCAAACCAACAACAAAAGTAAACTTCTGTCTTACCACACTGGCTAACAAGAAGTCAGAAATGCAGTCTCCTTAGGTATTCCAGTCCTAGATTCAACACCCAGACACTAAGCTCAACGATGAGTGGTTATTTAAAACCAATTTAATCAAAGGGTTTTTCTGATCCCAAAGGATCAGCCACATACCCAGGTTGATATATAACTCAGATCTTACCCAATAATCACCCTGTTGCCAATCCTTTAATATCTAAAGGTTTATTTATAAAAAGTAAGAAAGGGGTGAGAGTCAAAATTGGTTAAAGGGATCAAATACATACAATAATTGCGACGTTCTTGGATCAGGTTTAAAGCAGTGAAGGCATAAACTGCTGGCTTAAGTTAAGTCTCTGGTTGCTCCCAATGATTGGAAGGTCCTCAGTCCCTTGGTTAGAATGCTCCCAATAGTATAAATCCATAGTCCAGAGATTAGAGCAGGAAAGAGGCAAAATGGAGATGCTTCCAGGGCCTTTTATCGCTTCTACCATGTGGAGGGAAACTCACTGTTCCAAAGAAAGCCATTATCCCAGTTTGTGGAAAAGTACAGGTACAACATGGAGTTTAGGGTCACATGATCTAGTCACATGCCCTTGCATGCGTCGCTGAGTCATAGCAGAGGCTATTACCCATATCCTAGCTAGAACGTCCACAAGAAGGGCCATCAGGTAGGGATAAGCCTCTTCTATGATCCACTGTGAGTTAAGTGTTCTTTGATGGGCCAATCAACTTGAATAGTCCCTTCACAATGTGCTGGCCAGACTAGAAGTAAGCTGCCTTGCGGGTGTGACCACAGGAGTGAACACAGTTGAAATAAAGACATACAGTCAATATTCATAATTTTATATATAAAAATGATACATGCATACAAATAGGATAATCACATTAAGCAAATTATAACTTTTCCATTAACACCTTACATGGCACAGTTTGTGTAAGTTTTGTTGTGATTATATAACAGTGGTAGCAACAATGATCTACATGGTCATATTTTAATCATATAATGTCACAGGCCTACACTAAGGAAAAGGTTTGAAAAACCTTGCACTAGGTTCTTTGTTCACCCAAACAAGTGAGGAAACCAAGTAGAATAACAGAAAACTGTATCAATAATGAGGATCTCTGTGTCTTTAACAATAGTATTAAAAATCTACAAGGTAGATCTCTAAGCCACAAAACAAATTGTTAAATTAAAGAGGTACTGTACTCTTAAAATGGATGTACTCTATGGCTTTTACAGTTGATGTTTATGTCTGTTCCAGCAATGCTATTAAAAATTGTTTAGATCAGATTCGTTTGCCCTCACTTGCAAACCACTAAACCTCTTTGCTGGGTGTGAACATTGACTCCAGCAAAGTACTGTATTAGCACCAGTTAGACAATTGAGAGGCAGAAATACACCAGAAGCAGATTTTTGTTTTTGTGTGTGTAAGATCTGGTCTAAGACATTGCTCCAGCCATTACTTTACAGGCTTGAGAAACCTTGTGCCAATTTGTCCCAAACATTAATGCGGTAGGATTGATCTCATTCTTAATCCAAACAGCTCATAGAATTTCAATGTCATGATTTTATATAAAATAGTAAATAGAAAACTAGAGCAATTATTATTCATTTTAACTAAAGAAATTCATTGCAAACCAAAGTGATCTTGGAAACCTTTGCAGACTTTTAAAATATAGGACTAAATTGTGTGCTGATTTACGCCAGATGTAACCCCACAAAGTCAGATTGTGCAGGTTATAAATAAACAGAATTTGACCCTTTGGAGAGGATTGGCCCGGGGGAGGGTGATTGGAGCGGGGAGGGAGAATGAGTGTGGGGTATTTAAATAAGACAGGGAAGGGAGGCACACACCACAAAATGCTGCCAACACTATGGAAAACTTTTGGGTAAGTTACGGTGAGGGGATATTGCAACATGATAACGGAGATAACTCTGATTCTGAAAAATAAAGTAAATCTGGGGATTCTGCTTACACATGATGCATGATGGGTAGAAGAAGCAGAAAATAGAGGCTGTAGTTTAAAAAAATCTCACATGATCCTTTAATTTGTCTGTATACTACTAGCCCGACAAATCTCAAGATGTGTAAAAGGATAATCTTGTGGTTTAAAAACTCTCTCATGTAAGGTTGAGATCTGTAAAAGTTACCCTGAACAGACCAGAAAGAGAAAACCGTATTTGCCACTTTTACTGTCACATGAACAGAAATGTCATGTGGTACAATGAGATAAGGAAAGAACAAACTGAAGGCTATCTGTTCCAGAATTTTTGCAAGTTAGCAGCATTTTTTAGGCTAGACAGCCTCTTCCGGGTGTAACTTTGTAATGTGCAAAACATTCTTGTATTTTTGCTCCATTTTTGTCTGGTGTTAAAAAAAACTGTGAAGTACACCTCTACCTCGATATAACACTGTCCTCGGAAGCCAAAAAATCTTACCGCGTTATAGGTGAAACTGCGTTATATCGAACTTGCTTTGATCCACGGGAGTGCGCAGCCCCCCCCTCCCCCCCGAAGCACTGCTTTACCGTGTTATATCCGAATTTGTGTTATATCAGGTCGCGTTATATCGGGGTAGAGGTGTATAATTACTGCTGATGAAAGGGATGGACTGACAGTTCTGAATACTAAAAGTAGCGTGTAGCCACAGCAGCATGAAAGGCTAGCCACCCCTAGGATGACCAGACGTCCCGATATTATCGGGACAGTCCCGATTTTAGGGGACTTGTCCCGTGTCCCGACCTTACATCGGTCGGGACGCACTTTATGTCCCGATATTGGGGGACCGCGGCAAGCCAGCGCCGCTCCCCGCTTCTTCCGGGCCCTGGGGCAGCACAGCTAAGCTTCCGGCGCCGGCTGGCCGGCAGGAGCCTGCAGAGTGCTGCAGCCCCACTCCCCAGACACGCACAGAGGCAGGGGCGGGGCTTGTAGGTGCCTGCAGCGGGCAGAGAGCACCCCTGCCCCTGCCCAGTGGAGGGAGCTCTTTGGGGGGCGGCTCTGGTTGCTGGGTGGGGGGCAGGGATGGTAGCCCGGCTCAGCTCGTAGCTGAGCAGCAGCAGCTCACTTTGCTCCTGAGCCACCGGCCACTCGCTCTAGGTAACTGCTCGCCTGCTCGGCCCCCTTTCCTCTGGCTCCCCGGTTCCAAAAGCCTCCAGTCCGGGACAGGGTTTAAAGGAGCAGCCCCCTAGCCATGCTACCTGCCCTGCCCTCCCCTGGGAGCGGAGGAGCTCTCTGGAGTTAGGGCAGTCTTGCAGACCCAGCAATCGCTGTTTCCAGAGCCGAAGTCTCTTCCCCTGGAAGGGAGGGGATCTGGGTGGAAGGAGGCGTTTGTAAATGCACCATAGATTGAGTGGCTCTTGTTGATAGACACAAGTACTACTGTGTGCTCTCTTGAACGGAGTGTGTGTGTGTTGGGCTTTGGTTTCTGCTCTCTGCTAAACAACGAAGGCTTAAAAATGTGAAGAGGAGGACCAGAGGAGAGGAGGACCAGTCTGAGGGGAGCAGAGTCTCAGCCATAGGTGTGTTGGGGTATATGTTAGGTTGAAAAGTACCTCCCGAGTCCCACTATACAAAGAGAATTGTGGGTTTGTTGTTGCTGGCTGCCGCGCCTCCCCGGCCCGCCCCCGCCAATTTTTCCTCCTATGCTCCAGCGGCGTTTTTTTTTTTTTTGCTCCGCCCCCCCCGCGTCCCGATATTTCACTTCTGTCATCTGGTCACCCTAGCCACCCCAAGTACATGCCTGGGGTCTCAGATGGGTAGGTACTCAGAGCGGCTAACCCATCCCACCACTTGTGCTGTCATGGCTAACTTTATTTTTAGCACACTAGAAAGATGAGAGCTGGCTCAATCTGTCTCCTCGAGCTGGGAGATTCCCAGCTCCAAGTGTAGATATGCACATATGTAAGAGGAGCTGAAAGAGGCGCTTGGGTTGATTTCCATGGTCATTCAACTTGGTCTCTCATCTGCATTGTCATTTAAAGCTACCACTTTGCACCTTTTGGACACAACTCAAAGAAATAGGCCATGTCTACACTATGGGGCTTATAGGGGCATAGTTACAGCATCATAGCTATGCTGGCATAACCCCATTGCATAAATGCAGAACGCAGTGGTAGAAGGGGTTTTTCTGTTGGTGTAGAAACACCACCTCCCTAAGTGGCAGCAGCTAAACTACATCTACACTGAGAGTTAGGTCGGCATAGCTACGGCGGTGGATTTTTCACACGCTGACTGCCGTAGCTATGTTGACCTCAATTTTAAGTGTAGACCAAGCCCTAGACTCCAAACTCATTTCTCAGAGAGTGCCACACTGCCAGTAAATAATAGTGACTTTCAGGCCCCTCTTTGTTGGTCAGGGGTATGAAAAATCCGTATCCCTGACCGACATAGATGTGTCTACGCTGGGGGTTAGGCTGGCCTAGCTATGTTGATGGAATAATGCTCCCGCAGACTTAACTAGTGTTGTTTGGGTAGATGATATGCCTACACCGACGGGAAAACCCCTTCTGTCAGTGTAGGTGGCATCTACACCATGGGGTTATGCTAGCATAGCTACGGCATCATCTCCTAACCTCAAGTCTGGTCTACGCTTAAAACATAGGTCGACATAGCTATGGTGCTCAGCGGTGTGTGTGACATTCCCGAGTACCGTAGCTATGTTGACCTGACCTCTGGTGTGGAATGCTTCTGTCTACCTAGCTATCGTCACCTGAGGTAAAAAAAACCCTTTCAGCACTGTATGCTGTGACTATGCTGTCAGTTTACAGCAGCATAACAACAGCACCATAGTTAAGCCACTATAGCACCTATAGTGTAGACATGGCCTCAGACACCCACAGTCTGGGCCATGTTTAAACCAGTTACTTAATAAATAAAAGTAATACAGGATAGCTCTTTACACACATTAACGAAACTTCACAACACCCCATAGGCCAGCAGGCATTGGTGTCTTTGTTTACACTTGCCTAAGGCCACACAGCAAGCAGTGAGAAAGCCAGGATTTGGGCATACCTGGCTCTAGGTCTGAGCTCAGTTCCTTAGAATGTGCTGCTTCTCAGACTTGAAAGGGATTTCTCAGTGAGGTAGGGCATCTGAACCAGCTAGCGTGCCACTTACGTCATTGTTTAATGTAAAAATTATTGTTAATTAAAAAAATAATGGGGGAAAAAAACCTTGACATTTATAGAGTTAATTTAGGGCCTGTTCTAGGAAATCCCTCCTACTGAAGTCAGAGGAGCTATTTGTGTGACTCACGTGAATAAGGACTTCAATAATGAGTCCTTATTTTTTAAAAAAGCCAGGAGGATTGGTCCATAGAAACTTGAAAACTCAGTGGTAAAATATCAAAGGCATCATTACAGGTGTTTGTTTTGAGGTCTCGATGCTTTATTTTAGCGCAAACGTATTCCTGTTTTAAACGGCTCTGAAAAATAATATTCAGGTGTCAGATTCATTACCCTGATCTCATACCAGCATAAATCAGTAGTAACTCTGCAGAAGTCAATGGGCCTGCGCATCGGCTCCATTAAGGTATTGGCACAAGGCAGTCTTAGCATGCATAGGGGAATCCCCAGGTGGTATAGGACTAGCAGCTCCTGTGTTACCCCTCCCAGCTCTCCCTGGTGTAGGGGGACACAGACAGAGCATCTTTGAGCTCCAGCTATCCTAGCTGTAGGAGTTGTCCTTGGGAACATTGGGAGCTCATAAACCTGTACACCCCCTAGCCCATCAAATTTGCTCACGAGGACTGGATCAGCAGCTGGGGGGTTTGGCGTCAAAGGGGAAAGAGGGCAGCTTTCTCTCCTCCCACCTCCCCTGAGCTCAGATGGATTGTAAACAGCTGGTCCTGAGTTGATACTGGTGTGAGATTAGAATCAGGCTCTTAATAGTGCTGCAGAGAAAGAAGCTCAGCATTTAAGCCCAGAACAGATGTTTCCAGAAAGGACAAGTTTCTCACCATTAGAAATTCTAGATCAAAATTCTAGATTAAAAACAAATCTCATTTGGTTTGATAACTAAGAAACATCAGACTAAACAAAGATTTTAAAGTTTTTAAATAGTTCTTTTTCTTTTTTCATCTAGCCAAGAACATGGAATGAACATGAGCAAGTTATGAAGACGCGATTTATGCTAATAGAAAAACCAGGTGAGAACATATCCGAGCACCTATGCTGGGTTCCCGATTGTGAAAAATAATCTTTAAAAATCTGGTGTGTACTATGTTTTCAATTTATAAATTAAATGTATTTAAAATTTATGGACTTTGACTGCATGAGCAACTACTTCCCTAGACTTTAAAGCCAAATGTTTCCTTGTTTTTTTCCCTCTGGATAAAGTAAACCACATTTCTAATAAACATGGAAAGAGCTTTCCAGATAAAGTCACTATTTTTATGTAAAGTACCCTCCAGACTCATTATAAAAAAGTTTACAACCTAAATTGTGCAAGTATTTTGTAATTGTTAAACTTATATAACCTGTACTATAAAAAAAAACAACAGCCTATTGTAACATGTACACCTCAACATCAATGAGCAACATACAGTAAGAGTTGAACTATAAAGGAAATTAGCACATAAAACTATGTGTTCAGTTAAGCTGAGCATCTAACACAGGGGTCGGCAACCTTTCAGAAGTGGTGTGCCGAGTCTTCATTTATTCACTTTAATTTAAGGTTTCATGTGCCAGTAATACATTTTAATGTTTTTAGAAGGTCTCTTTCTATAAGTCTATAATATATAACTAAATTATTGTTGTATGTAAAGTAAATAAGGTTTTTAAAATGTTTAAGAAACTTCATTTAAAATTAAATTAAAATGCAGAGCCCCCCGGACCGGTGGCCAGGACCCAGGCAGTATGAGTGCCACTGAAAATCAGCGTTTCACTCTGCCATTAACTCTCCCCAATATATATATATATTCAGATACCTAGAGGAAAGATCTAATCTATTTCAGGGTGTTTCTGTTCACCACTGCAGCACAGGAGCATTTGGGGAAATCAGTGGTATTAAAAGTTACAGTGAAGTCCAGCAGTATGGATGTACACAAAATTGAGTACACAAATTTAGAGATTGTTTTGAAAATGTGGCCTTTATGGCAGTAGCATTTCCCCTAGGAGCAGGCATGAAATCTAGGGGTTTTATTTCAAATATTTGTATTCACATTGTTTCATGGACTTTTAATGCTTCAAGTGGTCAGTTATGGAACTGAAATAATACAAGATCTAGTCTTACCACAATATTTAAATGCCTGGAGTAAAATTTCCATAGCAAGTCCATATCTAAGGTTATTTTAACTTTGTAATTTGCCCATCAAACCATCAATAAGCCTATGAAAAATGCAGACACAAATGCAAGAATATTCAGCTTTATTTGGGTTTACTCAAATACAGGTAATTTGGGGGTCAAGTGTGGTTCTGTGTAACTTAGACGCTCAGTCAATTACATGGAATGCTTACAAACACTGTGGAAGACAATGGAAAGGCAAACACATATGTTATAATTACTGGGATTGATCTTTATGTGAAGCATTTGTTAGTTTAATCTCTAGATGGTGCCAAATATGTATTTATATCTTCTCAGGTGATGGAATTTCTCTTCATGTGGATCCGAGCTTCACCTTTGTCAGAAAAACCTCTTTCCTCAGCTTTTGCCCCTGTGGCCTCAGCAAATTCACCCCCAATTACCCTTGGCCAAGGTTCGCTGGGTGAGTCCTTTTGACCTCTTCAAAATCACTCCATGTTGGGCCATAAGAATTGTTCAGAATAACACAGGAAATCTGATTTAATGCGTTTCTCACCTGACACTAAGCAGCACTAACCACTGAACAAAGCGTGAAAAACTGCAGCAATCCTATATTTGCAAGGGATAGGCTGTGAACTAATAGATCTTTTCCATCTCTAACTTCTATGATTCAATGACCATGTGGGCCACAAGGCTGGTTCTCACTCTCTGAAGTTTTGTCTTTTAGGTATATATTAAACGTTCCTTTAAAAAAAAAAAAAAAAGCAAGCAAACTCACTAAATGAAACAAGTAGGTAAAGTCATGCTGCATATGGTACTAGTAAAAATGTAATAGTAAGAGTTGGCTACAGCCAAGCAGCCTTTGTATTACTTCTCTGGAGCTTAGAATATAGTCTAATGTAATTACCTGCTCTACTTTTTAACATTTTATGAGAAAAGTGTGTGTTTTAAAAAGTTATATTTCCATATAAAACATAAAACAGACAGGTCTGGAGTAGACAAAGGTCCTGATTCTGTTCTCATTGAAGTCAATGGCAAAACTTCCATTGACATAAATGAGAGCAAACCCATGAAATAAAAGTGAATTTATCAGTGTTCTTTTTTAATTTGGTGACCAGAGAATCAGGTTTTATTAATAAGGTTTCTCTAATTTATGGTTTCTCTATGTTTTTCCCCTACCCACAACCCCCAGATAACCCACTTTTTTCTTTTGTGATCACAAACCACCCTATATTTTCTTCTGCAACCCAATATGCCAGATTCTTGGATGTCTCTATCCCAGAATCTCTTGCATTGTTTCAGTCAAAAAAAATTAAAATATAAATACATTTAAAATTATCAATTTTTAAAAGTGCATTTTGACATAGATTGCCAAAGGAGGAATTTACATTCATACATTCTTATTGAAAAATGTCATGAACTGCACATTCCCTGGCACAATAGATTCAAAAACCCTAATGACTTTTCATTTGGAAAGGTATCTGTGCAAGCAAAAGGGGTGGAATGCTTCTTTCTTTCTTTCTTTCTTTCTTTCTTTCTTTCTTTCTGTGTGTAATAAATGGAAGTTTAGATTTTATAGAGACGTTGGTGATCCCTAAAAAATAGTCTTCTGACCTGCGCTGGGGTCGTCATCCCGAAGGTTGAGAACAATGGCTCATACTGAATTGTTTGTTTCTCTTAGCATGGGTCATGCAAGGAAGGAACTTCTCCTGCCAGCTGCCTCACCTCATTAGTGACATGTTCCCAGCACATTGCTCTTTCTATATGATGATGGTATTTCTAGCATTTTTATTACATACATTTTCTTTGACCAGTTTGTAATTTCAGGGTTTTTTGAAAATATTTCGCATTACACCTAGACTAAAGGTTTCCAGGTTTTACTTTAAAGTCTTGAAAGGTAGAAAACATACAAACACTCTCCCTCACCTCTCCTTTCTTTAAACTTACCACACTGCTTGTCAGTGTCATGGCCAGGAGTGAAACAAAGCTGAAAGTGAGAAGCGTGCAGAGCCTGGCTCTACATGAACACTTGCTGAAAAATACTCCCCCAAATCATGCCTTGTTATACTTCAACCAGGGTGTGAAAGAGACCTGATGTATCCATTTTGTGCCAGAAGAAATCTTATGTCAGTAACAATTCATCCTCTCATACAATTTCTATGCGAAATACATTTTCCACACGTTGTTCTGTCCTCTTGTTTATTTTCAGGTATTTACAATCTCTAATAAACACCTACCTTTACCATACTGGAGTGTGTCCCCCAGTTGTGCTAGGTTTCATTCCTAGTTCTTCTAGCCTGCTTTTCATCTACTTAGTCATGTCTTTAGAAGGAGATTAAAAACAGATCTTATTAAATTGACATAAAATTCAATAAAGCTGCACTAAATTGTTTATTCCTATCTGATTCAGTGTTTATTATCAAGGTTTGCTTATTGAGTCTCTGTGGGAGACTTTTAAGCATGGAAGGCGGGATAAAATGTGGTCTGCTGCTCACAACAGGCGGCTGGAGGTCAAGACTTCTGGGTTCTATTCACACTTCTGACACTGAATCTGCGTGACCTTAACCAAGTCACTTACAGCCAGATTCAGCCACCATTATTCACTTTAGGTAGCACCCACTCCATGAGCAGTCCCATTGAAACCAACAGGACTAAAGCCCCAATTCAGCAAAGCATTTAAGCACATATTTAAGTACTTGGATGCAGGGCCGGCTCTAGGTTTTTTGCTGCCCCAAGCAAAAAAATTTTTGGCTGCCCCCCCCCCCACTGCACCCTCCTGCCGCCCCAGCCCTGGGTCACTGGTAACTCGCTCCCAGGGCGGATCATTCAGCAGGAATTTTGGATGTGCACAGAACACAGACAGGATTGGTTCCCATATGGTTACAGAACTGCAGTAAAGTGGAACAATTTTCAGCTTGTGTGATTGAAGGATATCTGGATGCATATTATAAGATTGTCCTACATAAATGAGGAAAAGTTGAGGTGCCTTTATTATTCTTTTGTTCCATTCTTTGTTTCTATGGGGAATTTGCCAATGCAATATCACTGTCTTCCTTTTAAACAACTAAAACTAAAAACAAAAAACAAAAAAAACAACAACAACAAAACAATGGCTGTTGAAAATAGCAATTCCAGTCCTAATAACCACTGGGAAGCATTTCTTGCTCAATTTATTCTAGTTTTTCTACAGCAAGTTACAGTGGATCAGTATATTTGATTTGGGGGAAATGAAGTAACAGCTGCCCAAATTGAGCTTGAGCACTCCTGAATTTTGAGGGTGTTCAAAACTGGAAGGCAGGTGCTAGATTCCCTTTCTGAAAATTAGCTAAATCTGGAAAAGAAAAGTCAGTTTCTGCTTCCATGGCTCAGAAGTGTAAATCCTCCTACGTGCCTGGTACTGTATCTAAAGCTGCCCAGGTCCTAGTAGAGCCTCCCCTCCCTTACTTTTCATTTTAAATTCTAGTGGGATCTCCCTTGCTAGGCTTCAGATAGAGAGGTGCACTGTCCATTTAGTCCACCCAATTCTTTCTTTGGGGGAGAGCCCAGGGCTGGGGCGGCAGGAGGTGCAGGTGGGGGCCAGAGCCGGGGTGCGGGTGTGTGGGGGGAAGAGCCGAGGGCTGGGGCGGCAGGAGATGCGGGTGGGGGGAGAGCCCAGGGCTGGGGCAGCAGGGGGGTGCAGGTGGGGGCCAGAGCTGGGGCAGCAGGGGGGGTGGGGGGGGGGGAGTTCGGGGGGGGGGGGGGGGGGCAGCAAAAAACCTAGAGCTGGCTCTGTCCCTACCATTCACAGGAAGCTGCAGCATGAGGTTTCAGTTCCACTCCTTGCCCCTCCCTTTCCTGTTAATTGTGGCCAAGGGAATGCTGGGAAATGTAGTTCTTTCCCTGTTCCAGTGCCGGCTCTATAGGCAGGGAGCTAACCAAGGAACTACAGCTCCCAGGGCCCCCTGTTGGTTCTCAGCTCCCATGCTGGATTCTTGCGTCCCTGCAAATTTGCCGCCCCAAGCAACTGCTTGCTTTGCTGGTGCCTAGAGCCGGCCCTGCTTGGATGAATACAGATGGACTTCTGAATTGGGACCTAATTGCTGAATAAAATATTATTCAACATGTGAGAAAGGAAGATTCTAGGCTTTAATCTCTCCATGCATGAAATTTCCCATCTGTAAAATGGACATAATTAATACTTCATGAGGATTGCAAAATGTCTTGAGAGCCTAGAATGAAATTGTATTGTATTTATTGTAATTGTAAACTTTTATTTTTAAGATCACGTGAATTCTGAAAATGGATGAGTATTCACGTAACACGCTGACGTACTGAAAGCATCTGGCTTGTCAATAGGACTATATTTCTTTCAACTTACAGCCTACGCTACTGCTTTCATCTTTGCAAGACTGAAAACCTCTAATACTACTTAATAGAAAGTGCATCACTTCTGAAAACATCAACAGCTTTTTGTTTATCCGGAAGTAGCAAATAAAACCTTCCCACAATAACAACCAAGATAATATCTGGGCAAATACTGCAAAAAAGTAAAGTATGACTAAAAACCATGAATTCATTTCAGAGATATTCACAACCCATTTTTTGGTTTTCCGGACCATTTGTACAAGTGATTGTTTGTTTGCTAGAATGTGTTCAGAAAGCAAAAGGTTCACGAATACATGTGCGAATACTTTTGCAAATGAATGCTGGAAGCATTTGCAGAGTCCAGGGGACGCTTGTTGTTTCGTAGTTAGAGTTCAGATCCAAGGCATATTTTAGGCCGGATAAAAGCCAGCTGTGATTTTTTAAGCATCTGTTCTGATAACGTTTATCAGCTTAAGCTTAAATAGAACTGTGCGTATGTAAGAAATTGCAGAGTAATCATGTTTGTGGGGAAAACTAAAAGATCAAGTAATCATAAAGCTAAACTTGTTTTGAACGAGCACAAAACTTACCTATTGACAGGTGGAGAAGTGATATGAAAATGAGAAACTAATCTATATGAATGAGAAAAGATAACAAAAAAGTTATAAATAGATCAGCCTAAACTAAGGGAAGCTGAAGCAGTGTGTTGTCCGCTGCTGGAGGTGACTGTGTGGTGACCATCCTGATGAGTGTCTTACTTCTGAGTAACTGATCACTACTTGCTGAGCATTGTGCCTTACTAAAGATTTGTTAGACCAATCTGCTGAGCAGTGAATTTCAGTCCCAAGAGTGAGTGCCAAGGGAGTGAGGACTACCATACTCTGGGCTCTTCTAATCCAGGTTGACTCACTCCCCCAGTGTGGGAACTGTATGACCTTGGCCAGTCAGTTGGCCTTATCCTAGTCTGATCAAGTCAACTCAGCTGAGAAACTAGGTGAAAAACAAAGATATCAATGTCAACCGAACGCTGCAGCTGAGTTAAGCTTTTCTGAATAAAAAAATATTTGCTAAATTAAAGAACTCGCGCCCTTTAAATGCTCTGCTCTGATGCAAGCAGTGCAACTTCTTAATGGGCCACATAACAGGGAAAATGATTTATGCATCCCAAACCTAGGGTCTTGCTTGCCAGCACTGCAGATATTAGCATTTACCTACAGAACCCAGCCAAGTTTCTGTAGCAATTTTGTATGCAGGATTAGGAAAGGACCCTCATGAGAGACTTCTTACAGGTAGAGAACTCCTTAACTGCACACTGATTTAGTCAGTTCACTGCCAGCTTCCCACTGTTCATATCATATAAACTAGTTCTTGCTCATTTGTCCCCAACTCTCCTTGTTCTTTGTCTTTCTGGAGTACTCCCTGGTTTCTCAGCAGTCCTGGTTATTCCCTCAGCTCTCTCAGACACTGCCCAAACCAGTCCACTCTTTTCTGTTCCCATTGCTCTTCAAGCATCCCCTAGCCTCCCAGACATTTCTTGGAGATGATCTTTAATTCTACACTTTCATAAAGAAGTTCTTGTGTGAGAAAGAGACCACTCGATATTACCAAGCAGAAAACCAGCTCCTGCACTATTACGAGAGAGAAAGAGAATGAATATATAGAAAATGAGTATGTGGTTTAAGCGTGAAGATCAAATTTTGTTCACATTTCCACTACAGTAAATGTGGAGTAAGCCTACTGCAAACAGATTCTGATCTCAGTTCTACCACTGAAGTTAATGGAGCTACTCCAGATTTAAACTGACAGCAGGATTTGGCCCTCACCCTTTATGTATTATGAATAATTTTGTTCTAGTAATGAGCAGAGCTGTGTGAAAGTCCGAGGTTTAAGTTCATTGGGGTTAGTCCACATTTTTTCTCAGTTTCGCTTTGAGTTCATTTGACCTAACCCTGAAATTCAAAGTGGAAACTTGCCTGAAACTATTACGGTCACTTTAAAAAAATTTTTTTTACTTGTACACTACCCAAAACATGTGAGGCATTTTACAGAATAAAGAAATATCAGGTCCCTGCCCCAAAGAGATTACAGCCTAAATTTTAGGCACAAAAGTAAGGGGGGAAGTGATAAGGTAAAACAAAACTAACAACATGATCACACATTTACCCCCTTTAAGCAGGTGCATATCTTAATGACTGTATTGCTTTCATTTATTTTAACTCACTCCTTGTATAGTAAGGGGCAGGGTGCTTAAGGGAAGTGGCCAGATTTCCGTAAGTGCTCAGTGTCCATTGTTGTCAATTAAAACTGATGAACACTGAGCAATTTTGAAACACTGGTAACTCCATTATGTGCTTAGGCTGTTTAGTACTCAGCCTTTTTGAAAAGCTGATGATGCTAGGTGCTGTGGCAGAAGAAGAGTTTTATTGGCTTTCCTCCACAAACCACAAAATAGCCTAGCTTCATTCATAAATTGGCCCAGGCTTGAGAAGTTCAGAGAATCTGGTTTGTGTTTTGAATCTGTAACAAAATCTCCAACCAAGGGAGTGGAATTAGGTTTTGTTTGTTTGCACAGCTCTATTAATGACTGTTAATTGTTGAGCACAAATCATAGTAGGCTCTGTAAAGAACAATGAGGAGATAAGGCCCCTGGGCTCAAATAATTAACAATATAAAGGCTCAGTTCTGCCTCCTTTAATCATACTGAGTAATAACTTACTCCCCATGTTTATTTAAATGGCCCAGTCACAGAGTAAGTATTTGTAAAGATTGGGGATATGCCCCTACTTGTTAAAAGTCCTGCACTTAAACATAGAAGAGATTCTATATTTTACAGATTTTATTTCTTTCCTGCAGTTATAGATGTTTTTTCTTTGTATTTCTGTAGACTTAGTCCTGTAAAAAGGGTGGAACCAAGTGCAAAATTTCACTCACAATAATTTGTTTAAATGCTGAGCCCTGTTGGCATTAGGGAAGAGCTTTACCTTTACTTTTTCTGCCCAAAAGTTGAGAGACGAAATATTATGCTGAAATGGTCACACAACTTACTGAACAATTTGTTGTATTTATAGACACAAAACAATGTAAGATAATGATAAAGTACAGATGAGAAGTGAATGGTTTTGTTATGTGTTACAGTAAAGAAAACATGTCATAGGGGGATCAGTTGACCAAGATCTGGGTCTCTAGTCTCCTGGCTCAGGATATAAGTACCTGTACAGTAATGGAAGTTACTGGTATTCTGTGGCAGGCGAATCAGGCCCTTGGATGGTTTACTCATGAATCAAATATTACACTTCCAGTAGCTGGAGGTTAACAACATTCAGACATGTGCAATCAAAAGAGTCCAAGGGTCAAATTCCTTTGATTACATGTTTATGGAAAATTAAATTTTTTCAAAAACATGTACAATAAACATGTCATCTACCGTTAGGGATTTTACATATTTGAAATGTTAATTTAAAAGTAACATCTGGTGTTTAATTAACACTTCTTTGTTGTCTTTATCAGTTGCCACAAGTGGTGCTGGAACAATTTTTATAGTAGGGGTGCTGTAAACCCTGTATATAATGGAAATCACTTCAAGCTAGGGGGTATGGCAGCACCCTACTTCCTGCACCTGTGACTGCCACAGATTTTTATAGCAGCACTGGATGTACCACAATACTACACTATAAAGCAGGGGGTCAGCAACCTTTCAGAAGTGGTGTGCCGAGGCTTCATTTATTCACTCTAATTTAAGGGTTCGCGTGCCAGTCATACATTTTAACGTTTTTAGAAGGTCTCCTTCTCTAAGTCTATAATATATAACTAAACTATTGTTGTATGTAAAGTAAATAAGGTTTTTAAAATGTTTAAGAAGCTTCATTTAAAATTAAATTAAAATACAGAGCCCCCCGGACCAGTGGCCAGGACCTGGGCAGTGTGAGTGCCACTGAAAATCAGCTTGCGTGCCGCCTTCGGCACACGTGCCATAGGTTGCCTACCCCTGCTGTAAAGCCTTTGTGTGTGGGTGGGGTGTGGGTGTGGGTGGATGGTCTCAAGCCTGTGTAAATGACCCCACTGGAGGGCAGCGCTGCGAGTGCTGTGGTACACCAGTCCCCTCGCTGTCTAGTACCACTCTGGATGTACCACACACTCAGAGGCAAGCAGTGTAGGTGCTTCAAGCACTAGGCCTTGCAGGCTGTAGCCCTTGGTGGGTTTCCATACACACTCATTGCGGCGAAATAACAAGGATTGCTTTAGTAGCCCTGCCAGGAAGAAACATTGCAGATACCCAGGGCAAGATGACTTTAAATGATGAACCAACGGTTCCTAACTCAGCCCGGAGGGCCAGTTCAGGACAGAAGTATGAAGACAGAGCTCCTCAGACCTAGTGCCAGTGATAGGCACTCCAAGCCACCCCTGTCCCACAGGCAATCATGCACTGCCCTGCAGATCCCCAGCCAGAGTCAAGTTCCCATGTCTGGCACCTGTAGTCTCATTCAGCCCTCTGTTTGCAGCCTACTCCTGACAGTTCATCAGCCATGGCTGCCAGTGGCTCCCTTGCAAGCAACAGGCTGCTTCCCATCTCTCAGCTCTTCAGTCCACACTCCTAAACTGCTCAGTCTTTTTTCCCTCCAGTCAACTCCCAGGCTGCTATCTCTGGCCTGTTGCTCCTGCTCACCAGCAACCTACCCTGCATGTCCCCAGTCATGTGCTTCAGGAGGTAAGGGCAGTCCTGCCACCTGCTTCTCTTGCTTTCCTCAAGCAGGTACCGTGGGAGGGTGCTCCCTGCCTACCCCTAGCCCTGGCCCTCTAGGGCTCGTCATTAGGCCCCTGCCTCACAAACCTCCCTGGCTACCCCTGACACACCACATGAACTGATTGCATGACATCCAGTGGGTCCACCTCTGAAGCACACCCAGACAACATCTGTACATGCTTGTTCTGCATACCAGCCATTTCCTCACCCTCATGTTGTGTCCTGACACCAAGTGGTGGGACCAGCTACCACCTCAGGAGGGCAAGGACCCCCAGTAGGCCAGCCTGTATTCCTCTCTGGTTCCACAGCCCACAGGGGATATTAGTTGGCAGCTCCTCCATGCAGCCGTGAGCACAGGTGTGTACCTGGCACGGTTCATGAACTCCCCCGACGGCTGTCCCTTTTGCAGCAAGGAGACCCTGGCACACGTCTACCTACATAGGGTGTGTCAAGCTGCATCCACTCTTCCAGCTCCTTCAGAACCTCTCACTGAGCCTCTGTCTGTGCTTTACCCCACACCTCCTGATCCTAGCGCACCCCAGTCATGGCCCCACAAAGTCCGGGGGCCTCCTCATCAACCTCCTCCGCTCTGGCCAAGAGGAGGCCAGCCATCATACCAGGAGAAGAAAGCTGGATGAGGGGGTGGGGTGTTCTGCAACTATGGGGTCTATTCCCATTCCCTGGTTCAGTTACATCTCCAGGCAGCGTTCCTCTGGGCAGTATCCACTGACTCCTTAGATGGCTTTGAGGAACAGTGGGCGCTGTCTGGGGTTCTCTGCTTGGTGCCCCCCTCTGGCTCCCTCATTTTTAATCCCTGACCTCACTCCAGCCCCTGTTTTTTCATGTACTGTCCCAAGAACTTAATTATAATCTGGGTTTTGTGGTTCCTCCCAGCTGAGGGGGCAGGGCCTTTAGTTATGGGATGCCTAGATCACCTGTCCCAGATAGTACCAGCAGCCTCAAGCTCCCTCTTGAGAGGGGTCCCCCTCACCTCTGGCAGTACTTCCCTTTCTTATGCTGGAGAGAGATTACAGAACTCTCTGATGGCTGGGTTTTGCACGGGGAGGGGGAGGGGCGGGGATGTAACACAGTACCCAGTAAAAAGCCACCAGGATCATTTACACCTGGTTCAAATCCTCAGCTAACATGGGATAATTCTTTTCCACAAAACTGGTTTGGCTCGTTTAATTTTGGTCCATTGGCTTCCCCTCCCCGTACATTTCTAAAGTGCCCATCTTGTGCTACTTCACTACAGAATTATACAATTGACCTGCAGAGGATCATTGACAGTTCAAAGAAACCACTTCCTCTCCCCACTGTCAACATGAATCTGCAAAAAGGAATGTTGACAGCAGCTTGTTATAACACCCAAACAAAAACAAGTCGAGCAAAAGTAACGGTCATAAGAAACATGGATTTGTTTCAGCAAACTACTTAAGCACATGCTTAACTTTGAGCATGTCAGTAGTCCCATTGACTTTAATGCGACCACTCACATGCTCAGAGTTAAGCAGGTGTGTAAGCTTTTTGCTGGATCAGGACTTGAAGCTGTTAGTTATCATACAGTCTGCACAAAGTTGTAATAGCCATTGATGAAGGAGCCAACTTTTCATTGTCTGGTGGGTACTCAGGTGCAATATACACAAGAAGGCCAGGTGCACAAGGATGGCACAGTATTGCCACCTCTCTCAAAGCATGTGATTTTGTCCCCTATTTTAGCAGCTCTCTTAATGTCAGGAAGAGCACCTGCACTCACATGATTTGGGATGAGGTAGCTGCATGCTCCTCTCACCCACTTCCAGCAACCACCTGATTCCCCTCTGCCTGTTTACAAAAGCCACCTGCTCTCCTCCTCCTCCCTGCTCCTAGGGGGTAGCTGCTTCCTGCCTCTTTCCTTGCCCCAGCTCACCCTACTCATGGCTCCCTTGAGTTCCTTCTCTCCCTAGTCCTCCCACTGCACTCCAGCCCCAGCTGGTACTGGCTATGTGGTCTCTTCCCTCCAGCTCCCAAGCACTCCTGCTTCTCTCCTCTCCCTTCCATCTCACTGACCCAGCCCAGGAAGGTGCCTGCAACCTGGCCCCTAAATTCCATCCTCTCTCTCCCACAGCTCCAAGACCTCCCTGCTTGCAACTTCCAGCCCTGACAGATACCTGCTACCTTCCCCTCCCTCGACCCCAAGTCACACCGATTCCTGATTTTCAGTTTCTGCTCTCCAGCGCTCTCCGCCCTCACCACTCTCCACCAGCTCTGACAGGTCCCTACTACCCAGATCCTTCCCTCCTCACTCTGGGTTCCAGGAAGGTACTTGCTGCCCTGAGCCCTCCCCACTTCCTACAGCCACTTGCTCCTCTAACCCCTCAGAGCGTCTGCCCTGCCCCATTCCCACCAGCTCCCTGCTGCCCCACCTCCCAAACTGCTCCTGCCATTCACTAGAGCCATCTTGGAGGGGGCCTGTTGGTACTGACATGCTCCCCTTCACTCTGTATGCTTCTGGAAGTGACTAGCTGGCCTATGCCCATCTTTCTGTGGGGGGGCACCTGCAGGGCTGTAACCAGGCGGGGCAAGCAGCGCAGTGGGGGATGGTCGGACCAGCCTCACGCAGCAGGATGGTGGTGCTTGGTGGGGCCAGGCAGCCCCACATGGCAGGGCTTGGGGCGGGAGCACTACTTCCACCCCCTGGCTCACCTCAGTGGGCCACTCAGCCTGTCTGGCTTAGGGGAGGTACAACCAAAAAATCCCTGCCCCACACATCGCCTCTAGTAGGGGGTGCAAATATGCTTGCTCGCCCCAGGAAACCAAAATGCCTAGTTATGGCTCTGCATCAAGGGGAACCACTGACCCTCCTCCCTCCCCCATCCGATATACAGTAGAACCTCAGAGTTACAAACACCAGAGTTACAAACTGACCGGTCAACCACACACCTCATTTGGAACCGGAAGTATGCAGTCAGGCAGCATAGACAAAAAAAAAAAAAAACCAAAACGTGTACAGCACAGTACTGTGTTAAACAAACTATTAAAAAGTGAAGGGAACGTTTAAAAAAAAAGATTTGATAAGGTAAGGAAACTGTTTCTGTGCTTGTTTCATTTAAATTAAGCTGGTTAAAAGCAGCATTTTTCTTCTGTATAGTAAAGTGTCAAAACTGTATTAAGTCACTGTTCAGTTGTAAACTTTTGAAAGAATAACCAGAACGTTTTGTTCAGAGTTACGAACAACCTCCATTCCTGAGGTGTTCGTAACTCTGAGGTTCTATTGTAGTACCTCTGTTATCAGGGGAGTGGCCCTTCCCCACTTGCTGGGACAGCACAACCAGCCCCCACTATGACCCAGCTGAGCTCTAGACCACAGCCTGCTAAAGGCAGAGCCAGGAAAGCCCAATCTTAGCAGTGTGGGGATTCCCTGCAGGAGAAACCCATATATGCTCTGGGGGAATCCCCCGACACTGACTTTCCTAGCTGACTGACCAAGGGCTTCTTCAGTGGTTTCCCCAGGAATTGAAATTGGGGGGGTGTTCGAATTTACAGGGGGGGTTGTCAGGGCCCATGAGATATATAAAAGAGATATGAAGAAAGTAAATTTTTTGTTAGGATAATGCAAATTTAACATAAGGATAATGCAAGTTGCACCAAAACACATAACAGGTCTAGATTTCTAAAAAAATACAATTTTTAAAAAAAAAGGTATTTCATTTAAATTGACTTTTGAAAAGTAAGCCATCATGGGATAAGAGGGAAGTCCTCTCATGGATCAGTAACTGGTTAAAAGATGGGAAACAAAGGGTGGGAATAATCAGTTTTCAGAATGGAGAGAGATAAATAGTGGTATCCCTGAGGGGTCGGTACTGGGACCATTACTGTTCAACATACTCATAAATGATCTGGAAAAATGGGTAAACAGTGAGGTGGCAAAATTTGCAGATGATACAAAACTATTCAAGATAGTTGTGGAGGAAAAGACACCCTCCCCCCCCAATTACATAGGCCTTGATTTGTTAACATGGGCCCAGCAGCGGATTTACCATGGAGCCACTGGCGCCATGGAGCCGGGCCCACACTCCAGGGGGGCCCCGACCAGGCCCACTCTTCTCCACCCCCCGCTCTCTCCTGCAGGGGGCAGAAGCTTGGTGCTCCTGGCAGTGAGGCTCCTGCTGCAGTACAAGCTCCCCCTCCCCTGCCTCTTCTCACAGCTTGCTCCCTTCCCATCCTCCCCCTCCCTGCCGCCGATCAGCTGTTTGCCGGCAGGAGGGTGAGGGAGGAGCACAGCCACAGCATGCTCACCTGGGGAGCGGAGGCAGAGAAGAGACGGGGGTATCCCTTGGGGAGGGGGGTGGAACAAGCATACCTACTCTGACTGCAGAGCTGCACAGCCAGGCTGAAAAAAGAAGGTGCTGCTCAGCTCCCGGGATTTTGCAGCTGGACACCACCTTCTGGGTCCTAGTGCTGGTTGAGCTCCCTTCTGTGTGCTGGAAGCCATCCTTCATCTTGTACAACAGTGAGTGCCTGTGGTGGGTCAGGCAGGGCAGGGGGACAGAGGCAGTGGGGAAGAAAGGGGATGGGATGGGGAGGAAAAGGAGTGGTGAGGAAGGGGCATGGGATGGGGAAGAGAAGGGGATAGGGCAGGGATCGGCAACCTTCGACATGCGGCCTGCCAGGGTAAGCCCCCTGGTGAGCCGGGCCAGTTTGTTTACCTGCCACATCCGCAGGTTTGGGCGATCATGGCTCCAGGCAAATGGGGGGGCTGCAGGACAAGGGATGTGCTGGCCGCGACTTCTTGCAGCCTCCATTGTCCTGGAGCGGCAAACCACGGCCAGTGGAAGCCGCAATCGGCCGAACCTGTGGACGCGGCAAGTAAACAAACTGGCTTGGCCCGCCAGGGGGCTTACCCTGGTGGGCCACGTGCCGAAGGTTACCGATCCCTGGGCTAGGGGAAACAGGGGCCTGGGATGCGGATCCCCTTGGCAGCACTGGGGCTCCCCTGTTAAGCAGGCCCATCAAACCCTCACCCTGACAAGCCCCACCTCCCCTGCATCTGTACCACCCCGATGAGCCCCCCCAGACACCCTCCCCACTGAGCCCCGACCACCTACACCTAGACCCCCCACGCAAATGAACCCTGTAGATAAATCTCTGTATTAAGCATCTTCACATAACTTTCATATGACTTTGTATTATGCCTCTTCATATAACCCTGTATTAAGCTATTTTCATACAACTTTGAATCAAGTCCTTTGATATAGGAACTTTGTATCAGAGCCCTATGTAGAAAAACTTATAGAAAACTTTGTGTTAAGCCTTGGTATAATGTTATAGCCCCCAAGGATAGTTAAAGTAGAAGAAAAATGTCTTTTTGCTAGGAGTAGAATAAGATTCCCCCTCCCCACACTTCCTTAATCAATTGGCATGTTGAATGAATGAGGTGTGAATGAGCAAGGCATGGAAGGCAAGCACCTCCAGATAGCTAGTTGGAGAGGGGATGGAAGCCAGACCCAAGGACAATCAAACTTGCCAAGTGGGCTCACTAAAGAAGAGCAGACATATTGATGGCCTCGGGGGGGGGGGGGTTAGAATCAAGCACCTTCTTTTGGAAACACCCTCTTTGAACAGTATTGGGACAACACCCAGAAGGAAGCAGCACAGAGGACCAACGGACACAGATTTTGAATCTGGTATAGATTTGCATGAGAGGGAAGCTGCTATAAATGTGAGGTGTCTTGCAGAGGACCCTGGGTCTTGTCAACATGGGAGCATTGATCCAGATCGGCAGAAGCCCGGCTCCACCCCTCCCCTAACTCACTCACCTGGCCAGTGAAGTTAAGGGGAGCAACTAGTTGGTAACAACAACAAGACGGAGTGTGTTTGAGTGTGTGTATGTGAGTGCATGAGTGTAATATAGATCATATGCATATGATACAGTGTTGATTGATGCATGTATTACCAATGAATGTGGCGTTTGCCTTATTCCCCCTGAAAAGATCCTGTGCAGTACTTTAAGTACAACAACCCCACCTCCCCTGCACCCAGACTCCCTCCCCCTCCCCCGGTGAGCTCCAACCACTTTCACTTGGTCCCCCCTGCAGGCTCCCATTGCCCCTGCACCTGGCACCTCCCTGTGCATCCAGATCCCCCACTGAGCTGCCTGCACCCAGACTGCCCCCAGACTGCCCCACACAGAACCCTCTTACCCCCATCTGGATCCCCCCACAATAAGTCCCTCTGCACTTGGAGCCTGCTGCTGGGCTGAGCCTCCCTGCCCACATCTGGTGTGCCTGGCACAAAAGGGGCAGGGCCCCAGGATGTTTCTGTGGCAGGCCTGGCCCTTGTGCTGTGTCAGGGTCAGGTTCAGTCTCACTGTCAAGTCCCTGTCCCGGGGAGGGGGGAGGCTGCAGGGTATTCTCCCACCTCCATGCAGCCAGTGGCCTGTGCTCCCCACTGCCATGGTGGAGCCTCCACATTTATTTATTATAAAAAAAAAATCAGTTTTAAAATATTATGCACAGAATTTGATGCAGAATTCCCTCAGGAATATGGGGCGCTGTACAGCTGTGATGGTGGGACTGTGAAGGGGGTGCTGGACATTGGGGGATCTGTGGGTGTGGGAGCTGGGCAGGGGGTATGGTGTGCAGGGTGCTGTGTAGTTGTGGTGGGATGTCAGCAGGAGGGGTTTCTAGGCAGCGGGTGCTGGGCATAGGGATCTGTGGGGGAAGTCTCTGGGTGAGGGGGCGCTGGCATAAGGACAGGGCACTGGGCAGGGGGCAGTGTGGAAGGGGCACGCTGGCAGCGCAGGGCTAGGCGGGCCAGTGTGCGTCCAGCAGTTTTGGGTTTGTAAACAGTGCCCTCGTGCTGGGCTGAGTGGGGTCACTCCTGCTGCGCTGTGTCTCATTGCCCCCAACCGGCCCCACGCTCTGTGGACCACTCCCAATCACATGCCCTATTTCCCCAATGGGGGCCCACAAATATGTTTGGCGTCGGGCCCACAAAAAGTTAATCCGGCCCTGAATGGGCCTGTCTTGTTTCTAACAGTCCCTAAGCCTGAACCAAAACAGCTGTGTCCCCTGGCTGCGGGGGGGGGGGGGGGGGGGGACGCAATGGAAAGCCACAGAAGCAGGAACTATTTGTAATATGTGCCTAATGCTTATAAAATATAACAACTGCTTGTGTGAGATAAGATTGTAACCAATAAGTGTGAAGCATTTGTAACGGTAACCTTTACGCTTAAGAAATGTGTAACTGTACCCCATGCCCTCCCTTACGCCTGCTGTGTAACTACCCTGTGAAATTGCTGTACCTCGTGACATGCTTGGTGTAATGGTACCCCATAAAAGGAAGGTTGCTAAACACTGGAAAGTACCAGCCGAGACCCTAACCCTTATTACGTCCATAAAAGGTATGTGAGCAACCACATTGGAAAGTACCAGAAAGACCCAAGAAGACCCTAACCCCTGTCAGGTGTTAATTCCAAATAAGGGCAATTATTACTTAAATGTATGACGTATTTGTGGTTTTCAGCTTTATATACTCGGGTGATGCTTCGTATCGAGGGGCGCAGTATCCAATCTGCTACCCCCCAATGCATTGGTGTGTGTTCAATAAACGGGCCTCAGGCTTGAGTCTCTGAGCAAATTACTGCCTGGGTGGCTTTTTCCACGACAGTTTGGGGGCTTGTCCAGGATACACGTCACCCCACCAGACTGGAGGACTGCGGACCGTTTTCACACCGATCCCAGGCGCCAGGTAAGAGACTGTTGTCTCTATTTGGGCTTCGGTGGGAAGCTGCCCGTAGGCTCTGGGTTTAGGTGAGGACGTGTTGTATCTGAATCTTTGTTACTAGACTCATTTGCCTGACGCTTGTTCGTCTTGTGTGTGTGAAGGTCTGTTTGTTTGTTGACCCGGGGGGAAGCAAGCACCCCGGTTGAGACCTGGGCAAGACCCCAGTTGAGAGAAGACTGGCCGAAAGGGCCATTGAGTAAGACCGGCTGTTGAGTAGGACCGGACGAAAGGGCCGTTGAGACCAGGGGAGTAAAGACAACCCCTGTTGTTGGTTGGCCAGCAAAAGCTCCCGTCAGTACTAGGCTGGCGGTGAGTGCCAGGTAGGGTTGCGTGCCAACGAACGGGATGAGTGAGGGTCGCAGGATTCCCTTCCCTGTTTCCCTCTTGGAGCCCTAGGTTCCCTCCCTTGCTCGGAGAGCAGGGGAGTCCCGGGAAACCGCCCACGAACTCCTAGGTTGTAGGGTATCCTACCCCGTTCTCTTGAAGGCGGGCTGGTGCCCTCTGCTGGGGGAGGGGTGTGCGGGGACCAAGCCCTTCCTTGACCCTCCTGTTGTGTGCCCTGTGACCGAATTTCCTCCCCAACCGGAGTGCTGGTCCCACCGGGGAGCCTGGAGCTTTAGGCTCCCTCCCCCGCTCGGAGAGAGGGGGAGCCCCAGGAAACCGCCCGCTGTACCGGAGGCAATAGGGTATCCTACCCTGTTCTCTTGAAGACGGGCCGGTGCTCTTTGCCAGAAGGGGTGTGTGCGGCGACCGCCTCTTTTTCCCTGACCCTTTCTGGTGTGAATGTTGGGATGAGGGCATGCAAGAAGGGCACACGGTAAATGTTATATGTTTTGTCCACTGTACTAGCCGGTTTGTTAAGTGTTTTGTGTTTAGTCCTTTGTGTATGCCTGTCCACCCGGCTGTGGTTGTCTAAGATGTCCATAATGGGGGCAGGGGAGTCTGGGCAAATTCCCATGCCAGAGAAGGGCACTCCTGCCGCGTACATGTACTCTGCTCCAGCACAATCTATACAAGCAGCTGCTGAGGCAGGTCGCCCAAACGAAGCTTCGTGGGAAGCTGCTGCCCAGCCCCCACCGGCCCCAAGGGCAAGAAACATTAAGCGCCTTAAGTATCAAAAGCCCTTACACGTACCCCTCAGACAGTGCCAGGACATGCAGAGGGGGAGAAGGGAAAAGCCAAACGAAGGTCCCCACCGTCCACCTCCCTGGGGATCCAGTAAGAACGCGTGTCACTATTGTTAACAGATGGGCCATTGGAAAAGGAAATGTCCCTACCGCCCTGGCCGCTCCCCAAGCGGTAGGGGTGGGCAGCATTCTTGTTCCCCACCCCGTCTTTTCACCTCTGACCATTTCTGTCGGTCCTCTGCCTAACTATCATGCTTTCCTCCTCAGTTCTTGTTTACTTGATGACCTTCTGGGAAAAGATTTGCTGTATAAATTAAATTGTACAATCTGCTGTACCCCAAATGGTGTGTATCTGGATGTGCCTGATCCAGCTCACAATAAGGTCCTGGCAGTTTTGCAGAAGGACACTCAAAAGGAGGAGACCGACCCCAGCCCTTCCTCATTGCAACAGGAACTGCTGGCTGAGGTTCCCCCTCCCCTTATTGTGGGCTGATCATGCCAACCCGGTTGGGCACATTGGGTCTGTCCAACTGGCTGAAATTCGCCTAAACTCAGCAAAACTCCTTCCCAAAGTGCAGTAAAACCCTCTCTCAAACTAGACCAAGAAACAAATTTAACCTGCAATTACCTCCTTAATTCAACAAGAAGTCATTATTCCTACAGTCAGTAAGTGTGACTTCCCCGTTTTACCGTGCTGTTCATGCTCTTGTTCTTCCTTCCTTTCCCATTGTCCCTAGTCCTGCTACTATTCTTTCCTACAATGCACCGGTGCTGAGGGGTTGTTACCTCCTCAAGAAAAAGAATTGTATTAAGTCCGGACATAAAAAAAAAAATTAAGGTTATTGTTAAATAAGATGCATCTAAATATAAAAAATAAATGTGTGTATGTAAATAGGTGTGTATAAATGAATAAAAGGGGGGTTAGCCAAAAAGCCCACCCTCCTTGCTTACAAGGTTGATCAAAAAAAAGAGGGATTGGGGGGGAATTACGCCTAGAAAACTGTTGTGGAAAAAGCCACCCAGGCAGTAATCTGATCAGAGACTCAAGCCTGAGGCCTGTTTATTGAACACACACCAACGCGTTGGGGGGTAGCAGACTGGATACTGCGCCCCTCGATACGAAGCATCACCCGAGTATATAAAGCTGAAAACCACAAATACATCATACATTTAAGTAATAATTGCCCTTATTTGGAATTAACACCTGACAGGGGTTAGGGTCTTCTTGGGTCTTTCTGGTACTTTCCAATGTGGTTGCTCACATACCTTTTATGGAAGTAATAAGGTTAGGGTCTCGGCTGGTACTTTCCAGTGTTTAGCAACCTTCCTTTTATGGGGTACCATTACACCAAGCATGTCATGGGGTACAGCAATATCACGGGGTAGTTACACAGCAGGCGTAAGGGAGGGCATGGGTTACAGTTACACATTTCTTAAGCTTAAAGGTTACCATTACAAATGCTTCACACTTATTGGTTACAATCTTATCTCACACAAGCAGTTGTTATATTTCATAAGCATTAGGCACATATTACAAATAGTTCCTGCTTCTGGGGCTTTCCATTGCCCCCCGCCCCCGCAGCCAGGGGACACAGCTAGTTTGGTTCAGGCTTAGGGCCTATTAGAAACAAGACAGGCCCATGTAATTGGGGGGGGGTGTCTTTTCCTCCACAATCCCCCCATTTGGTGCCGTTTAGGCATCATTAAGACCACGCTCGTCAAGGTCTATGTTACTGAGATCCGTTTTTATGGGCAGTAACCGTTGCTGGACACTGAGGCGGACTGCAAGCTAGCCTGTTTAGGAGTGTTGGGGTCGGTGTTGACACGCTCAAGGGTGTTGATACTAGCAACTACTAACAGAGGTGCTTTCACTTGAGTACACCTCCCAGGTGGGGGACAAGAAGGCACCTTGCTCGTTCCTCCAGCTGCTCACTGTTCGCTCTGGCCACTGATGTTTGTTGTGCCACCGTTCACTCCACCACTCTGTTGCCAATGGCCCTGTGCAGTCACCTTCTGCTGCCACCTGGCACTGTGACCTCTGCGAGTTGGTCTCTTGAGGTTCCACCAGCTCTCAGTGATTTCAGCTGAGCTCTCAGTGGGGGAACCTCGCTGCTAGTGCAGTCTGGGCCGTCTCTTCCACAGAAACACTCTCCCACAGCAGGTCTAAGCACTTAGACCTGATTGATTTCAGCTGCAGTGGTCACTTAACAAAACAAAAGAATATCTATGGAGCCTAATCAGCTCTGTCTTTAAACAGTGGAGAGGGACAGGTCCCCACCCTCTCTCTTGATGCCCTCAATCAGCACAGGCTAAGTACAGTTCTACTGCCCTTTACTCATAC
Source organism: Terrapene triunguis (assembly GCF_002925995.2). Taxonomy (NCBI): domain Eukaryota; kingdom Metazoa; phylum Chordata; order Testudines; family Emydidae; genus Terrapene; species Terrapene triunguis. The sequence goes on along the minus strand of NW_020664372.1, from coordinate 23,352,624 downwards.
AATAAGAATAACAACATTTCATTCCCCTCCCCCCCCCCCCCCCCCCCCGCATTCAAGTGATTTGTAACCCAACCCCAGCCAAAATCTATCACTTGGGCAACACAACTCTGTTTGCTGGATACCTAGGTAGATCAGGACCAGATTGTATTTACATTCACACCTAAAGCCTTTCCCCCCAGTCCCCAGCTCATCAGTAGCTGCCAGGGAGAGCTCATTTAGGCTTTGCTTACAAATCATCATTTGAAATTATTAGGTTGGCCAACATCACCGAAATGAATGCACTGACATTGTCATAAAAAACAACAGCTGTATAAGGAAGCTAGTCTATGTTTATACTTTTCAAAATCTATTATACTTTTTCAGATACACGTGTTTTATCATACACTGTATATGCTTTTAAAGTGTGTATTAATGTTTCAATTTCAATTCAAATTTCCAAACAGTCACTAAATTGGCATGTTTCAGAGTAGCAGCCGTGTTAGTCTGTATCAGCAAAAAGAACAGGAGTACTTGTGGCACCTTAGAGACTAACAAATTTATTTGAGCATAAGCTTTCGTGGGCTACAGCCCACTTCATCAGATGCATAGAATGGAACATATAGTAAGAAGATATATATACATACAGAACATGAAAAGGTGGAAGTTGCCCTACCAACTGCCCATTTAAGACAGTTTGACAAGAAGGTGTGAGGATACTTAACATGGGGAAATAGATTCAATGTGCGTAATGGCTCAGCCATTCCCAGTCTCTATTTAAGCCTGAATTGATGGTATCTAGTTTGCATATTAATTCAAGTTCAGCAGTTTCTCGATGGAGTCTGTTTTTGAAGCTTTTCTTTTGCAAAATTGCCACCTTTAAATCTGTTACTGAATGGCCAGAGGTCGAAGTGTTCTCCTACTGGTTTTTGAATGTTATGATTCCTGATGTCAGATTTGTGTCCATTTATTCTTTTGCGTAGAGACTGTCCGGTTTGGCCAATGTACATGGCAAGAGGCATTGCTGGCACATGATGGCATATATCACATTGGTAGATGTGCAGGTGAACAAGCCCCTGATGGCATGGCTGATGTGATTAGGTCCTATGATGGTGTCACTTGAATAGATATGTGGACAGAGTTAGCATCGAGCTTTGTTGCAAGGATAGGTTCGTGGGTTAGTGATTTTGTTCTGTGGTGTGTGGTTGCTGGTGAGTATTTGCTTCAGGTTGGGGGCCTGTCTGTAAGCAAGGACAGGTCTGTCTCCCAAGATCTGTGAGAGTGAGGGATCATCTTTCAGGATAGGTTGTAGATCTTTGGTGATGCGCTGGAGAGGTTTTAGTTGGGGGCTGAAGGTGACGGCTAGTGGCATTCTGTTATTTTCCATGTTGGGCCTGTCTTGTAGTAGGTGACTTCTGCGTACTCGTCTGGCTCTGTCAATCTGTTTTTTCACTTCAGCAGGTGGGTATTGTAGTTTTAAGAATGCTTGATAGAGATCTTGTAGGTGTTTGTCTTTGTCTGAGGGATTGGAGCAAATGCGGTTGTATCTTAGAGCTTGGCTGTAGACAATGGATCGTGTGGTGTGTCCTGGATGGAAGCTGGAGGCATGTAGGTAAGTATAGCGGTCAGTAGGTTTCCGGTATAGGGTGGTGTTTATGTGACCATCACTTATTAGCACTGTAGTGTCCAGGAAGTGGATCTCAGTGTGGACTGGTCCAGGCTGAGGTTGATGGTGGAATGGAAATTGTTGAAATCATGGTGGAATTCCTCAAGGGCTTCTTTTCCATGGGTCCAGATGATGAAGATGTCATCAATGTAGCACAAGTAGAGTAGGGGCATTAGGGGAAGAGAGCTGAGGAAGCGTTGTTCTAAGTCAGCCATAAAAATGTTGGCAAACTGTGGGGCCATGCGGGTACCCATAGCAGTGCCGCTGACTTGAAGGTATACATTGTCCCCAAATGTGAAATAGTTGTGGGTGAGAACAAAGTCGCAAAGTTCAGCCACCAGGTTTGGCATGTAACTAGTTCACAAAACTGGGGGAGGGTGTTGGGGAAATTCAGGGAGGGTGTAGGGAAATCACTGGGCTTCTTGCAGGAGACCAGCAGGCTCAGGAACAGAAGCAGAGCCCACAGAAGATAGGGGGACACTAATTGTTTTTTTGGAGGGAAAGGGGTACCAGTAGCCATTGACTTTTGGGAGGAGTGAAGTTTTGTGCAGCTCCATGTGTGATGTGTTCCTCATCTCTAAGGGCTTGTGTACACAGGAAGTTCCTGGGGATGGTAAAACAAAATAGCTAGGCTGTGAATTTAAAGTACAATAGCTATTCTGTGCTAGCTCCCTATTTGGACACTCTTATTCCTCACTAAGCGTGCCCATGTGCGGTTTAGTGTAATCCACTGCCAGAATGGATGAACCTAATCTATACAAGGGCATGGGCGGTGGCTATCATAGGCTGGGGAAAGATGTGCCTTCCCAAGCAGCCAGGCGTGGCCCCCGCCCACACTCCACCCCCAGACCCCCTCCTGCAGTGCTTCCCACTCTGGCCCACTCTTCCCAGTTCCCGTGCAGTGGCCCCGGCTTGGGCTGGCACTGGGGCTGCGCGTACCGCCCACCCGCCTGACTGGTGCTCTCGGGCTGGGGCCGTGCCACCCGTCCTCCCGGCACTTCAGGGCTCAGGCTGCTCCGGGGCTGGGGGCACTAGCCTGGGGCAGTGGCCGGCAGCTGCAGTCGGGGGCTCTGGGCTGCGGTGGGGAGGTGGAAGGGGCGGGGCTTTGGCCAGAAGGGGCCAGGCTAGTTAGTGCAGAATAAGTGTCCTCATAGAGAGCTAGTATGGACTAGCTATTCTGCATTAGCTATTCCAGGCTTTATCCCCATGTAGCCAAGCCCTAATTGTCACACTTACGCACTGGGCTGGGCAGGAGGAGTGTAGAAGTAAAAAAAAACAGACTAAAAACCACAATATAATATTTTTGTAAACAAAATTCTCATGATTTTACGGGGATCTCATTAATGATCTTTTGAGGTTGGCAATATTGGTGTCAGGAGGGAGGAAATATGGCTTTACCCTTATAAGCTAATATGCCTCTTACTATATGGTGTAAATCAGGGATAACGCCAATGAAATCCCTGGAGGTGATACTATGTGATATTCAGTGATCACTTGGTGCATTGCTTAAGGAGCTTGCAAGATAGCTAGTTTATTCTGTGTATGGTTTCAACCAGCTGTGCATAACACCACCACCAGCTTCATAGCACCCTGCCCAGACTCTGGCTGGGAAACTTAGCCCTGAAAGGCACAATCCCCACTACCGCACACTCCTATAAAACTAGTGTGACAGGAGAATGAGATCTCTACATTTTAAATGCCTGATGGCAGTGACTGTTTTAATATTTGTCATGGTTACAGGCTACTTGCATTTCTGTCCCCTTTCTGATCTCCCTGAGTGCACGTGCTCAGGGGTTAGGTGTTCTTTGTCTTGGGGTGGGTTTTTTCTGTTCTCCCACTCTCAGACCAGGATCTGGGTACAACACCCCCTCTATACCAACCACTTGGTACTGTGCAGAGCCAACTTGACACCCACATTTCTTCCCTTCAGGAGCCAGTGACCAGAGCTATATAGTGATGAACAGCCTTCTAATACGTATGTTTATTAGTAAAGGGAACAGAGCATTAGAGAAAGTGATTTAAAAAACAAACAGCCTACACGCATGTTTAGACTAGTCTAATCTTACATTTTACCATGTGCTTAGTTAGAGTTGGAGATGAAAAAGTGCTGCTAGACCCCTGGGTCCATCTCCCTTCATATGCAGGATATACAGCACCATAGAGAGGCTGATATCAAACTGATAGTACTGGAAAATAAAGTAGAAAGGGATTTAGTGGACTGGGAGTCTTGCTGCCTGGTTTCTATTCCTGGCTCTGCAATTAACCTGCTGTTTGACTTTTGACAAGTCACTTAACTTCTTTGTGCCGCTCTATCTGTGTATAGAGCCTAGGCAATGGGACTCTAGGTATGGTCTGGCTGTGCCAGGACAACCTTATAGGTTATATCAGCAGGGTGGGCAGAGGAGAGGAGAAAATAAAATGAGTTTCAGGTAGGCCTTATTTTGATTGCAAATATTCAACTGCAAAGTCAAAGAAGGGGATATAATAAGCATCTTTATCTAGCCCCTTCATATAGCAGCAAAAACTAGCTATCAAACCATTGAAATCTACAGTTGTCTCCATTCTAGTAAATGCTAATCTTACTGACTTGCAGGAGTTGGTATTTAAGTCAGATCTGTTGAGGAGAATGAATCTATAGTTACAGTTAACTCAATTGAATGTTTTCTTTTAAATCTAATAAGATCATGACAATTGGGTCATCTGATTAAATAAATGATTTTTTAAGGTCAGTTCAAGTAGTCAGATGACTAGTGCACTGAAGAGATGGGAAATTTCTGGGGCTTTTGCATTTACCTCAACCTGTGAAAGCATTACCCTTCTTGTCCTTTTGTATTCCCATTTTCTATGAGATAATTATGACTCATTCCAACACTGACTAATAAGGACATCTGGATACTCCAGAGTGAGTACATCTTTTTATAAATGGTGAAAAGAAGTTTGGACAGTAATAATACACACTTTTAATAAAGGTTTCTAAATATAATATGAGAGTTACTAGCCAAATATTAATTATTTACATGTATTTGAGGTTGATCAACAATGTAAGTTACTATACCAAATACAGAAGTGTTACATCACATTAAATATGATTGTAGTAAGGAATTGTTTTTGTAGAGAAAATACAAGAAAGATAGAAACAGAACTAGATGTGAAGGAGTGGGTCTCTACGTCAAGAGTATTTACAATGTCAGCAAGCTATGGAGAATCTGGTGGTGAAATTCTTTGAATAAAATACGAGTGAAAAATAAAGCGGAAACAACCATCTGATTGATTATTTCTTAGGTATGCATCACTATAGTAGCCAAGCAACCATGGACATCTGCTACAGAATATGAATGTTGGCAGACAGCAAGAACACAAAATTCCTGGACTAATTTCCATGGTGCTCTAAACCACAGGACATGGGGCTAATGGGAGAGTTTAATGGACCGTGATATCTGTTGAATAACAAATACATAGAAAAACATCTCTTCAAAAAAGTTTCTAAATCACTCAATAGGACCAATTCTTTGTTCTGTCTATTACTTGAAACCTAAATCCTACTTTTTATACTTAATAAAATCACTTTTGTTTATTAGTAAACCCAGAGTAAGTGATTAATACTGTGCATATCTCTCTATCAGTGTTATAGAGAGTGGACAATTTATAAGTTTACCCTGTATAAGCTTTATACAGAGTAAAACGGATTTATTTGGGGTTTGGAGCCCATTGGTGGCTGGGTGCTGGAGTCAAGTAACCTGCTGAGCAGTTTTTAGTTAAAAGTCTGCAGCTTTGGGGGTGTGGACCAGATCTGGGTCTGTGTTGCAGCAGGCTAGCATGTCTGGCTCAACAAGACAGAGTTCTGGAGTCCCAAGCGGGCAGGGAAAATGGGCTCAGAGGTAGTCTTAGCATGTTAGGTGCGGTGCCAAGGGGGTCTCTGTGACCAAACCCGTCACAGATACGATGCTGATGAATGCTATATAAGTACTTAGGCAGGTTGATGTAAATATTCTTTACCCATGTGAGTAGTGTCATTGAAGTCATTTGCAATTATCACATAATAAGCAGTACTCATGTAAGTATAGGCTTGCCAGAACAAGGTCAGTGTCAGTATTCTGAGCTGAGTTTTTTAGAGCGACAAGGTTGGTGGGGCTGGGGGTGATATATTTTATTGGACCAACTTCTGTTTCTATGCTTGAAAGCTTGCATCTTTCACCAACATAATTTGGTCCAATAATAGATATTACCTCCCTCAGCTGGTCTCTCTAATGTCCTGGGACTAAGGTGACCATATTTCCCAAAGGGAAAACGGGACACCCCCAGCTGCTTGCCTGAGTGCCCCCTCTCCTACGTGAGGCTGTTGACAGTCACTGGAACCCTGCCAGCCCCCCGCATGCTGGAACCCTGCCTCCCCACCAAGTCCTGTCCCCCCCCCACCCTCTTTTGAAAAAAAAAGTTGTGACAGACGGGACAGTGTTTAAAAAAAACGGGACTGTCCCGGCCAAAACGGGACATATGGTCCCCCTACCTGGGACGGACACAACACTGAGTGTTTTAAACATTGAGTCTGACTCTGCAACTGCTCCGTGCTCATAGCTCCCACTGAAGTCAATGGATGTTCAGCTTGCATAGCCACTGCAGCATCAGGCTTGCAGCTTTTCATTGTTGCTGAATGGGATGTGGGTTCCTTGTTTTATTGTGTTGTGTGGTTTTGATTTCTGCGTGCCGCTCCACTTCTCTGAACATAGGCTCATGCAACCAAGAAAAGCTTAATTTTGCATTCTTCTTTAGAACCATCTCTCTCAACTGTCACATGTTCGGAAAATGCCGATGCAGGGGCTCTTACAATTTTCTTCTGTAGTTTTGATGGGGCGTTCTTAAATGTCTTTGCTTGGCATTACAGTAATATGAGAGTTCCCTTTTGGTGCAGTACTGTTTATTGACAAAGAATGTCCAAAGTCCAGCGTCCTTGAACACAGGAGGAACCAGAACAAAGAGAAAGAGTTTCTTTGCTTACAGCCCCAAGCCTCTTTAGCCAGCACCAGATTCAGAAGTCCCTTCACCAGGCTTCTCTCACGTCACACACCATGCGTGTCCGCATTGCATCTGTATCTATCTCAGTCTGTCTTGCTTCTGTCTACACTTTCAGTCACTTCTTTACAGTCAACCTCAGTAAAAGGTCTGGTTTAGCCCACCCCATAATAACAAGGTTTAACCCAACCCACAACAATAATAATATGGGGCTAAGATTTGGCCACCCTATATGAGTGCACTAGAAGTGACAACAGGCTCAGTGACTACTTTGCCCCCAGGAACCTAGGCAGAAACAGCCATCATTTGGTTGCTAAAGCTCTGGGAGTATTAGGAGGGAGACCAACAAACACTCCAGGCCCCAGAACACAAGAGTGGGGAAGTAAAGACATGTCTTAACATAATATTTAGCCAAATTACCATAACATCCCTGGATATTTAATATAGTTAAAATCCCACTGAAGCCATTTTTATGTATGAGCCCTAAATGGCATAGTTTGTTATAATGTTTGCTAAAACAGTACAATACAGTAATTTAAAGCATCGCTTTTTAATGGTTTGTATTCAGTAAATCATATCCCAATCCTTGGCCTTGTGTATACAAGAAAGTTGCACCAGTTCAACTAAACTGATTTTAGGTACAAGCTTCCTATGTAGGTGCTCTGAAATCACTTAATCCTTACTTAGGCTGGTTTACCTTGTGTTGGTAAAATATGGAATTAAAGTACATCGATTATAAGCCAGGGTCAAACCAGTTGCACTGGTTTAACTAGATTAAGTTGAAATGGATTTACTTAAATTGATGCAATGTGTTTCATGTAGACAAGCCCCTGGTGTTAGCTACCAGAAGATGGCTATAGTAAATGAACATTTAATAATGACGACCTTAAGGAACCAGTTGATGTTTAAAAGGCTGAAATTTACAGCTATAGGTAATTCATTCAAAGCTCAGAGTAAGTGCAGTTAGGGCAGTGCAGGAAGGGGGTTGATAAGTCAGGAGTGTATATGTATTTGTGCATCCATGTGCTTGAAATAGCAGCTGGTGGGGAGCAGGAGGGTTGGTGATTGCAATAGAACAAGGAACTAAACTCCAGTAACAACTTGGAGGAGGGGAGAGATATTATGTGGAAAAAAGTGGAAGGAGAGTGAGATGAGGTGGCAGCTGGGAACCAGAGAGGAAGGGGTGGATGGGATGGGAAGTGAAATTCAAGTGGGAAGCTGGGGAGAGTTGGATAGGGAACGGGCAACCTGGAGAAGGGGGTCAAGTGTGACTGCTGTTTGGCAGTGGGGAAAGAGGAGGATTCAGATGGAGCTGTAAACCATGGGAGGTTGTGGGGAGAGTTCGGTGGCGCATGATGCTAGGGTGAAATGAGCATCAGGGATAGGAGGGAGCTGGAGGAAGATACAGATCATTGGGACCTAAAGCAAGAGGTCGGAGAAAACACCAGAACAAAGGTTCTGCCAGAAAAAAAAAGGATAGGATTGGCTCAGAGAGGAGTGGGGGATGTGGAAGAACAAGGGACCATGAAGAAGAGACAACTACTAATCAGGGCGTCTGTTAAAAAGGCTTTGGCACCATCAGGAATGCTAAACATTTTGATCTCAGTCGCTCACTGCAGTAGTGAATAGGAATAAGGAGTGGTAAAATGTAACTTTTCCTAGACACAAAGGAATATCAACCTACTTAGGGTTTATTGGAAAAAATATTAAATTAAACAAAATAAAACCAATATTCCCAGAAAAGTCACACTGCAGAACTGCCAAGTAGTTTCTTTGCAGTCTTGAGGTAATTTTTTTTGTATGAACTGCAAAGCAAAAATGAAAAGTGAGAGATTTCTGAGCTGTAGTTTCTTAGCCATTTAGCACAGAACAATATTTTAATTCCAGTTTTTCCTTGCAAAATCCTTTTGGTACCTAGAGAACTTTGTGTCTAACTGGATTTTCAGTTTGCTTCAGTTCACTTTTAAAATGGTGGATTCTGTTTCATTTCCAACATACGCTTAGGGCTTGTCTAGAGTAGGGAAATTTATCCCCATGTAGATATAGCAGTGTAAATCCCTATTGTAGATCCACTGCTCCTGGACAAAATGGTGTTTGCTCCAGGTAAGTCATGTTTGGGCATGCCCCATTTTACTCTGGTGAGCATTATAGTTGGCACTAATAGCACCACCTATTGTTAAGGTTGCACAACACTTTCCATTAGAAGAACCTGTTTTCAGTTGTGTCTAACTTTGCCAAACTTTGACTGCATGTGCTGAAATTTTCTGGGCTGGGTGTATGCCTGAGGGTGAATGTTTTTGAAAAGTTTCACTAAAATGATTTATCATTTCTGAGACCAAGATTAGGGAGAAATACAATGTTTTATCCAGGTTAAAAAATCTGTACAACCATTTTTTGAGAAAATATTGCACCTCCATGCTTTGATGCAGGGACTTGACTCCCCTGGTGTTAGGGATCTGTTTTTTGCTGCCCAAACATGGCCAAGTAATAAGGCTCACAAAAATTGCTTGGCACAGTTTGTTAAAGTTTGGCAGCTTAACTCCCCAAAGATTCCACCTGTAAAGTCAAGCTCCATCCCAGAGCTTCAGAGGTTGAGCAGGACTTTCAGCATGATTGCCAGGCAGGAGGGAGCAGCTGTGGTTTGATGCCAGGCACAGGAATTGAGAGCAAGGACACTGTCTCTCTTGTGCTTCTCCTGCTGCTGCTCAGGCAGGAAGAATGGAAAAAACAGCCTCGTTGAAATGCAGACACAAGAGAAATCAGGTAGGGGCCCAGACATATATGTTTGCCCGTGACGGGTTAATCCGGCCTTGCTGAGCACTCATAATTGCAACTGAAATCGATTGGAGTTATGCATATAAAGTGGTATAAAAATGCTAAGTACTCTGGAATATCCTACTCTAGGGGTCTCAAACTGGACAATAAAAATTAGTGGACACATCTTGATCTTCATCTCTCTGTGCTTCAGTTCCTCAGATGTAAAATGGGAATAATCCCACCTGCAGATTCCCATCTCACAGGGAAGACCTTAATACTGGCATTTTGAATTCTTGCCTTTGCATCCTGGGATTGCTTTTAAAGAAGTTTTTTGGATGTAATATATACATATAGGGCACACAGCACCGGTGCAAAAAAAAAAAAAAAAAAAAAATCCCCTAGTATAGCCAGAGCCTCAATCCTCCACCGTTGATAAGCATTTAACTGTCTTTGTCAGAAGGGTTCAACTATTTTTTATACCACAGGGATCAGATAATGAGAAACTTTCATCTTATTTCTATAGAATCAAAACTGAGTGTCTAAGTATTATTGCAGTTCAGGAATGACTAACTTTCGTGCTCACAGGAAGACGTTATTTCATAACATGAATTTCTTTGGTATTTCTACAACTGGGGTGCCCAAACTTTACTTAACTAAGGGCTGCCACTAATTTGCATAACATGGAGCCAACTGCAGCCACCTTTATCTAATACAGAGGCAAAGAGATCACAAGTCCCAGTATGCAATATGGCCTATCTGCTAATGCTCAGGTAGAGCACAGACCTCTATTCTCAGCAGCCCACACAGCTGTATTAAAGGTGAGAGAGACCAAGGGCCTCATTGTAAAACTGTTTGAGTTGCACTGCAGCAGCCTTTAATTTTCAAGAGACAAGGTCGGTGAAGTAATATCTTTTATTGGACCAACTTCTGTGGGTGAAAGAGACTTGCCTTCAAGCTTACACCGCGCTCTTCCTCAGGTCTGGGAAACATACTCAATTTTCAACAGCTTGTGCGGGAACATTTTGGAATTAAAATAAAATCAGCTACATCACTACCTTGCAGCATTGCCAGCTTTTGCAATGTCTTTGTGAATCTTATGATTTTGATCACAATTTTCAGTCTTGCTGCAAACACAAAGAAAGGATGGATAGAAACAACTTTTAAAACTTTATTTTAGATGTTTTATTCCTAAATGGTCTAAGGCTGCGATGTTTGGATTTGGATCCAGATTAGGTTTCAATGGTGCCAAAATCTCAGAAGCTGTTCGAGTGTGTTTTTTTCTCAGCAAATGGCAATGAGAGCTGCTGTTCCTGGGAGATTTCCACTATCTTGAGCCAAAATCTCTCAGATACTGTCCTTCTAAGATTTCTGCAACTAGATCTGAAAAACGGCTGCCTTCGAGTTTTGATTTTGTCACAGATCCAGAGTTTCAAATCTGATAAATCCTTGTCCTTTCCCTTCGAAATTTAAAGTATTTGGATTTGAGATTCCGATTCTGGCCAGTCTCCAGGTTTACTGCAAAAGCTTTTTGTTAGAAGTAAAAAAGTGAAAGAGGAAGAGAAAGAAGAGACGAGGCTAAGATGGAAAATATCTTGTACAAACTTCCAGCTGTCTCTTGTACAAAGTATTACTACAGTAATTGACAAGTTAGCTAGAGATGAGTATGAGCCAGCTCCCCCAGATCCAAAATACCCCTGAGTTTTGGGGAATCCTGTTTGATCTGAACTAATTCACTGTGGTCTGAATCAAAATCCTGGGTCAAAACACACCCAAATGTAGGGTAAGTCTTTATCTGTTTCTCAACATGGTACCTTGGACCAACTCTGATATTAGCAATCACAGCCTGGAACCATTTGTACAATAAAGCTAATCTTATATTTACATATAGTCTTCAGTACACATGGATCTCAAAGCACTTTATATATTTTTCTAGCTGATTATACAAACCCTCTTCATCCACCAATAAAGTACAGCCACCGGCGATGAACAATAGCAACTGTTAATATTGCATTATGTTATGTTCACAGCATACACACAGAGAAAACAGAACAAAGTACTCTTCTGGAAGGCTGCAACATAGCATTACTTTATTTCTTAGAATCCTGGACCCTAGCCCACAGCAACCACAACAAAGAGACAGACATAGCTGGCTGCTGCCTAAAGCAGATAGGCACAACTCAACTCACCTTGCTCCAGACTGGCTATTTCCAGCCTGCCCAAGCCCCAGACAGATACAGATCACACGGCTTTCCCAGAATTCCATAGTCTGCAAACAGGACTCTTACAAATTAAAGTCATAGCTTATACTTTTAACACAGTGTTCAATACACCACACACTAAACTGAAACAACAAAAAATGTAGCTAGCAGAACGTAACTGTCTTACACAAGTTCAGAGAAGGGCTAAAAAATCAGATCAGAGTAATTGGAACATGGATAAAACTAGTTGGAGGCAAAAGGTTCCGATCACTAACAGTCAGACCATTGCGTAATACCCTCGTACATGGCCATCATCTTGAGCCATATCCCATCAACTCCACTGAAGTTCTTTTAATGATAAATTGGTATTAATTGGTTGGAAACTGACTTATAGCGTCCGCCATAGGACTTCTCACAGTCTAATAAATGGTATCACTTTTCAGTGAGACTGGTACCACCACAAGCAGGAGGGTCAGAAATGCAAATAGCTGTTCCAAAAGTCAGACAGTGTTACTGAACCTTTTTACACCAGGTCTGAATCTGGCCCTTTTGTAATATATCTCAAAGTTTATTCATAATGAGACATGCTCCTTACTTTATGAACTTTGGCGAGGCTGCCGCAAATAGGTGGAGCTTACTTTCACTATTATAACAAAGTACCTGTTGATCGGCACATAGGACCATGTTTTGTTCAAAAGAAGAAGCCACTTCCTTTGACTTGCTTTATTTTTTTTAATAAAGCAGAAAAGATTTTTTTTTTTTTTTTTTTTTTTGCAATTCCTTTTTTACTCCAGTGCCTGGCAACATTGTATGTGTACATGCTTGTGAACAGTTCCTTCTGCTCATCATTTAGTTCTTTATTCTACTTTCTAGGTTGCGTTTTCCCAAACATATGAGCCTTAGGGCCTTCCTTGCCCTTGACAAAGGCGCTCCCATACCATCTGACACAGGGATAACTTGTTTTGCTCCTGCACCTGTTGAAAGGAAAGCATTTCACAAACACAGGCTAAAACCACAATTTCATCTCTGCTCTCTTATCTTCATCTGATTTCTGATCTGAGGCACACTGCTCCATAACAAAGGTACTACAGAGCATAATGTTCACAGTGGTGTTCAGCAAGCACAAAGGGACATTTTTTTCAGTAATCATTGATTGTGGGACTAAACAATACCACTAAGCAGCATAGATCAAAGATTCATAGATTCCAAGGCTAGATGGGACCATTATGATCATTTAGTCTGACCTCCAGCCATATAACACATGCCATCGAACTTCCCCAAAATAATTCCTAGAGAATAGCTATTAGAAAAATATCCAATACGGATTTAAAAATTGTCAGTGATGGAGAATCCACTACAACAGCCTAATTTAATGGTGTCCAGTTTGCAAATTAATTCCAATTCTGCAGTTTCTTGTTGGAGTCTGTTTTTGAAGTTTTTGTTGGAGTATTGCCACTTTGAGGTCTGTAATCGAGTGGCCAGGAAGACTGAAGTGTTCTCCAACTGGATTTTGAATGTTATAATTCTTGACGTCTAATTTGTGTCCATTTATTCTTTTGCGTAGAGACTGTCCGGTTTGGCCAATGTACATGGCAGAGGGGCATTGCTGGCACATGATGGCATATATCACATTGGTAGATGTGCAGGTGAACGAGCCTCTGATAGTGTGCCTGATGTGATTAGGTCTTAGGATGGTGTCCCCTGAATAGATCCTGGACACAGTAGTCCAGCATTGGTTGCATCAGTGCCAAATACAGAGGTAAAATAACCTCTCTACTCCTACTCAAGATTCCCCTGTTTATGCATCCCAGGGTCTCATTAGCTCTTTTCACCACAGCACGTTGTTGGGAGCTCATGTTCAGCTGATTATACACCACGACCCACAAATCTTTTTCAGAGTCACTGCTCTCCAGGATAGAGTCCTCCATCCCGTAAGAATGGACTACATTCTTTATTCCTAGATGTATACATTTACATTTAGCCCGATTAAAAATCATATTGTTTGCTTGTGTCGTTTACCAAATGATCCAAATCGCTCTGAGTCAGTAACTTGTCTTCTTCATTATTTACAAACTTTTGTATCAACTGCAAATTTGCCAGTGATGATTTTATGTTTTCTTCCAGCTTATTGATAAAAATGTTAAATAACGTAGGGCCAAGAACCAATCCTTACAGGACCCCACTGGAAACTCACCCACTCAATGATGGTTCCTCATTTACAGTTACATTTAGCCAGGTTTTAATCCATTTAATGTGTGCCATGTTAATTTTATATCATTCTAGTTTTGTAATCAAAATGTTGTGTGGCACCTTCTCAAACACTTTACAGAAGTCTAAGTATATTATATCAACACTATTACTTTTATCAACCAAACTTGTAGTCTCATAAAAAAAAGATATCTAGTTAGTTTTACATGACCTATTTTCAATATACCCATGTTGATTTGCATTTATTTCATTACCCTCCTCTACTCCTTTATTAATTGAGTCTCGTATCAGTCGCTCCACTATTTTGCCCAGGATTGATGTCAGACTGACAGGCCTATAATTACCCAGATCATCCTGTTTACCCTTTTTAAAAATTGGCACAACATTAGCTTTTTTCCAGTCTTCTGGAACTTCCCCAGTGTTCCAAGACTTGTTGAAAATCAACACTAATGGTCCGTAATCTCCTCAATCAGCTCTTTTAAAACTCTTGGATGCAAGTTATCTGGACCTGCTAATTTAAATATGTCTGACTTTACGAGCTTTTGTTTAACATCCTGTTTAACATCAACATTGTTAAAATTTCAGCAGGTCTTCCAGGTCACAGGTTTGTAGCAATCTTTTATTAAAAACATATTTTGTTATATTAGTTGTGCACAGAATAACTGAATTATAACAACAAGGAGTCCGGTGGCACCTTATGCCCAAATAAATCTGTTAGTTTTTAAGGTGCCACCAGACTCCTCGTTGTTTTTGTGAATACAGACTAACACAGCTACCCCCTGATACTTGAATTATAACAGGAAGGTTTCATATGTCAAGCAAGTTCCTACTATGAATTACCGCTGCACAGTATCACACAATGAAAGTTATATATTCTAGAGAGAGCAAGAGAAATCATGCTGTCGTTACTCAAAGTTTAATCTTGCAAGGTACTGAGCAACTTTTGTAAACTGCTGAGACTCTTTGTCTCCCATTGACGTATGGAACCAAACCTTCTCTTTACTCCATCAATGTTAACTGCCTGAGTAAGGAAAGCACAATTTATGCTGTGAAATGTGGGTGAAATCCTGGCTGTATCAAAGTCAATGGCAAAACCCACATTGACTTCAGTGGCGCCAGAATTTCAACTTTTTAAAAACACATTATGTGAACAAAATATTAAGGCTTCACAATTAATCACTTGATAATCAGTAAGTGCCAACGTTATGGTTTCAAGTGCACCCTAGCTCTGTTTCCTGATGGGTGTGTATGGTATGAAATAGACTTTAGTTATATCATCACAGATTTCTTCTGAAATATAATCTAATAGATCATTTATTGTACAACATTCTTGTAATTTTTATGCTTCTATTCTTACAGTATTTTCATTGCCATGTAAAGTGTCTCTCACATAATGCAGCACTGTACAAATAAAAACAATAATATATTTACTGACAGAATTTGTATATGGTAAGTTTCCTTCTCACTAAGATATGGGTTTTTCAGAATTTAGTCAGCAGTTAATCAACCACCAGCAGACTCTTTCTTAGATTCAATACCATGATGAGGCATTTAACTACAAAAACATCTTCGTTAGGAAGATGCAGTAAATGGCATATACACTGCAGTAAATTTTCGATATTACTCTGAGTGGTAATATGTAACCTGCATTGTATTAATTTGTGTTGAATAAAATTAACTGTTCAGTTTTTATATAAATGACTCATGGATCCGGTCATAGACAGAGTAGTACGTGGTAGTAAAAGATGTTACATATAGGCATCTAAGTTTGTACATAAAATGATATATTGTATTTCAGAAGCGCTATGTGGCGCATGTAATTAACAACTGTATCATGCTGTATGTGCACAAAGGGGCAGAACTGAGGTTGCATTTGTAATCTTCACTTTGACATTTCATGACTCGAGTATTTATCATGCAGCCGTAATGTTCTCTCCATGTAATTTTTTGTCTAGAATTTCCTGCTTTGCAGGGAGGATTTTAAAGACAAAGAACAGAAATAAGACAAACATAAAGAGAAGGAGTTTTACTCTTTTTAATTTCAAAGTTCTGCTGACTTGCCAAAAATTCTAGAAGCGCAGTATTTCGCTAGCCATCACACGAATGCCCGACTCGCATGCACCTTAGCATAGCCACGGGGGAGATTTCTTCTCCTGCAAACTTTCAGAGGTATGCAACTGTGGAAAGTGCTCTCCTCAGCTGTAAAGTTCCTAAGCTGCCTCAGGTTCCTAAGATGTCTCCCTTCAGCCTGCCTTATAAATGGTACAGGAATCCTCTCCCTTGCCCCTTAAAAGATATGCAGTTCCTAAAGATAGCATTCCTGAAGTGCCCTCAGAGCTCACACCTCAGCTTCCACCCACCTTATACAATGTGCAGCAGCACCTCCAACCCCTCATTCTTTTAATTTTCACTACACCGATAAGTTAGCCACAACCCTGGGTGCAGTGAGACAGTGATTAATAAAGCAACAAGCCCTGCTCCAAATTATTTTGATTTTTTTGTATTATGGCAGCACCTAGAGATCCAGGCCCTGTTGTGCTAGGTCTTGTACAAAAGAACACAGAGACAGTTCCTGTCTCAAAAAGCTTACAATCTAAATAGGCAAGTCAGACTAAGTGTGGGAAGGAAAATAGCCAGAGGTGCAGTGATTTACCCAGGCTCAAACAGCTGTTCAGTAGAACACCCAGGAATACATCCCAAGTCTCCTGACTTCCAGTCTAATGTATTAGCCACTAGACCATTCTGTCACTCATACATGCAAATGTTCTGCTCCTATGCAGAATAGAACTGTCAAATCAAAGTCAGTTTTCCATTGGAACACAAAAGCAAGAATTACCACTCATCACCGTTATTTATTCTGTGTGAACAGGCCAGTGCAGTGCCCACTTAGTGCTGTGGGAAGTTTCCTCTCCATTTGCACGGCCTCTTGCAGCTGCTTCTTTCTCTTTTCTCTAACATATTTTGCTGTGTGTCATTCTGAACGTGCCGGTTGCGTTGGTCTGTTGATGACACACACTTCCTAAAATAATAAAATTAATAATACCCAGCATGTATCTAGCACTTTTCATCAGTCGTTTTCAAAGCGCTTTGCAAAGGGGTCAGGATTATTATCCCCAGTTTACAGTTGGGGAAACCGAAGCACTAGGAGTAACCACAACTGGACTAGAATAACTGAAGGAAGTAGCCTCATGTCAAGGCTTACTTAGCAGATAAATCCCACTGAAACCCAATTTTGAAGGCTTAAATGGGACTTAGGTAGTACACAAGTCTTGTGCTGATATTTCCACAGGTATACATTTCACCGTAAGAATGGGAAGCGATGCTATGATCCCCTAATACTCAACAGTTGGTCAGTATTTCCATTACAAATTCTCTTTCAGGAGTTTGCAATTTGCTAAAAATATTCTCCAGGCTGAAACTTGGCATGCAAAAATTCTCAGCCATTCATTTATGTTTATTAAATTTTTCAAAAATATTTTGACTGGGTTTTAACACATTTTCATTGTTCAATCCCCAGCCATGTACTCAAAAAGGGGCAGATCCTCCAGAGAGCTTTGAGAGTTTATTCCAGCTGAGACTTTACTCAAAACTGTCTTCCTTTTTAAGTTAAATGTTGTAGTTGAATAAGCTGTAAAAAACCATTACTAACCTTCCATAACTGTTGTTCTTTGAAATGTGTTGCTCATTTCCATTCCCATGTAGGTGTGTGCATGCCATGTGCACTGCTGCCGGAAAGTTTTCCCTCGGTGTCATCTGACGGGTTGGCTCTGGTGCCCCCTGGAGTCGTGCCCTTATAGCACCGGTATATAGGGCCACGCCGACCCACCTCCCCCGCAGTTCCTTTTTGCTGGCTAACTCCAAAGGGGGGAGGGTGGGGTTGGAATGGACTTGAGCAACACATCTCAAAGAACAACATTAACGGACGGTTAGTAACTGTTTTTTCTTCTTCAAGTGCTTGCTCATGTCCATGCAAATGTAGGTGACTCTCAAGCAGATGTCTGCGGAGAGTTCAGAGTTCATTAATGAGCAGACGGGAGCACCGCTCTGCCAAATCCAGCATTGTCTCTGGCCTGCTGAGTGAGTGCAATGCAAAAGTGTGGCCTGGCGACCACGGAGCCACTCTACAGCTGCCCTGGATTGGGACCTGTGCCAGGAATGCAGCTGAAGATGCTTGTGGCCTTGTGGAATGTGTCGTTAGGGTTGGGGCAGGGACCTTTGCTAGGTCGTAGCATGTGCGGATACAAGAAGTGATCCATAATGAGATTCTCTGGGCTGATATTGGAAGACCTTTCATCCTGTCCGCCACCACCATAAAGAGTTGAGTAGTTTTCCAAAACGATTTAGTCCTTTTTATGTAGAAGTCAAGCACCCACCTGACACCTAGTGAGTGAAGTCTCTGTTCATGGCTATTGGCATGTGGTTTCGGATAGAAGACCAGAATAAAAATGTCCTGGGTACAATGGAATTGTGAAACCACCTTCAGGAGGAAGGCTGGGTGAGGACCCAGCTGGACCTTGTCCTTGAAGAATACCATGTAAGGAGGTTCTGAAGAAAGGACCTTAATCTCCGAGACCCTTCTAGCCAAAGTAATGGCCACCAGAAAGGCACCTTCCAGACAAGTAGAGGAGAGAGCACATTGGCAAGGGTTTGAATGGCAGATCCTTGAGCCTGGATAATACCAGAATTGGTTGCCGTACTTGGGGGTACAGCCTGTCCTGGCCTTTGAGGAAATGACTACAGATTGAACACCGACAGCTCTTGCTGCTTGAGGTGAAGTAAGTAGTCCAGAATGAATGACACTGATGACCACGTGGGTGAAACACCTCTCTGTGCTGACCAGATCAAGAACCTGCTCCCTAAAAGGACCCCTCAAACCATGGACCATCCAGGCCATGAGATAAATGGACTCATGACAGATAAGGTTCAGGTGACATAGGCAGCCATGATCTGAGAGATCAGATCTGGAAATGGAGATAGGCTGATTGGTGTTTCCACCGAGAGATCCAGAAGGGTGGTGAACCAATGCTGACCTGGTCAGGCCAGGGCTATCATGATCAGGCTTGTTCCTTCCTTCTGACCTTCAGCAGGATCTTGTGTAAAAGCGGAATGGGAGGGAATGCATAAAAGAGATGGTCCTTCCAAGAGAGAAGAGATGCGTCTCTGAGCGAGCCCGGGGTGTGATTCAGGAAGGAGCAGAACTGCAGATACTTCCTGTTGTGCCTTGTCATGAACAAGTCTATCTGGGGAGCTCCCCACCTCTGGAAAACATCCTTCACGATGTCTGAGTGAATAGACTACTTATGATTGGAGAAGGATCTGCTGAGACGATCCACTAATTCATTCTGTGCCCCCAGAAGATTGAGTGGGTTATGCAGAATTCCCACTGGTGAAGGGCTTCGTGGCACAGGTGAGAGGAGCACGCTCCACCCTGTCTTGTTTATGTAGAACATTGCTGCCATGTTGTCAGTAAGCACCGACACGCACTTGCCTTCCAGTTGGGGCTGGAACACTTGACAGGCAAGGTGCACTGCTCTGAGTTTCCTCACATTGATGTGTAGCGAGAGCTCTGCCTGGGACCAGAGGCCCTGGGTTTTGAGTATCCCCAGATGAGCCCCTCCAACCCAGAGCAGATGTGTCGGTGACTAGAGATATTGATGGATGTGGTCTTGAGAATGGGACACTTGCATCAACAGTCCTCAGGTCCAACCACCAAAGGAGTGTGGTGATCACCAAAGGGGGAAATGTGACAACCATGTCCAAGGGATCCCGACCAGGCTGGTACACTGACACTAGCCAGTTCTGGAGAGATCTGAGTCATAATCTCGCATGCTGCACCACGTAAGTGCATGAGGACATGTGCCCCAGGAATTTTAGGTGGTTTCCAGCCGTGGTGGTGGGGTGGTTTCTGAGACTCTCTATGAACATGCCTAGGGCCCGGAACTGGGTCTCCAGAAAGAAGGCTCGGGCCCGGACCAAGTTGAGGACCTCCTCTATAAATGCAATTCTTTGAACAGGTGAGAGTGTCGATTTCTAAATGTTTATCAACAGGCCTAGCTTCTTGAAGGTTGACAGTATTAAACTTACATATGCCTCCACTTGGGTCTTGGTTTGATCGTAGGCACTTACTCCATGGGTGCTCCAGGGCTGGAGCACCTATGGTGAAAAAATGGTGGGTGCTGAGCAGTGTTCCCGCTAATTTTTCCCTCCCATGTGCGGAATGAATTTTGTTATGTGCACCAATATGGAGGTGATGTGTGACAAATCATCTTTATATTGGTGCACATAACAAAATTCATGTGGTGGAGGTGGGGCCGAGGGATTCGTAATGTGGGAGGGGGCTCAGGGCTGGGGCAGAGGGTTGGGGTGCAGAGGTGTGAGGGCTCCGGCTGGGGGAGTGGGTGTGGGATCAGGGGTGGGGCTGGGGATAAGGGGCTCAGGGCTGGGGCAAAGTGTTGGGTGCAGGAGATGAGGGCTCCAGCTGGGGGTGCAGACTCTGGGGTGGGGCTGGGAATGAGGGGCTCAGGGCTGGGGCAGAGGGTTGGGGTGCAGGGGTGTGA
>NW_020664372.1:23324011-23332242 GCF_002925995.2 Terrapene triunguis | reverse complement strand
ATGAGGGGCTCAGGGCTGGGGCAGAGGGTTGGGGTGCAGGGGTGTGAAGGCTCCGGCTGGGGGTGTGGGATTGGGGGTGGGGCTGGGGATAAGGGGCTCAGGGCTGGGGCAGAGGATTGGGTGCAGTGGGTGAGGGCTCCGTGCAGACTCTGGGGTGGTGCTGGGGATGAGGGGTTTGGGGTGAAAGAGGGTGGTCTGGAGCTATGGCGGGGAAAGAGGACTCCCCCAAGCGCTCTCTCCCCACAGCAGCACTTGGGAGGAGTGTCTCTCCCTGCTGCGGGAGCTCTGGGGCTGCAGGATAGGTACCCCTCTCCCAGCCCCAGCAGGTTTTGGCTGGGGGAGGGCCACCTCGGCCGTGCCTGGGGCCGGGCCGGGCTGCTCCAGGGTCGAGACAGGCTGCACTGCCCCGACCACGCCTGGGTCTGGGCCGTGGCTGCACCGTCCCGTGGCAGCTTGGGGGCTGGGCCAGGTGGGGGCTTCCCCGGGCAGGTTCCCTTAGAGCCTGCATTACGCTAAATAGGCTGCTGCGCAGTTGCCCAGATTACAGGGAATTTAGGTGTTGAGCACCCACTGGCAGCCCCCGTATCAGCATCTCCTCCTCCCCCCAGCACCTCCTGCCCACCGGTGGGCCCTGCTGATCAGCGACTCCCTCTCCCTCCCAGCGCCTCCCACCCATTGCAATCAGCTGTTTCGTGGCATGCAGGAGGCTGGGGAGTGAGGGGCAGGAGCGAGAATGCAGCGCGCTCGGGGGAGGAGACAGAATGGGGCAGGAAGAGGCGTGACGGGGGTATGGTGGGGGTGTGGCACTGAGGGAAGAGGTGGAGTGAGGGTGGGACCTGGAGCAGAGCCGGGGGGTTGATTACCCCCCGGCACAATGAAAAGTCGGTGCCTGTGGGTCTGACCCTTGATCAGCCAGTCATTGAGATAAAGATAAACCTGAACCTTTTGCTTCCTAAAGATGGTTGTGACAACTGCAGGCTGAATGGGAGCAGGGCAAACTGGTAGTGTACCTGGTTCACAATGAATCGGAGGAATTTCCAGTGACCTTGGAAGATTGAGATATGAAAGTAAGTGTCCTTCAAGTTGAGGGTAGTATACCAGCCTCCTGGATCCAGGGAAGGGATAATGGAGGTCAAGTAGACCATGTGGAAATTCAGCTTCTTCATGAATCTGTTGAGGTTTCGCACGTCCAGGATGGGTCTGAGACCACCACGGGCCTTCGGGATTAGGAAATAGTGCTCCCCTTAGCTCCAGAGGAACCTCCTCTGCCACTCCCATTTGCAGGAGTGTTTGCACCTCCTGGATTAGAAGTTGCTTGTGAAAAGGGACCCTGAAGAGGGATGGGGAGGGAGGGTGGGAAGGAGAAGAAGAACTGAATTGCAGGGTGTACCCTAGTCCTATCATGTGTAGACCCAGTGGTCTGAGATGATATGGGCCCACACCCAATAGAAGCGTGATAACTGGTCCACAAAAATTGGGGAAGGTGGATCCAGACACTGTCCGGGTATGCTGTCCTTGAGCATACCCTCAAAAGCTTTTTTAGACCCCAACGATTGTCTGGCGGGGCCAGTCCCATGAGCCGATGAGAACTGGGGAGGAGGCCTCCGTATAGCTCCTGCCCTGCCTCTTATTGTAGTCTTGCTTTGACTGAGGCTGGTAGAAATGGGGCAATGGTTGGGGCTTAAAATTCTTCCTCATAGGAGCCGGTGTGTGCAACCCTAGGGATTTTAGGGTAGTCCTAGAGTCCTGTAAGCTATGGAGCTTTGAATCTGTTTGCTCTGAAAAGAGCGATGTGCCCTCAAAAGGGAGGTCCTGGGCAGTTTGCTGAACCTCCTAAGGGACGCCCAAGGCCTGTAGCTATGAGCTTCTTCTCATGTCCACAGTGGAAGCCACAGTTTGAGCAGTAGAGTCCGCTATGTCCAAGGCTACTTGATGGGATGCTTTTGTCACCGCTCTCCCTTCCTCTACTAGAGCCGAGAATTTGGCCCTCGACTCCTGTGGTAACAACTCTTTGAACTTGGACATCACGCCCGAAAAGTTGAAGTAGTAGCAGCTCAGGAGCACCTGTTGGTTGGCGATCTGGAGTTGGAGCCCCCCCCGGTAGAGTATACATTCCTGCCTAGAGATCCAACTTTTTGGCATCTTTGGCCTTGGGGGAAGGTCCTTGCTGCCCTTGTCTCTCCCGTTTGTTGGCCGCTGACACCACTAGCAACCCCAGCGGAGGATGAATATATAAAAATTCGAACCCTTTTGTAGAGACAAAGTACTTTTTCTCCATCCTCTTTGCTGTGGGTTGCAGCAAGGCTGGAGTCTTCCAGAGGGCTTCAATGAGATCTAGAATGGCATCATTCGGGGCAATGCCACTCATGACAGACTGGAAGAGGCCATGATGTCCATCAAGGCATGGGAGGTTTGAGATATTCTCTGCCTGGACCCCCAGGCTTTGAGCAACTATTCTGAGGCGCTCCTGGTGAGCCCCATAATCGTCCTGAGAGGGCTCAATTGAGTCCCTGCTACCGTCTCATCAGGTGAGGAAGATGAAGATGCCTGCATGGGTACAAGGCCTCGTTCTCCCTTGGTCCTAGAAGGATCTCGCGGAACTGGGTCCTGGGGTCCCTTGCTGGGCCTGGTACCGGCTTGAGGTTTCTGCACCAAGGATGGTAGCGAGAGGAGCTCAAAACAATAGAGAGTATGATCTCCTCCACTGTGACCCCCCGACTGGTTGAAATGCTTAGGGCTTCAAGAAGGGCCACATTGCACCAGCATTTGCCACTGTGCTGGCCAGGCCACTGGTGGGAACCCTTGGCTCATGTCAGCCATCAGGTAATGGCAGTTGGATCAAAGCTGGCTCCTGTGGGAAGTATAAGACTCCACCTCGGTGGACCAGTACTGACCCGTGCCAGAGAGCAGAGGAAGGCAACCGGCTCTGTGCCATCATTGCTGGTTTCCCTTTCAAAGGCACCTGAGGCCTCTGTGCCACAGGAGCTCTTGCCTCTGGTGCCAGTTCACGCCTGGGGGATAGTGGCACCGGGTGTGATAGTAGCTTCTTTAGTAGCTGCCTCGATTGCCTCTGGTGTAGATGGTAGTGCCAGAGCTGTATCCCGATGGCTCGGTCCCTTCCTGGGGCCAGAGTGAAAGGTACTATGCTGGCAGCTGTTGAGTCTGAGTGGCCTGGCATGGATTGCACTCTGCTGACTTCCCTGTGAGCAGCAGACCTTGGAGTTGGTGAGCGCCCCCCATCCATCTTCCGCTGCCTCCTCCTCGGCACCAATGATTGGGAGCAGGCTGAGAGTCCCGTTGAGGTGTGGACCTCCTCTGCACCGGAGATGCCTGATGGTGCTGAGAGTCCCAGGATGCAGAAGAGTCCTTTCTCGGTCCCGGATTGGCAGAGCTGCGCTGTCTGTCCTTCAGAGAAACCAGAGAGCTTCTCACCAAGGTGGAGGTGCTCAGTGCAGAGTCAGCATGGCTTGGCTCTGACGGGGGACAGAGAGCTGCCTCCATAAGAAGGAATTTGAGTCTTTGATCCCTGTCCTTGGTATGGGGCTTGAACTCCTTACAGATCCTGCAGCGTGCTGGTCAATGGGACTCCAAGGCAGCTAGAATGGGATCACTAATGGGCATGGGCATGGGCATGGGCTTGTGGCAAGCCACACACAGCTTAAACGCTGGGGACCAAGGCATGCCCCAGTGCTGGGTAAGGGGGAACCCCAGTAAGCAGGGTTCCAATTTACTAAACAAACTAAATTCTAAATTCCAACCGCTATAGTTAACTATATACAGGTAGAGAAAACTAAAGTCCACTGAGAGAAATACTTGTGTGAATGCAAGGACAAGCTGAAGTTCCAGCGACCCTCACGGGCAGCAAAAAGGAACTGAGGGGGAGGCAGGTCTGCAGGGCCATATATACCAGCGCTATGAGGGCGTGACTCCACAGGGCACCAAAACCAAATCAACGGATACCAATGAGGGAAAACTTTCTAATGTGCGCACACCTACGCTGGAATGGACACGAGCAAGCACTTGAAGAAGAACAGCGTTGACATCCTTTGGTTTTTTCAAAATAAAAGATGGCTAAGATGTACAGATTTTAAAAGCCACTACAGGGCAAGCACAGTTATTTCCCAAAAAGTTGTTCATGTCAAGAACACTACACCATTTGCAGCTAAATGCCTGTCGCACTGTGTAGTAAGTTAATACAGACTGCACACTTTTATTAGTACAAAGAATGGACCATGTAGTGGTCTTGTGCTATGAACGAATAGTCAGGAAAATTACTAACATACTTGAATCCCTTGAAAGAACCTCAGACCCAATTGCATCTGAAGGACATGCACATGTGCTCATGCACACACACCTTGCTTCTTCCATTTTTTCAGATTAAACCCGAGCTACTGATCCCGATTCTCAATTCACACAGGTTTTGCATTGGTGTAACACTAGAGTTTTCAACTGACTCACAGTCCTAATGGCATCTCACAGCAGTGTCAGGGAATCAGGGAATTCTAGGGGCAATCACATTTAAGGGTGTGATTTAAGAACACAACTATCCGAAAATTCAACATAAAGGCACAAATTACACCTTTAACTCACTTCATTGATCTTCTAAGTACAGCACATGTCTCCAATCATTGTCTTACACAGCACACATGCAAGCAAAACCCAAGCACAGTGTTATAGATAATATATAGTATTTTAGTCTTTCCTCACTTTGGTGAGTTTAGAGCCTTTAACAAAACGTGCTTGTGGTTTAGTGTTCTGGTATAAATCACTTCCTTAACTAGTGAGCAAGAATGAAATCTATTTCTTGTAATAAAAGAAAAAGGAGGTGTGTGGGGGGGGGGGGGGGAAGAATGATGAAATCTTCAAAATATTCAGCTTGGGGAATTTGCTGGGTTTTTTTCATTCCTTTCTCACAAATTGCAAACAAAGAACTGCATAAATGTTATTGTGCTTCAAAGAGAAGCCAGATGAAAGAGCACCACCTTGTCTCATAAGGCTCAGCCATCTGTGCAGCATGAAGCGGAAGGGGAGTACAAAGAACCATTTACCTGCTTTCTCCAGCAAAAAGTATCTCACTGCTGACAAGTGATACATGGACCGTTTGGCTCTCTTTCAGTCACCACCCAGATGATGATGACTAGATTAGGAAAGGCAGAGCATTCTTCGTTTTTGGTCTTCTCTCTCTGTTTCTGTTCGCTGCAAGGCACAGCAGGGTTTTTACTGAAGCACTAGAAGGGGACTTTTTCAGGGACTATTAGAAGAATATTACATTTAATAAATGTACCACTAATATAGCACAGGAGAAAGAGCTGAGACAAGAACTTCTCATCAGCCACCACCACCTCTTGGCCATCAGCCCCTGGTAAGCCACCTCTCCTTGTCTTATTTTCTTACCGGTATTGTACTTTCAGAGACTGACTTGGGCAGTGCAAGGAAAAAAATGATTAAGTGTTTTTTTAAATAGGACCTTATCAGAAAAGCATCTCTAACTAACTAATTGTATTTTAGCTTCTTTGGGAACAGACAGCGGTCCAGTTTTAATAAGCCAGAGTGTCTATTTTCTGCAGAATGACTGTCTTTAAACAAGTTTTCTACTAGGCTGTACTGTAACCATCGTGATTAAGAGGTAAATTTACCTACAAAATTACTTATGTAACACCGCTGGAAAGTTTCATCTGCTGAATTTGCACAGGCTAGACTACAAGGGATTTTCGTAGAGCATTTCTCCCAGTTTGATCTTGGCTTGGAGAGGTGTGTGTGTGTGTGTGTGTGTGTGTGCACGCGCTATTCCACAATGCTAGTGAATTACTGTATAGCACTGCTCCTCCCAAGTAACCAGGAAAGTGTCAACTCTGATTTGCCATGTTTTCAAAATGTTTCAGGGAATTTTTAGTAGGCTTTGGAGGCCTATACAGGGTTCCATCTCAGGATGGTCCGAACATTTGTCCACACCTCACAACCATCAAGTTTGATAGCCTTCAGCACGATTCACCAGCTCTGCTCTGGAGAGGCTGTTGCTTTGGCAGAGCGGTGTGGTTAGTTTGCAGAGTGCCTACCTTTGCTATGCCTAGCCACTGTTACATAACCACCTACTCACTATTGATTGAATTGAGGCATCTATGTGTGGAGTCAGGCTAGGAGCGTGGGGAGAAGGTGCACTGTCCGAGTGGCAGTGGCAGCAGCAGGCATCCTGGCTGCAGATGTGCTCCCCAGCAGCCTCCTGTAGCACCATTAGTAAGTGATAAGATCAGAAAACCAAACCACAAGTGTGGCATGATAAAAGGATCTAATTTAATCCCAGCAAAGTCAGGAAATGGTCACATTCTGTGTATTGTCTAACACATTGGGCTCATGTTTTCCTTCACAGACCCTCTGTGACAAGACACAGTTTCTAAAGACACATGCTATTGTAAAGCCATTGTGCTTTGGCACAATGAGGGAGGTGAAGGGTGGAATTCAAGTTTAAAGATGCATTTCTCTGACATCGACTTCTTGTTTGGCTTTGGGCAAGTTTGTGTACCTCAGTTTCCCCATGTGGAAACTGGAAATAATACTTACCTACCTCAGAGGGATGTTGTGATCATTATTATGTAACATGCCAGCTAAATATTGAGGAGACAACATTTAAATATATAAAAAGGCAGAAGAGAGAATAAAATGAAGGGTAAATACAAACAAAATAGTGGTGCCTAAGAGTTCCCTGTTTAAAAGGAGAAAGATAAGGAAATAGAGCTAAAGCAAGAGAAGGAACCAAAGAAACAGCCCTTCTCCCACCCATGGAGGCGCTCAGAAAGATGATTTATTTTTCGTATGTATTTGTATTACAGTAGTGTTTAGAGATCCAACTGAGATCCATTGTGCTAGACACTGGCCCAAAGACACTGTGGTCATGATAACAGACAGGCCATGATAACAGACATGATAGCAGACAGGCCAAACCAATGCTGGGAGGAGATACAGACACGTAGGACGGTGAAGTGACCCACTTCCGCAAGGTCTGGAAATAGGTCAGTGGAAGAGCCAAGAAAAGAACTCAGGTAGAAAGACTCCCCATCCTGTGCCCTATACACTTGATCATGCTGCCTCCTGTTGCAGTAACAACAGTAAACAAAACAATATTAATGCCTCACATTTGCTCCCATAAAATTAGAGATAGGTGGAACTTACAAAACTGGGATCTGGATTTACAACCTTCAGAGTTCGGGGTGCATGGATCTGGAGTTTTGAGCTAGCATGCTACTAAGATAAAAGAGATGTGAAAAATCTGGGTTCAGATTCTGAACACTGCTGACCCAAAATTCAGGGGGGGGAGGAGGCTAGCTGTAGGTTTTCGATTCAATCCCCTCTCTGCCTACTGAGGACACAAGGAAAAAGGACATGCAGTAGAAGATATTGTGTTCAATGACAGATTTGCGATGTAGATCTTTCCAGTGGGCTTGGGACCCAATCAATTGTTAAGAACCAAAAAAATACATATCCCTGCAGTATGACAATTACAGTACCCTGTAATTATATTTTAGCAGCAATACACAAAGAATAATAGCAGTGTGGAGACATGACTTCCCATTACAGAGACCCTCACAATGAGCAGATAGAAGGCAACGTTCTCAGTGTGTTGGTTAAAAGGCAGGTAAGGACCCATCCTATTTCAGAAGCATCTATTGTGAGAGGAAACCACAACAAAAAAGAGGGAGTGCCAGGTTCATTTTATAATGTGTGCAAATAAACAGCCTTACTTCTGTAGTGCAAACAAAGGAGACTGGCTGTAACCAACGTTTGAATTGGTCTCCTAACCTTTATGTGTTGGCAAAATGATACCAACTAGTTTTATTTGGCACCTAAAAGTATAGGTAGGAGCTACTGACTTCCAAGCCAACCTTAAACCCTTGTGTATTAGAGCAGCAAATGGAAAATCAGGGACTGTACTAAAGAGAGAACAACATTATTGTCTTGGGGTGCTTGGGTGAGTAAGGACCACATTCAAACTGAGTGGAGAACCCAGGATTTGGCCATATACGCTCATCTCAGGAATAGGGTTGATATAATCTATAGGTATTACAGTTTGTAATTGTAAAAGGTTTTTAAACAGCCACAAATAAATGTAGAGATATGTAAAAAGCAACAGAGGGTCCTGTGGCACCTTTGAGACTAACAGAAGTATTGGGAGCATAAGCTTTCGTGGGTAAGAACCGAAGTGAGGTTCTTACCCACGAAAGCTTATGCTCCCAATA
>NW_020664372.1:23182381-23323611 GCF_002925995.2 Terrapene triunguis | reverse complement strand
GAAGTGAGGTTCTTACCCACGAAAGCTTATGCTCCCAATACTTCTGTTAGTCTCAAAGGTGCCACAGGACCCTCTGTTGCTTTTTACAGATTCAGACTAACACGGCTACCCCTCTGTAGAGATATGGTTCTTCAAATGGATATTTTTCTCCTTGCTCCCTTTTCTGGCACAGGCTGTCAAAATGAAAGAAAGTTATATTTTATTGACCTTCCCCTTCTAAATTTCCCCTCCTCTATCATGTAATTTTCTATTTGAAATTCCACATCTCCCTCTCTATAATGATACCATGTCTCGTCCACCAAACATGTTTAACAGGCAGCAACAATTTCTGACACACTATGACACAACACCCCCTGCTATTGGTTTCCCAGATAAAGAGTTTTGAAGAAAAAAAAAAAAAGTCACAGTCTTTGTTCAGAATGTTACACTAAGATCACTAGGAACTGAGTTTCCCAAATGACTAAACCTGCTCATCATGGCTCAGAACGTACTCAGCGTGTGGAAATTCGCTGTTCAAATGAGAACTCTCACTTCTTTTAGTATGAGAGTCTACTAAAGTGCAAAGCCTAAGTAGTTTTGTTATCTGTCAAAACAGATAGTGCACATTATTAGTAAGCTGCTAATGTCATGTCTTTTCTTCTGCCAAGGAGAAGTCCACAGAATGGCTGCCAGTGCTGCTACTGCTGCATCTCAGCTAACTGTCTTCACTTACAGCAATGACAGCAGCTGCGACGTGTATAACCACCACTTTGCATCAAAAGTAATTTTTTCATTCTTTTACACTGTTCTGCTGGTCTTTGGCTCTTGTGGAAACGTCCTTGCCCTTTATGTCACCTTCCACCGAGGGAAGAAAATCAACTCAACTGATCTCTACTTAATCAACCTTGCTGTGTCAGATGCCCTTTTCACACTTGCTCTGCCTGGAAGAATTACTTATTACATCTTAGAATTCAACTGGCCTTTTGGAGACTGGTTCTGCAGGGTGACGGCATTCATCTTTTACATGAACACCTATGTGGGCATCTACTTTATGACATGTGTGAGTGTCGACCGCTACATCGCCGTGGTCCACACTCGACGGCTTGGCAGATTTAGAAAAGTGAGCCGAGTGAAGTATATCTGCATGCTGATATGGTTCATTGTGTTCCTGCAGACAATATCATTGCTCTTCAGGCCCATGACCAAGAAGATAGGAGATAAGCTGACCTGCATGGAATATTTCAACTTTGAAGAAATTCCTAAGCTGCCATTTATCCTTCTGGGCGCTTGCATGATTGGATTCTGCCTACCAGTGGGGATTATATTAGTTTGTTATGTGCAGATCAACCTAAAACTATGCAGAGCAGCCAGAGAAAACCCTCTGACGGATAAGAATGGGCACCACAGAAAGGCTTTCACAATCATACTGGTTGTGCTCCTTGCAGTTGTGATCTGCTTTAGTCCTTACCATTTAAATATCATTCAGTTCATGATCAGAAAGATACTGTACCAGCCATCTTGCTCAGCACAGAAAGCCTTCAAGATGTCTCTTCAAATCACAGTGGCTTTTATGAACATGAACTGTTGCATTGATCCAATAATTTACTTCTTTGCATTTAGAGGGTATAAGAGAAGACTCCTGAGACTATTTAAAACCAGTGGCTCAGCTCCATCCTCCTCCACTGGAAAGTCATATTCAGAGAGCAATAGCAACAGCCACAACCAAGGAGTTTGCTCATCCTCAGCTTAGCTATAACGTTTTCAATTTGTCCATGTGTACTCAGAGCTCTTATCTTAAAATTACCCATTGTTGCACTGGAGAAATTCCATAGGTGGCAGCAAAGGTGGGAGCATAAGAATAGACAAGTTGCTGGTGTCTTTGCCACTGTATCATCTAACACTCGCCAGAACAAGATGACATGGTAGTAAAACCACCAGCACCTCTTCCACACTTATATTCCCACCATTCAATGGAGCTGACCCAGTGGCAGGAGAAGGGTGGAAGTCTTAAGAAAAGAGCTGGGTATCGACAAGGTCTTAGACCAAGATACATATTTTTACGCACACACAAACACACAATATCAGAAGTCTGAGCAGTCACCATTTTATGATTTCTGAAACTTGTTACAACAGTATGGTATTAGAAATTCATTACAATTTGAACATGTATTTCTTATAGAAGTTTATGGCTTGGAATTCAGTAGATGTACAAACTGTACAAACAAATGGACAGAGTGAGAGCCTCATCTTCTCAGTAGTCGTTAAAATAAACAATTAAAACATATTCACAGTCCTTTGGAAATGGCACGCACAAAACTGTGCTTTATATAGAGCACAGCTTCTTGAAAATGGTCAAAAGTTTGTATGTTTGTTAAATCTGGAATGATGCTCTGAAATAGTAAATATTCGGGTATTAATCCAGTTAAATTAAAGTGATGAAGCAGTACTATGAAACAAGTAATCACACCCAGTGTTCTACAGATATTTGACATGAAGCCAGTCTTCCATTTTCCTGTCTTGTGATTGAAATTTTACTTATTAGCATCCACTGGACCCTGGGAGATGGTTAAAATCAGTAGCAGGAATGTCCCTCTTTCAAAAGTCTGACCTCATCTGTATAATCCCAGAGTATCTACAATACATTTTAAAACTGAAACTGACTCAAAAATTTCTCAGATGATCTAGTGACTTGATATGTCTGTACTGTGGAAAAAGACAAAACAGAACTGCAACTGGCCACAACAATTCCTGTAACAAGTGAATGTAATCTAATAATTAGCAGTGGTGAGCTGCTAAAAAAAGAAGTTTGGACATGAGGGGAGCTAAATGTTTTCATTCTACTTTCAAATTTAAGATTGTAAATTTATTTTGAAGATTAAGGGCTAAGCATATGTTGGATTGTCAAGTGTGGAATATTTTAACAAAACTTAAAGGTTTTCAGAAAAAAATAGGTCCCTATTTCTGCCCCATTCAAAATGGTCCAAAGCAGTTTCATTGTCTCAAGTTATTCTGGACAAACCATATGTGATAGGAGGTAACATAGTGCAATACTCTGAAGAATGTAGATTTTATCAATTATTTGGGGTCACGGATCCATCAGAGATAGGAGCTCACCTTACAGAATCCACAAACAGAACTTTCCATTCTGTTTGATGTAAAACCGGCCCGCTAATTTTGCTGGAAGCTATTTTAAGCTATAGATGTCTTTGCAAATGAGAGTCATGACAAAGAGATAGAGACAAAGAGTTTATGGGTTACATATGGTTCTAGATGTATATAATCATTGACAGTAGAATAATAAAAATGTAGGTCTGGAAGTGACTTGGTGAGGCCAGCCCACACTGAGTATACCTAGACCACCCCGACGGAAGTTTGTCTAACCTGTTCTTAAAAAACTCCAGTGATGGAGATTCCACAACCTCCCTAGTAACCTCTTCCAGTGCTTAACTATCCTTATAGTTGAAAGTTTTTCCTAATGTCTAACCTCAATCTCCCTTGCTGCAGATTAAACAGATTACTTCTTGTCCAACCTTCAGTGGACATGGAAGACAACTGATCGCTGTGCTCTTTATGACCGCCTTTTAACATATCTGAAGACTGTTATCAGGTCTCCGCTCAGTCTTCTTTTCCCAAGACTAAACTAATCCAGTTAAAATGCCCATTATGAGGATAAGCTCCCTAGAAAGACTTTGGCCCAATCTCAGAATCTGAACAAAGGAGGATAGGTAGCAGTGTATGCTTTGCACATTGCCTGTCTTTAACCTTTTTAAGGAGGAGGGTGATTGAGATCTTTGAAGTTCCTCCATAGAGTTAATTTATGGCCATTCTCCTGAGGAGGTGGAAGGGTAACATTACAATTTTTATCAAACATCAATATTTTAAAAATGTATATGTCTAGCTGCTTTTCAAGACTTTACATTAGAAATGTCAGATTCTGTGTAAGATCCAGTGTCTAAATTACTTTGAAAATCCATTCAAATAGTTGGGTACAACAGAGCACAAAACAATGTGCACATTTTCTCTCATACACACACACACTATAAGAAGCCTGAGGGAATAAAGAGTCTTAAAAATTCTTGGAAAACCTCACACACACACTTTGCTTTGTCAAACAAGACTTTTGCCTCATGATTCTTAGTGATGAGCAAGATAATATTTCCGCCCCTCCTCCCCAAAGAAGCCTTGCCTTTCAGACTGGCTCTGTTCTTCATTGCATTTTCTTCTTCAAATAAAAACGTTGTTTTGTGAATTGCAAACTTTATTTTTGCATGTAATAAAGCTTCCAGGTGTTCTTAAAATGATTTCAGTTGTTGGAACAGTAGTTAGATCTGATGTCCACGTATTGCTCTTGCACAAAAATCCTCCTTAGAATGCACTTCTTCCACTGAACCTACTAAATTTAATCCCTTTAAATTAGAAGCACTATTACACTTTTTTTTTTAAATTGCAATCAGCACCTAAGAGGATCATGGTCTAAATGACGAACCAAACCAAACCGAGGTGATGATTACCCTGTGCAAGGGGCACTCTCTATTCTCACTGAAGTCAACGGGAAGTGAAGCTAACAGCACCTTGCAAGACTGAGCCCTCAGCTCGTAAAATCAGTGAGGTAAGGACAGCACTTTCCTCTGTGTTTTGTACCTTGCTGATGGAGTCATTGGAGTTTTGTTACAGCTGAATGCCCTGTTTTGGAGCAAACACTTATGAGATTACAACACACCTGTGATGGGTTGGGTCACAGAAACCCCCTTGGGACTGCCACCTGATGTGCTGGAACCACCTCTGAGCCCGTTTTCCCTGGCAGCTTGGAACTTCAGTACCCTGTCTTGTTGAGCCAGACACACTAGCCTGCTGTAAACACAGACCGAGGTCTAAACCATGTCCCCCACAAGCTGCAGACTTAACTGAAAACAGCTTAAGAAGTGCTCCTGTCTCCAGCACCCAGATACCCAGTTCCCAATGGGGTCCAACCCCAAATAAATCTGTTTTTCTCTGCTTCCACAACTCTGTATAAAGCTCATATAGGGTAAACTCATAAATTGTTCACCTTCTATAACACTGATAGAGAGATATGCACAGCTGTTTACTCCCCCAGGTATTAATACTTGCTCTGGGTTAATTACTAAGCAAAAAGTGATTTTATTAAATATAAAAAGTAGGATTTAAGTGGTTCCAAGTAATAACAGACAGAACAAAGTAAATTACCAAGCCAAAAAAAAAACACACACACACAAGTCTAAGCCTAATACAGTAGGAAACTAAATGCAGGTAAATCTCACCCTCAGAGATGTTCCAATAAGCTTCTTTCACAGACTAGACTCCTTCCTAGTCTGGGTGCAGCAATCACTCACACCCCCATAGTTACTGTCCTTTGTTCAAGTTTCTTTCAGGCATCTCTTTGGGGTGCAGAGGCTATCTTTTGAGCCAGCTGAAGACAAAATGGACGGGTTTCCTTGGCCTTTTATATTCTCTCTCTTGTGGGTGGAAACCCCTTTTTTTCCTGTGCAGAATCACAGCTACAAGATGGAGTTTGGAGTCACATGGGTAAGTCACATGTCCATGCGTGACTCAGTTCTTTACAGGCCGACACCATTGTTTACATGTTAGTTTGAACGTTCCCAGGAAAGCTCAGATATGGATTGGCGTCTCCCAAAGTTCATTATCAGTTAAGTGTTTCTTGATTGGGCCCTTACTGAGAATAGTCCTTTCTCAAGAAGCTGACCAAATGCTTCACTGAGTCTACTTAGAATCAAAACACATAGAGATACAAGTACATAACAAATATTCATAACTTCAACTACAAAAATGATACACACATACAGATAGCATAATCATAACCAGCAAATCATAACCTTTCCATAGACACCTCACCTGACAACCTTTGTACAATATTTGCTGCAAATATATAACAGTGGTTGCAACAATGTTCTATATGATCAGAGTTTATGTCAATAACGTCACAACACCTATTTATTATTTATTCTGCCCCAAAGAGCTCAGATTCAAACAGACAAAAGGAAAGGGATAGGAATTTTTTACCCCAGATGGGACATGACCCCACAATCTCTGGTTTAGGAAGCCAATGCCTTATCCGTTAGGCCACTGGGGCGCTATACTACATATACTACATGTCAAGTGTTCAAGGTACTAAATTGGCCACATTAAGTAACATAATGGTGTGATAACACAATTAATTGTCCTGTCCTATTGTAAATATAAAGATTATCCCAGGGTAATCACAATATAATCCTAGGGCTTGATTCAAAGCTCACTGAAATCTATGGAAAGATTGGCTTTGGATCAGTTCCATAAATCATTCTGTTTTTAGACTGTAAAATACTCTGAGAAAAGGCACAAATTTCAA
Organism: Terrapene triunguis; assembly: GCF_002925995.2. Taxonomy (NCBI): domain Eukaryota; kingdom Metazoa; phylum Chordata; order Testudines; family Emydidae; genus Terrapene; species Terrapene triunguis. The sequence goes on along the minus strand of NW_020664372.1, from coordinate 23,317,268 downwards.
GAGCCAGCTGTTTAGATTGTACAAGCTTTGGGATGCATGCTGGGTCTTCCTTTTTCATTTGTAAAGATGTAACGCAAAAACACTTTGCTGAGAAGCAGTCAAGATGGCTATGTGCACAACATACCTGACATAAACCCACAAACCCAAAAAATGTTACACCATTCAACCCTACATATCCTCTACTCCACCCACAGACATACTTCTTACCATTACCACAACGACCATACACCAAAGAGCATGCAGCATAACCTCTCAATTCTGCAGGCCTCCTGCACACTTCCGTTTACCAAACTACGCCCTTCCAGCACTAATAGTTGTAGATCTTTTGTATCTTGGAATAGGGTAGTTTGATAGAGGACATGATGAAAAGCTGTCATCACTAGAGGTGTGTATTAATTTCCTATGGTGTCTACAAATGCCTTGTGGGGGACTCGACAAAGGACCCTGGGACCCTGGAGGTTGGTTCTGAAGCTGTGCCACGGAAGTATAGCATCATAGAAGTGTAGGGCTGGAAAGAACCTTGAGAAGCCATCAAGTCCACTCTCCTGTGCTGAGGCAGGACCAAGTAAACCAAGAACATCCCTGGCAGGTGTTTATCCAGCCTATTCTTAAAAACCTCCCTTGAAATTCCATAACCTCCCTTGGAAGCCTATTCCAGAGCTTAACTACTCTTATAGTTAGACAGTTTTCCTAAACCTAAATCTCTCTTGCTGCCAATTAAGCCCATTACTTCTTGTCCTACCCTCAGAAGACATGGAGAACAATCGATAACTGTCCTCTTTCTAACAGCCTTTTACATATTTGAAGACTGTGACTGGGTTCACACTCAGTCTTCTTTTCTCAAGACTAAACAAAAACAGGTTTTTTTAACTTTTCTTCCTAGACCACGTTTTCTAAACCTTTGATCATTTTTGTTGCTCTCCTCTAGCTATGCTATTTTATCCAACTCAAGTTCTTTTATTGCTCTCATAATTGGGGTATCTGAACACCTTCAGAAATGACTTGATCAATGTAACTAACATCTGTTACTTGTGGTTTGTCCTTTCTCCCATCCTCTGCCTAGGAGGAAAAGTGTGTGAGCTGATGGAAAAAAAGACATTATCCATCAGCAGCTGCACTTCTTTGACAACTAAAATCTCCTTTGTCAGAAGTTGAAAATAAAACGTCTTGTTGTTGAATAAAATTCGACAGAAGAATGCAGCTTTTATGATGTTATGCACTGGGTACTCAGGGTGCATAAGTTTTCAGTGGTTGAATAACAGCAAAAAAAGGCATTTAATTTCTAACAATTTCTACTCAAAGACTACAGAGTGTACCAGATCTACTCAAGGTTCTTTTGTATGTCCATTTGTATGCAGAGAGGCAAAGTTTTTTAGAATATATCAGTTGATAAAAAAGTGGGGGGAAAGGATCAACCTGACATGGACAAATTTCAACAGCAGACCAAATTCAAACAGATCTTATTAAAAGTTTATGAAAAGAAATCAAACAAACAATACTTGGAAAATTGAAAGGGCATAAACGCTAACACTGGGTGAAATTTCACACTGAAGGGCTACCTACATGTAAAGAAAAACAGGCATTTAAAATTATGACCCATGTTAAGCCCATCTCAGGACATAACCCTAACTAAGGAGCCACAGTAAATGCCTCTATAATAATGAACTAATAATTATGTTAAATGCTTCCCTGAGTGAGGAGGGATCAATTTCCTATACCACACAATAGCAGTTCAGTGTCAGTTAAGTAAAAGACTGGGAGGTTTACATTTTGATACTTATATGGTAAACTTTTTGCATTCTAGTCATTTATCTTCCATGTCCAGAAGTTATAGATTTCACACGGGAAAGCAGAAAATATCTAATGAGGTACTTATCCAGTCTCCATCTGCATAGCAACTAACTCCTCCCAACTACTGAAATGCATAAATGAGAAATCACCATCTCTCTCTCTCTCTCTCTCTCTCTCTCTTTCCCTCCCACTCCTTAGAAGAGAGAGATTGATTAGTGTATGGATTTTGTGAATAACTTGGTATGTTGTGTGCCTCTGTGTGTGTGTGTGTGTGTGTGTGTGTACATATGTAAAGAACTTAGTGGAGGAAAGCTAAGTTGAAGAAATGTGTTTTCCATTGAATTCTGATAGAGGTAGTTGCTCCTCTGTGTCTCTTGTAGGAATGAGTCCCATGGTCCTAGCTGTGAAAGTTCTGTGTTTTGCTCCATTGCAGTTGATCTTTATGGAGAAAGAGAACAAAACCTCCTTGTAGTGAGTGGTGCTAGATCAGAGGTGGGCTAACTACGGCTACGTCTTCACTACCCGCCTGAATTGGCGGGTAGAAATTGATCTCTCGGGGATCGAATTATCGCGTCTCGTCGGGACGCGACAATTGATCCCCAAATCGATGCTTGTACTCCATCAGCGCAGGTAGGAGTAAGCGCCGTCGACGGGGGAGCCGCGGAGGTCGATTTGCCGCCATCCTCACAGCGGGGTAAGTCGGCTTGGATACGTCGAATTCAGCTACGCTATTCGCGTGGCTGAATTTGCGTATCTTAAATCGACCCCCCCCCCCGCAGTGAAGATGTAGCCTATGGCCTGTGGGCCATATCTGGCCTGCGGGACCATCCTGCCTGGCCCTTGAGCTCCCGGCCGGGGAAGCTAGCCCCTGCCCGTCCCCTGCTGTCTCCCCTTCCCTGCAGCCTCAGCTTGCCGTGCCGCCAGTGCTCTGGGTGGCGGGGCTGCAAGCTCCTGCCAGGCGGTGAGGCTACCAGACATGCTGCTCTGAGCAGCATGGTAAGGGAGCGAGGAGTGGGGGGGTTGGATAAGGGGCAGGAGGTCCCAGGGGGCAGTCTAGGGGACAGGGAGCAGGGGGCAGTTGGATGGGGTGGAGGTTCGGGGGGAGGTCAGGGGACGGGGAACAGGGGTGGATAGGCGTGGGAGTCCCGGGGGGCCTGTCAGGGGGCAGGGGTGTGGATAGGGGTCAGGGCAGTCAGGGGACTGGGAGCAGGGGGGCTTGAATACTGGGTGGGGTTCCCAGGGGGTGGTTAGGGGTGGGAGGTCCCGGGAGGGGGCGGTCAGGGGACAAGGAGCAGGGGGTTGGATGGGTCGGGGGTTCTGAGGAATGAGGGGGGCAGTCTGAGGGTGGGAAGTGGGAGGGGGCGGATAGGGGACGAGAGCCAGGCTGTTTGGGGAGGCACAGCCTTCCCTACCCGGCCCTCCATACAGTTTTGGAACCTCGATGTGGCCCTCAGGCCAAAAAGTTTGCCCACTCCTGTGCTAGATCCTGCTGTGGACTTCAGGTAGTCCAGGAAGAGATTCAACCGCTCCAAATAGCTCTTTGGAACATGTTTTGGTGGATAAGAGGGAGCTCTTGTCTATAATAGCGCCTCAATATCAACCTGTACAAAACCTTTGTATTTCAATTGGTCTGCTTCAGCCCAAGTGTTTTTTTTTTTTAAATTAAAAATGATCCTGTTGCAAATTAATTTAAAACAACATAGTAAAGAGTATACAAAATTTTAGGCACAATAAACTTTTTCTGTATTTCATTCATTTGCCTCATATGTCATAATATACTAATAAAATGTGTAATCAGTTAAGGAGGTGTTAGTACCGTTATACAAGGCACTGGTGAGACCTCATCTGGAATACTGTGTGCAGTTCTGGTCTCCCATGTGTAAGAAGGATGAATTCAAACTGGAACGGGTACAGAGAAGGGCTACTAGGATGATCCGAGGAATGGAAAACCTGTCTTATGATAGGAGACTCAAAGAGCTTGGCTTGTTTAGCCTAACCAAAAGAAGGCTGAGGAAAGATATGATTGCTCTTTATAAATATATCAGAGGGATAAATATCAGGGAGGGAGAGGAATTATTTAAGCTTAGTACTAATGTGGACACAAGAACAAATGGATATAAACTGGGACATTAGGAAGTTTAGACTTGAAATTAGACGAAGGTTTCTAACCATTAGAGGAGTGAAGTTCTGGAACAGCCTTCCAAGGGGAGTAGTGGGGGCAAAAGACATCTGGCTTCAAGACTAAGCTTGATAAATTTATGGAGGGAAAGGTATGATGGGATAGCCTAATTTTGGCAATTAATTGATCTTTGATTATTAGCAGGTAAACAGGGTGAAAGTAACTTAGAGGACTTACTGGTACTGCCGGAGTCCTGAGGGGGCGTGGCCTCATCCGGAAGAGGCGTGGCCTCAACCGGAAGAGGCGGGGCCTCTCAATATTTAAAGGCCCTGGGGCACCGGCTGTGGCTGGGAGCCCCAAGGCCTTTAAATCAACCCGGGGCTCCCAGTTGCAGAGGTGGCTGGGAGCCCTCGGGGCTCAGGGGCAAATTAAAGGGCCCGGGGCTCCGGCCGCCGTGGAGCTCCGGGCCCTTTAAATCTCCTCTGCAGTTCCGGCTGCCGGAGCTACGGGGGGGATTTAAAGGGCTCGGGGCTCACTGCGGCGGCAGGAGCTCCGGTCCCTTTAAATCCCGGCCCCAGCCCGGCCGCTGGAGCTGCGGGCGCGATTTAAAGGGCTCTGGCTCCCCTCCCAGAGCTCTTTAAATCCCCGCCGCGGAAGCCGGTGCAGTCCGGCACGGTGTACTGGCTCTTGCCGGTACGCTGTACCAGACCGGACCGGACCAGCTTACTTTCACCTCTGCAGGTAAATATGCCCAATGATCTGTGATGGGATGTTAGATGGGGTGGGATCTGAGTTACTACAGAGAATTCTTTCCTGGGTGCTGGCTAGTGAGTCTTGCCCACATGCTCAGGGTTTAACTGATCTCCATATTTGGGGTCGGGAAGGAATTTTCCTCCAGGGCAGATTGGCAGAGGCCCTGGAGGTTTTTCTCCTTCCTCTGCAGCGTGGGGCACGGGTCACTTGCTGGAGGATTCTCTGCACCTTGAGGTCTTTAAACCACGATTTGAGGACTTCAATAACTCAGACATAGGTTAAGGGTTTGTTACAGGAGCGGGTGGGTGAGATTCTGTGGCCTGTGTTGTGCAGGAGGTCAGACTAGATGATCATAATGGTCCCTTCTGACCTTAAAGTCTATGAGTAACACATTAGCACAACAGTTATTCTGTGGAAATCTATTTCCTGCTATTCAGTTTGTATGCTATGTATATTTACTAAGAATTGACTTAATCCCTATTCTTATCAGCCACTATATGTAACTGAATCTCTTCTGCTTTTGCTCTGAGCCTGACATTTTTCAGTGCAAACATACCTTAAATTACCATCGAGATACTAAGATTAGATATAGGATACCTGCACAGGGACACATACAAAGGCACTCATACTAAAGCAGCACAGAGATAACATCTGAAGAACAATGTTCGGAATTTGTAAACCACAGGGTTATATGTATAGTGTGCATATATAAAAACTCCACACTTGCAGGGGAAAAAATTGAGTTTTTTTAAAACAAGATACATACCGTACTTGTAGAGTCTAAATACCTGTGCCCAGCCACCTTACTCACTATGTGACTTTATAAGCTGTCAGTCTAATCCTCCACCAATAATTTTTACATTCCTATGCTGTGGTTTGACGGAGGTAGAGAAAAATTTCTATAAGCATCCTTTCTGTAAAATCAGTACGAATAGAGCATTTTATTATCTTATTTGCAAAGGTTTGAAGCAATGTGTAAAGGCAAATGGGGAGTGGAAGGCTGAAAGAGCTAATTAAAACCTAATATAGATATCAGTTTACCTTTAAAACATTGTTTCTTCTAGGTAGTGAACCTGAAATAGAAGTGCAACTATTATTTGTGTTTCAATGTCGCCAGAACTAAGCCCTAAAACAGTATTGCCACCTAGTGGTCATGCTTGAATCTTTTAAGTAACAGCATAGTACAGTAGAATTCTTTAACTGGAGAATGTAGGGTACATTTTCTTTTACCATTTTTTAATTGCTAATTTATAGTTAATCCTAGCAATCTGACAGAAAAATAGGTTCTTACCAAAACCATGATAACTACTTAGTATGAATTGAAAATATCTTAAACATGATTTTCATGGAGCAGACTGCAAAATTTACTTGTAAGGAACCCTGGTCTCATATCAAAAAAATACCCCAATTATATCAACTTCATATTTTTGCTGGATAAGAATTAATCAAAAAAAGTAAGAGTTTTAAAAGGCATGCCATCAGCATGAAATCTAGTCAATGAAATAAAAAAAGAAAGAGAGAGAAAAAGGAGATTGAGATATTAGACCTTTCATCTGCTAAATTTGTGATTTTACAACCGCTTTCCTTTTTTGGGGGGGTTATAAATATTCCCCTATTGAAAATCTTCCGACAGAAAGTGATTTTTAAAGTTGACAGTGTCCCTTTAATTTTAAAAAATACTAGTCTGTATTCAAAAAGTATTAACAATTATAAATGATGACTTTCATATTAAGATTAATTTACAATTTTAATTTATAAAGTCATATTGCAGTTGGACATTTCTAAACTAACTTGTTAGGATCTAACCTATTGTAATACTAAATTGTGTTTTAATAGAAAGAAGGAAAAAAATTTAGTTTTTCAAATTAGGTTAGAGCATAGACTTTTGGGTGTGTGTATACATATATATAATTGTATATATTTTATATGCACACATTGTGCAAATTGATATTTCCTTTAGCAAATTTGTGCAGTGAGAGTCCAACTGCATGACTCGTATGCACCAACAACTTCCAACACAACATAAATCTGTTTCCTGATTTTTTTCCTGCACTTGACGCAACCATGACAGCAAAGCAGGTAAGAAACTGTCAACTGGTAAGTTGCTTGGAGGCAGATCCAGTTTGGGTTTCCTACTGGTCTTTTTAGACACCAATCAGAACAGACTTTAAGGCAGGGAGATGTAGTATTTGTGCTGTTTTTGACCCAGATTCTCAGTATTCACAGGATGAAATTGAAAATGAGGAGGAGTCAAATGCATTGGACGAATTCATGCTCTAAGAGGCATTTCAGCGTTACATGATTTGTACTGCTTTGATATAGTTAAAATTAAAGATGACTTAAGGAACTCATGCACGGTAGACTGGCAGACGAATAGAGCAATAGCATCAGTGGGTACTACTGAGGGTGAGTACCATACTTGAAGCAAAAGGAGTTTTTTAAAAGAGGAAAAAGAAGTTGGGACCCTCCAAAGTCTTTGTGGTCATGGAGGGAAATATAAAAGTGAGGGCTACCTAAGGAGGAATTACAATGGAAAGAAGTAATTTGCAGTACCACAGGGCCTCCAAGAGGGGGTTATAGATGTTTAGGCAGAAGGCTGAAGGAAGAGAGTGTCTTTTTTGTTGTCTGATCAAATTAATTTAGGGCTGGGATGTTTCACTAGTGATTGACAGACAGGCAGTTGATTTTTATACGATACACATGAGAACTCTATTATCCTGTTTAGGTGAGGAAGCAAAGGTGACTAGTTAATGGAGATGGGTAGGGTTCAAACTGGGCCATTATGCAGTGGTGTAGCATATTGACTCCTCTCCCACGCTGCAATTTTGTGCTTCAGAATCTCAGAGGTGTAATAATAATAATATATAATAGTTTTAATAGTAAGTCTCTAGCTGTTATGATTGCAAAGAAAACCTTGAAAATGTGAACCAAGCGTAACTAATGAAACAACATCTTCCTGAGTCTAGAAAAATAGTTCAGTGATGAGAACTGCACCATGAGGTGTGAGTTAATAATGTTGACATTTAAATCATCATCTCTGGGCATTTGAATTATTTTATTGCTCATGAAAGGAAGTAAGGAAGGAGAGGATCATAGATCTGCACCAGAATATCTTATTTTGGCACCATGAGTGGGTGACATTTTGGAGATAACACCAACTTCCCTGCAGTCAAAGCCCAAGTGACTTAGCAAAGCATAGTGGAGCATCTAAGACTAACCAAGGGAGAGCCAAGCCCCGCCTGGAACCCAGCGGAGCACTGACAGCATGCACAATCATGTCTGAACATCTGCACAACATCTGAACCCATTCCTCACTCTGGCAGCTCGCATGGGTAGAACTTAGAGAAGTACGACCACCTTTCAACCCTGCCCCCTTCCCAATTTTAGCCTTGGAGATGGTTCATGCTATCAGCTGAGAGCACAGCTTGAACAGGGAGGTCTGGGGATGAGACAACATTATCTGCTGGAAAAATAACTTCTGTACAACACCCACTTATCCCACTATTTCAGATGTTTTGAATTAAAAATGTTTAATTTAGAGCAGGGGTTCTCAAATTTCATTGCACCATGACTCCCTTCTGATAACAAAAATTACTACACGACCACATGAGGGGGAACCAAAGCCTGAGCCTGCCCAAGCCCCGCCGCCCAGGGTCGGGGAGGCCAAAGCCAAAGGGCTTCATCCCCAGGCAGGGTGCCTGTAACCTGAAGCCTAAGCCAAGGTGGTGGGGCTCAGGCTTTGGCTTTCGCTCCGGATCCCAGTCAGTCTAACGCCAGCCCTGGAGACCCCATTAAAACAGGGTCACAACCCACTTTGGGATCCTGACCCACAGTTTGAGAATCGCTGATTTAGAGACACCACTTTTCTTGTGAGATGACAATAAAATGCTGCCATCTAAAAACACACAGCTACACACAATGTTTGTTCCTCATCACCAACTAACGAGCCCCTATGCTACTATTCTGGGCAGGTGAGTGGGGGCGACTGAAGGAAATATTTCCAGTTTTTCTGAGGTACATATGAAAGTGTTAAAGGTGGCAGCCTCTCACCCTACACTCCAAACAAATCCTCAGAAACAGCCAGGGACAAAAGAGTAGGTCTTCTGTGTCCTTTGTATAGGAAATTTGCTCCAAAACAAAGCTAGCACTTTAGTTCCCTCTGATCATATATGGACTGAGAAATCTGCCACATTTCTGCAGGAATAATGTTGGCTTGGAGGAGTGGCCTCAGGCCATCTATGTAACGGGCCTCTCTCTCTTCAGTCTGGGATAGAGTGCCATAAAAGTACCCACGCTGGTAAGGGTAACAACACTGTAGAAAACCTAAGATTTTTTTTTTTTTTTTTTACTTTCTTTTTGCTACTGAACCCTGTGATGGGTCTAGCCTTTGTTTTATTGTGGAACAGTGTAAGTTGTGATTTCTCTGTTCATTATCTTCTGGTTAACCCTTAGCATCCCTTATACAAAGTAATGGAATTTGAAACTGACATCATGAATAGGTTGGAATATGAATGACAGGCGTCTAGGCAGCTCTCTAACACCACATTCTACAGGCCATTACCCTCTGATCCCACTGACGGTTACCAAAAGAAACTACACCATCTGCTCAAGAAACTCCCTGAAAAAGAACAGGAACAAATCTGCACAGTCACAACCCTAGAATCCTGACCAGGGGTATTCTATCTGCTATCCAAGATCCATAAACATGGTCATCCTGGACGCCCCATCATTTCAGGCATTGGCATCCTGACAGCAGGATTGTCTGGCTATGTGGACTCTCTCCTCAGCCCCTATGCTACCAGCACTCCTAGCTATCTTCGAGACACCACTGACTTCCTGAGGAAGCTACAATCCATTGGTGATCTTCCAGAAAACACCATCCTGGGCACCATGGATGTAGAAGCTCTCTACACCAACATTCCACACAAAGATGGACTACGACCCATCAGGAACAGCATCCCCAGTAATGTCACAGCAAACATGGTGACTGAACTTTGTGACTTTGTCCTCACCCACAACTATTTCACATTTGGGGACAATATATACCTTCAAGTCAGCGGCACTGCTATGGGTACCCGCATGACCCCACAGTTTGCTGCCAACATTTTTATGGCTGACTTAGAACAACGCTTCCTCAGCTCTCGTCCTCTAACGCCTCTACTCTACTTGTGCTACATTGATGACATCTTCATCATCTGGACCCATGGAAAAGAAGCCCTTGAGGAATTCCACCATGATTTCAACAATTTCCATTCCACCATCAACCTCAGCCTGGACCAGTCCACACAAGAGATCCACTTCCTGGACACTACAGTGCTAATAAGCGATGGTCACATAAACACCACCCTATACCGGAAACCTACTGACCACTATACTTACCTACATGCCTCTAGCTTTCATCCAGGCCACATCACACGATCCACTGTCTACAGCCAAGCTCTAAGATACAACCGCATTTGCTCCAATCCCTCAGACAAAGACAAACACCTACAAGATCTCTATCAAGCGTTCTTAAAAACTACAATACCCACCTGCTGAAGTGAAGAAACAGATTGACAGAGCCAGAAGAGTACCCAGAAGTCACCTACTACAGGACAGGCCCAACAAATAAAGTAACATAACGCCACTAGCCGTCACCTTCAGCCCCCAACTAAAACCTCTCCAGCGCATCATCAAGGATCTATAACCTATCCTGAAGGACGATCCCTCACTCTCACAGATCTTGGGAGACAGGCCAGTCCTTGCTTACAGGCAGCCCCCCAAACTGAAGCAAATACTCACCAGCAACCACACACCACAGAACAAAAACACTAAGCCAGGAACCTATCCTTGCAACAAAGCCTGTTGCCAACTCTGTCCACATATCTATTCAAGGGACACCATCATAGAACCTAACCATATCAGCCACACCATCAGGGGCTCATTCACCTGCACATCTACCAATGTGATATATGCCATCATGTGCCAGCAATGCCCCTCTGCCATGTACATTGGCCAAACCAGACAGTCTCCACACAAAAGAATAAATGGACACAAACCAGAGATCAAGAATTATAACATTAAAAAACCAGTCGGAGAACACTTCAACCTCCCCGGACACTGAATTACAGACCTAAAAGTCGCAATTCTTCAACGAAAAAATTTAAAAAACAGACTCCAACAAGAAACTGCAGCACTGGAATTAATGTGCAAACTGGACACAATTAAATTAGACTTGAATAAGGACTAGGAGTGGATGGGTCATTACACAAACTAAAAACTATTCCCCCATGCTAATTTTCCCTTACTGTTACTCACACCTTCTTGTCAACTGTTTGAAATGGGCCATCCTGATTATCACTACAAAAGTTTTTTTTCTCCTGCTGATAATAGTCCACCTTAATTTATTATCCTTGTTAGAGTTGGTATGGCAACCCCCATTTTTTCATTTTCTCTGTATATATATATCTTCCTACTGTATTTTCCACTCCATGCATCTGATGAAGTGGGTTTTAGCCCACGAAAGCTTATGCCCAAATAAATTTGTTAGTCTCTAAGGCCTGGTCCACACTAACCCCCCACTTCGGACTAAGGTACGCAAATTCAGCTACATTAATAACGTAGCTGAATTCGAAGTACCTTAGTCCGAACTTACCGCGGGTCCAGACGCGGCAGGCAGGCTCCCCCGTTGATGCCGCATACTCCTCTCGCCGAGCTGGAGTACCGGCGTCGACGGCGAGCACTTCCGGGATCGATCCGGGATAGATTTATCGCGTCTAGACAAGACGCGATAAATCGATCCCAGAAGATCGATTGCCTGCCGCCGAACCAGGAAGTAAGTGTAGACGTACCCTAAGGTGCCACAAGTACTCCTGGTTCTTATTCCTCTGTCAGACATCTCTGAATTAACAAGAGAGGGCTCCTCTTGAACACTGAATTAGCCACAGTGTTACATCTTACCAATTTTTATTGACAAACAAGATTTAGCTTTGAACTTCTGTAATTTAATAGCTTGTCTTTGAATAAGGGTCTGTACTTTGAGGTCTTCAGCTGTTTGATTTTGCAACCACAATCAAAGCAGTTTTCAAAATGAGAAATATTTGGCTGCAACTCTTTAGACCAAGAGTAGAAATCCATTTTCTAAAGCTAAAATACATTTTATAATTTAATCCTTACAAAAAGTAAACTTGAAGTGTTAATGTATACAATAAACACTAATATACCAACTACTACCAGATAACTGAAAATGTATGAAATAAAGAGCTTGATGGGAAATTCTTGTCCCATTGTGAAAAAAATTTGAGATTTAAAAGCTTTTTGTCCCAATTGGGATGAGAAAAAGTCAAAATCATGAAAATGTTCAGAAACTAGAATAAATAAATTTGGGGCCAACAAAATGTTTCATTTCTATCAATTTGAAATGTAATGTTTCAATTTTGACCTTTTCATATTTTTAACTTTATTTTTTAATACAAATCACTTAAATTTAAAAACAAAATGTGATCTTGAACAAAAAATTGAACTTTTCATTTGGAAAATTTTGAAATGGGGTATTTTGACACTTTTGAAACTTTCCTTTACAAATGACTTTTTAAATGGGAAATGTGTTAAACTGACTCTTCCCTGCAAAAAGTTTTGGTTTTGACAAATCTAACTTGAGGAAAAATGTTTTGTTGAAAAATTCTTGATGGACTCTAATAAAATATTAGTCCAAGTGTAAGAGGGAGAATGGTCCCGCTATTGTGGGGAACTTTCCTGGCTTATACACTACCCGGTGAAGTGGGCTAGCGAAAGGATCTGAGTCCTCGCTCCCACTTCCTTTACCCTGAGGCCTGCCTGACCTCGAGGGCTCCCCTTCCACTCTCCTGTGTGGCAGAGTCCTCATAACCCCAACAAGGCTGGGCCCAGGACTCCTGGGGAGCTCGACCCCCAGCCTTGTCATGGCCACTTAGGGCATGGGCTAGGGTGTCCCCACTCCGGGATGCTCTCTCCACACTGGATGCTTCCCTGACCCATTGATCATTACATACAGTTCAAAGCAAATACAATTTATTACACAGCAATCAAATTTTAAAAATAAGGAAAAAATGGGAAAGGTTAAAGGAAAATACAGAACACCCCTCTTTGGCATGGGGACATCACAACCAGCGTCTCTGGAATGTAAGGGAAGTTCAGTCTGTTTGTCACAAGTACCAGGCCTTCTTCTCAGACCCTGGCTGTACTGCAGGGATGCTGCGGGTCGGACACTTGCTCTGTTGGTGGCCACGCGCCCTCAGGCTCTAGGTGGCAGGGCCCTTCTTACCAGCGTTGCCCCCACCCATCGGGGTTATGATCCCCCTCCAAGTCTGGCCTGCCAGGCGTCTTGGTTGGGGGCATCTCCCTGCGCTGGGCCTGCTGTGCAGGATTACCCTCGCTTTCCCCAGCTGCTCACCACACCCGGCTCTGGACTGCTCCAGCCCCAGCCCGCCTCAGCTCCAGCTCCACTCTGCCTCAGCTCTGCTGCTGCTCTGCCTCCAGCTCCCTGGGCTGCTTCTCTGGCCCCTCTGGCTCTGATTTCTACAGCTCTTCTTCCAGCACAGGTCTGCTCTGTGGGCTGCTTCTGTGACTCTGCTCCCAGGGCTCATTTTCTGGCCCCTCTGGCTGGCACGGCTCTGCTCCCCAGCTCAGCTTGGGCCCCTGCTTTCTCCTTAGTTCGGCCCCACTCTGTCTGCCCCAGGCAATTCCAGCTCACACGGAGGACAGGACCCCCCTTGTCTCCTGATTCTGATTAGCCTGCCCGCCCTGTCAATCAGAGTGACCTGAAGCATTGACCTCTCCCCATTGTTCCTGGGGACTGTCAGTCTCAGGGTTCTGATTTCCCATTGATCCCTTCCCCTTTCTTTTGGTACTGGGAGCTAGCCAACCAAAACACCACCACTGAGTTTTAGTGTCCCCTTACACAAGGGCCATCTCTCCCTGAAATTATATTGTAAAATCAAGCTAATCAATACCAGATTTTTCTCTCTAGTGAACTGGCAATTGATTTCTATTCATTTATCAAGATAGGTACAAATACAAAAAAATATTGTGCATATTCATAGACAAACTAGATTGCAAAGTGCCAATCGTGGTTCCTAGTGCTGTAAAGTTTGGACACCTCTGATATATAGTTAAACATAAGTACAATAAATGCACACACGCACTAAAAGAGAGAGGATTCCTGGAATGTATCTTTTTAATTTTCTTTTAACAAACCCATATTATAGCCACAATGAGACTTTCCAGAGTTATATACAGCATCATAACCACATGTAAGATGGCTGAGTATTTTGCCAAGTGTCTCGACACTCCTAGGATGTATTTTGCTTGTTTTTGTACAAAAATAAGTGCACATAATCTTTTGCTTAAATAATTAGTTACTTAAGGCATCAATAGGCACTATATACCACATCTATGTATATAAGAAGCTAAATGTTACTGTAAATTTAATCATTTGAGAGGTAGCAATCTCTGTCCCCTATGCTGTGAGAGGAGGACATTTCTGACAAGTACAATGTCTTCTGTAAAGAGCTCCACCATATTGCACCTTAAAAGAAAGGGAAGACCCTGGGAACCTGCCGTTCCCACTGTAGAGTTCTGCAGCCATCCCATGGAAAGCTCTGTGCATTTCCCAAATACCATACAACAATTAAAGATCTCACTCTGATAAATTATTCTGCTCAACAGAAGCTTCATCATTAAAGAATGTTCTTAGCCTTATTGAAATCTGTAATAGCAACCACTACTTGAGACTCTTAGTCTATAGGTCTATACTGCAGCTGAGAGAAAGCCTCCTAGCCCAGGTGGTGGACTCATGTTAGCAGGACTCAAGTTGGTGCACTAACAGCAGCAGCATGGACATCGAGGCTTGGACAGCACTCAGGCTCCCAACCCACCCAACAACCTGGGTCTGAGCTCGGGTGGCTAGCCCATCTCTGCCAGAGCCATGTCCACCCTGCTATTTTTAGCATGCTAGCTCAAGTGAATCTAGTGCAAGTCTGTCTACCTGGGCTGGGAGGCTCTCAGCTGCAGTGAAGACATATCCTCCGGGTGAGACTATGGCTTTAATAAAGTCAATGACAATTTTGCCACTGACTTCAACAGGGCCCGGATTTCATCCTTGCAGCCTTTCCCTATAGAAAACTGATTTGTATTCTGCTAAAGGGAAAGGGCAGACACTTTCTTTTGCCTCTTCAAAAAATGTCTGGAGTGCACTCCACATGGAAACCAATTCCATTTCTGAGACATTTAAAATTAGACTGGACAAAGCACTAGTAAATATGCTCTAAGGAACTATCTTGCACATACATCATGGAGATGGTCTACAGCAGGTGACCCAACAGATTTTTTCCAGCTCTAATTTCTACAAGTCCCACTTTGCTGAATGAATCACCTTGAAAACTTCTTCAGTAGTGTCTGGGATCAAAAAGAACAAAAAGTTTTTGTCTGAAGACTCTAGAAGACTGCAAGCATTTCAAGACAGGGACCATGGGTGAAATCTGGCCCCTTTGAAGTCAAATGGGAGTTTTGCCGTTGACTTCAGTGAGGCTAGGATTTCATCCAATATGTTTGTACATTCTTAGAGTGCCTACCACAATGGGCCTACGTCTGAACTGGGACACCTGAATACCATTGCAATACAAAATAACAAAAATAAAATATTTAGACCTACAGAATATTAATCTGCAAATACTCTAGTAATGTCCTGAATTGCACTCTTAATTACATACTTGCAAATTCTAAGTGTAAAATCTGTATGGAATCTGGATGCAGCTCTATTGGCCCTTGTTTCTATAGTAGGACAGTATCTGGAAGTGTATCTGTTATATTTAATTTTTTACTTTTACTGGGTAAGATATAAATAAATAATTCTGTACATGGGTAACTGATTCTATCTGTAATTATTTATCACCCTCTATGGCCACCTGTTATACAATTATTCTGATAGTGATGGGGAGACTTTACACGTATTTTAAAATAAAAAAGTATGACCTCTTAGACGTGTACTCCAAAAGTTTTAACTGAGCTGCAAATAATCATACCATTTTTGAACAGATTCTTTTTAAGGTTCCAGGGCTTCTCTTTGTGATCCAGTCAGTTTTCAGACTTAACTGACTCCAGACATCTCCTTAACCCATGCAGGAAAAATGTCAGTCATCTTTATGTGAACAAAACAATCTTTCACTTAAAAATGCAGGAAGAGTCTACAAAAAGACTGTAGCTGCATGCAAATACCTCACGTTACAATGTTCACAAGCTAAAATAATGGTCTCTCATTTCAAATCTCTTAACCAGTCCAATGGAAATTAAGACATGAGCACAATAATCTGTATTATTGTAAGTACATTATGTACCTAAACGTGAACAAAATCTGATGTTATTTTCTGTTCATTTTGCAGAATACAGTAAAGCTGCCATTTTTAGAAATCTCAATTATCCCCTCATTTTGATTTCTAAAATATAGTTCTCTCTCCTCTCTCTCCCCTCTGTTCCCTTCTTTCCTTCCAACTTCTTACTCCTCCCACTTCATTCTCCCTGACATCTTCAGTCCTGTTTTCAATCATATATGTATAATACATATACCATGCACATATATAAAATAAATGTATAATATATACATGTGTAACATGTAAGTGCAAAACTCAACTTAACTTTAATTATGGAGCCAGAACTGGCACCTCCATAATAACTGGCTTGATTTGCAGAGGTGCTGAGTACCCAGAAACTCCCAAACTGGGGAGGCACAGCACTTCTGAAAAAGAGGTGAAATAGGTAGATTTATCATTTTAAACTCTAAAACCCATTTCTTGCTCCCCTGCCATTAGACTCCGGTTGGCTTGAGTCAATCCTTCCAAAGGCTAGCCTTCCAGTCAGTGACTGACATTAAGTGCAGCCTCCAACAGTACACCGAGGATGGTCTGTATCTATAACAGCGGAAAACTAAGACCAGACAGAACCAGAAGAACCGTCTTTTCCTCTGCCTGGTTTGTATTTTTCTTTTAAAGAAATGTATAGGCTGCTCAAAAAACCAAAACTAACACACAGCATACTAAACACATCCATCATGTTACCATGGAAATGTTCCCAAATCAGATTAATGATGTCAGGCCTGATTTTATTGTAATCAGCAAATTCCCTTTTACTGCTTCCATTCAAGTATTTTCATGCTGTCTGATCTGTAAAGTCATCTACACAATTTGTATAGTTTAAATTTATACCAGTCACTTAATGTAACCTGCAATACGCACATAACAGTTCTGGTATCCTACATGAATTATGGTACTGAATTACAACTTTTATTTAAAAAGGATTTTGAGAGAGATAAAATATTACAAACATTAATAAAACTTATTGATGAATGACATGTTAGTCCCATAATTCTTTATGGAAATGACATTACCCACCACATCTGAACATTTTCTCATTACTGTGATCAAAAATCAAAATATTGTAAAATAATGTAGAGTTACAGTTTTAGAGCAAAGAAACTGAGAAAAAAATAGAAATGTAATTTTTCCTGATAGGTAAATTTAACTGTTTGCAGTAGTTTGAGTTGCTTCTGTATTTCCTAGTTATTAGGAATGATAATATGTCTAATACTGATTTAAAAGAGAAAGACACCAAATTTTTTAAAATAAATTTTGATGATATCATATAACATATAGAGATAAAAGTTACTTTTAAAGAATAACCAGAACAGTAACCACCACTTTATTTGGGGGTTTAGGAACAGTCAGTGTCATCCATTAACACTACTTTGAAACATCGCGTATAGTAGACATTTCTTCTTCTTGGCTTTTGCTCTTTATGAGTCTATCCAGCAGGTGGCTTTGATCCTCTTGCTGATGGTAGATAAACATATCAACTAAAGTTTTTCATCACAGACAATCATCAGTGCTGCAGTAGGAAGTTGGTAGCTACATTAAGGTCATTATTTGAAGCTCTCAGAGCTTCCAAAGCATCTACCCTGGAAAATCCCATTTCCATAAGTCGTGCAACCTGTAAGAGAAATAGAAAGAAACACCTTTAATCACAGTTTTATTCATTTTTCCTTTTAGAGTTATCATATAGCAGCAAAACCGTTCGGTTTATTACTGAACACTCTGTGCAATGGTATATCTTTTTTTTTTAAATATCAAATACTTATCTGATCTGGTATGGTTGGATAAGCCAGAAAACATTACTGCAGTTGAGAAAATACAGTTTGCAATAAAACAGTAATTCCAGTGGTCAGTAGGTACTTGAGAAGCATCTTTCACATGTTACAATATAATTTTGATGGTTAACTTTTTGTCTGCATGCCAACTTTCTTTTATACATGCTGACTCAAACAGTACTGCATTTAAATCCAATTTTGTTTTATGTTATAACACAGTGTGCCAGCTTCAATACCCAAATGGATAAATCATACCAATTTCAAGCCGGAGTAATTGTAAAACCTACATTTTTTTTTAATTGTGTTTAGTTATAAGTGAAAATCTGACTGATTTCTTTTGAAATAGTTTTATTTTTATTCCAATCACAGCTGACAGTAAATTAAAATTTTTGGCAAAATTCACCAAGTAGTCATGGCAGCAGAAGCACTTACTATTACCCCCTTACTGGGGGATAAGGTCTGAAACCAGACACCATAGCCCCAGAAGTGGGCAGCCATGAGCAGGCTGGGAGATACTTCGATTCTTCCTCCTCCACTGGCAGGTCCCTAATGAAGCCTGCAGTGAAGATTAAAACTGCCCTTCCCCAAAAGGAAACATCGAGAGAAGGGTAGATATCAATACAACTGCCTGTTCCCTCTAGGGCACAACGGCAAATATGCATTTTCCTGCGTCACAAGATTAATAGATTTCCAAGGGACATTGTGGTCCCTAGTCTGACCTTATGTATAACACAGGCCACAGAACTTCCCCAAAATAATTCCTTTTTAACTAGAGCATATTTTAACAAAAAAAATCCAATCTTGATTTAAAAATTGCCAGTGATAAAGAATCCACCATGACCCTTGGTAAGTTGTTCCAATAGTTAATTACCCTCATTTTAAATATTTATGTCTTATTTCTAGTCTGAATTTGTCTTATTTCAACTTCCAGCCATTGGATTTTGTTATACATTTCTGTTAGACTGAAGAGGTCTTTAACAAATATTTGTATCTAGTCACTGCTTAACTTTCTCTTTGTTAAACTAAATAGATGGAGCTCCTTGAATCTACTGTATCACCATCTAATCTTTTAATCATTCTTATGGCTCTTCTCTGAATCCCTCCAATTTATCAACCTCCTTCTTGAATTGTGGGCCCCAGAACTGCACACTGCATTTCAACAGCAGTCCCCACAGTGCCAAATACAGAGGTAAAAATAACCTCTTTCCTCCTACTCGATATTCCCCTGCTTATGCATCTAACAATCACATCAAGCCCTTTTGGCCACTGTGTTGCACTGGGAGCTCATGTTCAGCTGATTATCCACCATGACTCCCCAATTTTTTCAAAGTTACTGCTTCCCAGGACCTGCCATCATGGTAGTACGGCCTACAGTCTTTGTTCCTAGATGTGTATTTTTAGCCATATGAAAGTGCAAATTATTTGCTTGTGCCCAGTTTACAAAGTTATCCAGACCTGTCCTCTTCATTACTGATCACTTCCCCAACCTTTATGCTGTCTGAAAACTTTATCAGTAATAATTTTATGTTTTCTTCAGGTCATTGATAAAAATGTTAAATAGTGTAAATAGAGTGAATCTAGCATTTGTATCTGGAAACGTAGACTGTGCATATTCTGAACATAGTTTTGACTGGACGTTGGCAAGAAAGCTGCATTTTGTTTTTTTGGTAGTACTTTCAATATTGTAACATTTATCCTGGATTTCAAAAATCTTTTTCTCTGATTTAATCTATGCATATATTACTAAAGGTTTTGAAAACTAATACATTGTCAGGTTGTCAAATAGGATACTGATCATTTTTGTGTGGGTTTCCCTTTTAAATCCAACGTTTACGTCTCATCTTTATGGGAAGAATGAATTATGCTACTTTTGACATCTTTGCAACAATAGTCTCACATCAAACTAGATTTCCTAACCAGCGGCATCTAAAAGTCCCTGTGCAGGGAAAGGTGACCAGATAGCAAGTGTGAAAAATCAGGATACTTTTTCCCCCCCAGATTGGGTGTGTGTGTGTGTGTGTGTGTGTGTGAAATAGTTGCCTATATAAGAAAAACCCGTAATATTGATCAGGACGTCTGGTCACCCTAGATGGGGTTTAACAGGTCTTTGTGACCCCCTGCTGGAGCATCCACTGCTCTGCTACATCCACCCCAGGAAAAAGCTTTCTGAGAGGAAAAGGGCAACAATTATTAGACCTCTGGGCATAGGCACCAACTTTTATGTTTCCCAGGAAGTGCTCAACCCCCACTCTGCCCCAAAGCCCTGCTCCCACCTCGCCCCTTCCCCCAAGACCCCGCCTTCTCTCCACCTCTTCCCGCCCCACTCCCCCGAGGCCCCACCCTCACTCCACCTCCCGCCCCCAAGGCCCTGCCCTTGCTCCGCCTCTTCCGGCCCCCACTCCAGCCCCTCCCTGAGGCCTTTGCCCACCCACTGCTCACTGCTCTCTGCCATCCCCAAGCCGCCAAACAGCTCGGAAGCACGCACAGAGTTGGTGCCTATGCCTCTGGGCTTGCTTAGAGAAGCATCCCAGGAGCAGCCATTTTGGGAACCACTGAGATCTGGTCCTCCAGCAACTAGAAGGGCAAGGATCAGCAACAGCCAATCAAGGCCCAGCAGGCTGAAATAAAGCTAGCTACCTGCTACTACCAAGGCAGTTCTGGGCTGGAGCTTGTGGAGTGAGGAGAGATGCTCCCTAGGCCAATAGCCAAAGGAACCAGGTCAGGTCAGGGCCTATTGCTGGCCATGATCAGTGACACGAGTAACCTTGCTGATTTATTTCTGGAAAGGGAGTTAAACCCAAGCAGGGTAAAGAAACTATTTTATTTATAATGGCCCAGAACGGTCAGGTACTTCTTCTATTTGACTTTGTTGTACCCCAGAAGGGGTTTGAACTGACCCATCCAGAAGGCTAAGCCATGGAAGACCCACAGAGGCAGTCTGACAGCCTGCAGGAGGCACTGGGAGCTAAAGAAAGCAGCAGCACCATGTCCGGACACTGGGGAAGAGGGAACTAAAAACTGGTGAATGCAATACAACCAGTTCTTACTTTTTCATTGGAGATTGGTCCAATAGGCAGGAAGAGAACATAGCAATTCCTGTCTTATGTTAATGAAACAGAACTGTATTTACTGAGTTTTATATTGCGCATGTGTAGCCATTCACAGCTGGCATAAAATTTTTATTTGTGTTATTTATGTGGCTTGATGTGTATATATGATGGAGTGTGGAAACTTTAGAGGGCAAACTCAATGAAAGAATCAAAACTGCCATAATAACAGCTCCACCCATATTCAACATGAATAATGCAAACTATTTGCCAGTCTCCATTTGTTTACCATATTTTAATAGTAAAACTAGCTGGTTGTTTTTAAAAAAAAAAGCTATATACAAAGCCAGAAATTCTAAAATAAATTTGCAGCTCTAATCCATAAATGCAATTGCATTAGTTCAATCTGTCTTCATGTTGTAACTGTCATTTAGTATTCTAGTTTGAGCTACCAACATATTAACTGTATAGAAGGTTACCACAGGTTACAGATTATGATAAATAGTACACGTAGCCAACCCCTCATCCATTTAAATTATGTTTTAAAATACAAAAATATTTACCTGTTCCTCAGAAACCTCAGCAGGTGGATGTGCCTCTTGCTCAGACTGGCCATTATCTTGATAATTTGCATTATGTCTACGACGTAAAGGAGGAAAGAGTCGATTCCAGTTAATCACCCTGCCCTGAAACCAGATATTTATTATTATTAGTTCTTTAACCCAAAAAGGATATCAAAAACTGACAGTTTTGTATAAATTGTATTATAAGTAAAATGTTTATTTCAAACAATAACTTCTATAATATCATAGTCTTTAATGATTACAGTACTCAAAAGGGTATATTTTCTTGCTTTACTAATTAATCAAAATGTTTCTGCTACATTAAGGAAACCTATACTAATAAATAGGAGCTATTTGTCATATTTATTTCCTGTTTAAGCCTCATGTTAGTGTTCCATATGTGTTGAAGGAGATGCAGCCCACTACCATGAAGGAGAGCAACTTTGAGTTCTGGTCTCTTGTTCCCCAAGTACACAGAGGTTTGACTGCTTCTGTTGCAACAGACATAAAACCTGAGCTTTTTCTTGCTCTGTGTAGTTGACAGGAGTTCCATTCACTGACTGCAGTATCAAGCCCATAACCTCAAGATGTGTGAGCACTTTGTATTACTTAACAGCAGCTCTGCTCACCAATTAAGGGTTGGCATTGAAGTCTAGTTCTCCCTAGGCAGAAGGATAGTGGCTGAAACATTGATCATCACAGATGGGAAAGGCAAAAAATGCAGGGGATTAAGGAGGAGGAAATGAGTGGATTTCTCAGGGCACCAACAAAATCACAGAGGTAAACTCAGAATAAAGCCTACTGAGGATGTCTATGTAAAAGTTTTCTACAGCCATCACTGTACTATCTAAGTGAGTGTATGAATCTAACACCAGTTGAAATGACTTTGAAAACATCCTCCTCCTTGCCTAGATTTACTCTATTAAATATCATGTTTTACATTTCGGCATTGTTCCAAAGTAAATGCATTTTGTACACAGTGTGTTACAGAAACAGAAATTTAATTTTATAATGTAAATGTAACCAAACCACAGAAAAAGAATGGTAAGGTGCTTACTTTTTACAGTATAACAAATACATACAGTAATGTCAAGTGTTATTTACATAATTGCCCAGAGGTAACACTGATGTATCAGCAAAGTTTTTTTGACGGATTATGGGTAATATTAGAACTACTGCCCATGAAAAAAACATCTGTTCCTTTACAATCTCTCTGTTTTATGTGTTTTTTCCTGATGCTTCTGTGTCTATAAGGCAGCTTGTTAACCCCCCACTCCCTGTGTCTCCCTCTCTCTCACTATTGTGGAAAGCATTCCTTCTTCCTTTCAGTTTGTATGGGATCTGGGCTTCCTTCCTGCAGCTGCTCTATTTTGGGCCTAGAATTCTTTTTCTCAGAAGACCTTCCTCTTAAAAAAAGAGTTATGTTTTCTCAGCTCTGCTTTTCTCTTTAAGCTTCTTTGGGCTGGGGCAATTAACTTAAAATCTAACCAGAATATTGCATTAATGCAGTTTTGTTTGTATTTATTTCCTTTAAAAGATGAAGGGAAAAAAAGACACCAGTGTATTTAACTGAATGTATTTCAAGAAAAATTGATGTATTGAAGAAGGTTGTCTGTTTTATGACATTTTTCTTCTATGCACTGGAAACACTGGTCTACAATTTTTGAGAAGTCGTCTGCTTCAGAGATAAAATGTGCTATTTATTATGTATTTTGATGTGCTGAATTCAAATATGACAATTAAAACAACTGATTGGCTACTGTTTCTAAGATATTTAAGTTTTTACATTTTATGTCTATGTATATTGTGTAGATAGTAGAGTTTTAATCATAAATTGTAAACCTAGGTCTTTTCATGTGTTTATGGTTGCTTTACATGATAATATTTCACCTGTCCTGCTTATGTAACACTTTAAAAATCAGCAAAAGGGTTATATAAATAAAATGTATTATGAAACAAAATGCAAAAAACTATTCTGTACATAGTTTAGTCCTATTCAGTGTCTACTCGGCGCTTCTTGGCTTGTCTCTTGTATTCATTAAATGGAGCATCTCTTGTCACTATCCAGCAATAGTCTCCACAAGCATTGATGGGCTCCATTTGCCCTGATAGCGTTTCTCCATTGTTGCAATGTCCTGGTGAAATCGCTCGCCGTGCTCGTCGCTCACTGCTCCGCAGTTCAGTGGAAAAAAATCTAGAGGAGAGTGCAAAAAATGTATCTTTAGTGACATGTTGCAACCAAGGCTTTTGTATGCCTTGAGGAGGTTTTCCACCAACAACCTGTAGTTGTCTGCCTTGTTGTTTCCGAGAAAATGTATTGCCACTAACTGGAAGGCTTTCCATGCCGTCTTTTCCTTGCCACGCAGTGCATGGTCAAATGCATCATCTCGAAGAAGTTCACGAATCTGAGGACCAACAAAGACACCTTCCTTTATCTTATCTTCACTTAACCTTGGAAATTTTCCACGGAGGTACTTGAAAGCTGCTTGTGTTTTGTCAATGGCCTTGACAAAGTTCTTCATCAGACCCAGCTTGATGTGTAAGGGTGGTAAGAAAATCTTCCTTGATTCAATAAGTGGTGGATGCTGAACACTTTTCCTCCCAGGCTCCAATGACTGTCGGAGTGGCCAATCTTTCTTGATGTAGTGGGAATCTCTTGCACGACTATCCCATTCGCAGAGAAAACAGCAGTACTTTGTGTATCCAGTCTGCAGACCAAGCAAGAGAGCAACAACCTTCAAATAGCCACAAAGCTGCCACTGATGTTGGTCATAGTTTATGCACCTCAAAAGTTGTTTCATGTTGTCATAGGTTTCCTTCATATGGACTGCATGACCAACTGGAATTGATGGCAAAACATTGCCATTATGCAGTAAAACAGCTTTAAAACTCGTCTTCGATGAATCAATGAACAGTCTCCACTCATCTGGATCGTGAACGATGTTGAGGGCTGCCATCACACCATCGATGTTGTTGCAGGCTACCAGATCACCTTCCATGAAGAAGAATGGGACAAGATCCTTTTGACAGTCATGGAACATGGAAACCCTAACATCACCTGCCAGGAGATTCCACTGCTGTAGTCTGGAGCCCAACTGCTCTGCCTTACTCTTGGGTAGTTCCAAATCCCTGACAAGGTCATTCAGTTCACCTTGTGTTATGAGGTGTGGTTCAGAGGAGGAGGATGGGAGAAAATGTGGGTCCTGTGACATTGATGGTTCAGGACCAGAAGTTTCATCCTCTTCCTCTTCCTCGTCTGACTCAAGTGAGAATGAGTCTGGTGCATCAGGAACCGGCAGTCCTTCTCCGTGGGGTACTGGGCGTATAGCTGATGGAATGTTTGGATAATGCACAGTCCACTTTTTCTTCTTTGACACACCTTTCCCAACTGGAGGCACCATGCAGAAGTAACAATTGCTGGTATGATCTGTTGGCTCTCTCCAAATCATTGGCACTGCAAACGGCATACATTTCCTTTTCCTGTTCAACCACTGGCGAAGATTTGTTGCACAAGTGTTGCAGCATATGTGTGGGGCCCACCTCTTGTCCTGATCTCCAATTTTGCAGCCAAAATAAAGGTGATAGGCTTTCTTAACCATAGTGGTTATACTGCGCTTTTGTGATGCAAAAGTCACTTCACCACAAACATAGCAGAAGTTATCTGCACTGTTCACACAAGTACGAGGCATCTCTGCTCACTTTGGCTAAACAGAAATGTGTCCCTTTGCAAAATCAAACACTGACAAAAACAGAGCACGACACTGTATGATTTCTAGAGCTGATATAGGGCAATTTGTTCAGCAGAGTGATGTAAGCTTCGTTATGATTGCATCATCCATGACTTCTAGGAATAACATGATGCAATTCATATCATGTATGACGCAATACCAGCTTCAGATTGCATCATTCATTGTTTTGCCTAAAAAGCAAGTACTGTCCAAACCCAGTCATAGATTTATTCATAGATCCAGTCAAAGATGTATTTTAGTCATTTCTGGTTTAAATTGAGATCCCTTCCCTTTATAACTCACTTATCCACCGCCATTCCCAAGTCAAGGGTCGTATATACTGACCCAATAGCATATCTTGAAAACTAGAGCCAATCAACAATTTTAAACATCATTTTCGTTCTCAGTGACCCAGAATTAGTAAAGTTTGACTACATTTATTTCAGAAGCATTTTGGCTGTAGAGCAGTGAAATCATAAGGCATCAGACAGTCAAATAAATGTGCTAATTTATAAATGTACTGGTCTATCTGATGATTGAAATAAGTGTAGCTGCCTTTCCAGCTGTACCTATAGCATCGTTAGTGAGTTATTTATTCTGGTTGTCTATGAAATCTTCACAAGTTCATGTTATTTGTCAACTGACACTACCAAGTGTCACCCTTTCCTCTCAGAAATGAGCCTTCTAGTTGGCACCCGCAACACTCAAAAACATAGTGTTTTCAATCTTTAAAAAAGCAATTTCTATACTAACTATTTAGACCATCACTTTTACAACAGACATCTTACTAAACTACGGATGCAGTAAGAACAGATTTAGGCAGATACCAGAGTGACACATTTCCTAGAAATACTTACATCAGATCAGACAGACAGATCAGATAATTTTTCATAGCTTTAAATTGCCTTTAAAACATTTCACTGGCCTTTGGATCTAGGTGCCATTACCGAGTATTCTTTATTTATTAATTATAGGGAATACCATAAATGCAGCAATAATATGATCAGGCAAATCTGCAAAGTGTTTAAGGTTTGGCACTGTATAAAAAGATGAGAATTTAACTAAATCCAGTCCCAGAGCAGGTAGGATAGAAAAATCATCATGAAGTCAAGTAATCCCACATATACCAGTTTTTAAAAATAGACAAAAAGGGGAGTGGGGCGGAAGACTTCTGCCAAGCCTTACCTTACAGGAAATCATTTTCAGACACTCCCCCCACATTCATACACAGTGTTATGGCAAATGTTAAATTGCAGTGTATTTTATGCCCCCTAACATACTTAATATGCAAATATCCAGGTACACTTCAGACGAATATCTGCACTATGGTGGACTGACCTGACTGAACGGAGCTTCTAATCTTTTTAAGGGTCATCTACTGTTTATTAGCATACAATTTCTACGCAAAAGGAGCATATTTCATGGTAGATTTGCAATTGGCCTCTCCGCCACTCTCACTGACAGTGACATCTGGTCCAAGCTGTCTGGTGACATCCAAGCAGAGCTTGTGAATTCGCTATTTATTATGTGAACGTAATGAAAATTTAATAATAAATAAGGGAGAACGTAAGAGGTTTCAGACTAGGCAATTCTAACCGTGCCACACTGCTCACACCCAGAGTCAATCCCAACAACTTTTTGAGATCTCCCAGGTGTCTTGGAAAATGGTGATATCAAGACTGTTCCTAGGAAAATGTATGCAAAATCTCTCCCGCCTTTCTTCATTCATGGCTCTCAAAAGCAGCTGCTGCTAGTATTTTCAACAGGGGAGATGGGACTACCAGCTTGTCCCTCGTTTCTTAGCTCTGGTTTTAGTGCTCTACTTTATCAGTGGATGGCAGTCATGAAAGAATTACTGGAAGGAAGGAAACTTTCCCTTTGACCTCCCTACTGGTGCACCCTCTTCCTCCGAGAGTCCGTGGGATGGCTTTTTTCCCAATCTGGGTCTCAAAGCAGCAGAAAGTTTGTCACAGTGAGTAGGCAGGAAGTCACCATCAGCTTTCAAACATTGGTCCCTAAAAGTGGATGCTATGAAGAGAGGAGCTGTAGAAGGTCTATTCCCCATGTCAGGAGCCACCCCTTTTCTCTTACGGTTGACCTGCATTATACAGAAACTGTTTTAACTAAAGCCTAGCTTCTTAGGCCACAGCAGAGAAGACAATTAAATTGCATCACCACTAAAAATCAATGTTAGGGCAGAAATGATCAAGTTGCTGACAGTGCCCTCCCCACCACTGTCTCATAGCTGGGAGAGGTTTCGTCTAGGCCAGCAGGGGAAAAAAAACCCTTGGCCACTTTAAGGAATGCACACACCCTCCTCATGGCACTCAGCCTCCTCATAGGTTTGAGGAGGGAAGCTCTTTGGCTGATTGGTTGGATAGAGAGATGCAGCAAAAGTCTAATGGCTCCACAAACAAGAGAAGGTCTTATGAACCCTTCCTCATGCCGAGGGCACCATTCCTCACTGGGAATGAAAGCTCCTCCTTCTGCCCACTGGGATTAGGAGCGGGTTTGGGGGGCTTGCTGTGGGCATCGTGCTAGTTGCCCTTTGGGGGCTGGGAAGGATTTTTTTTTCTCACTGCCAGATTGACCTGGGCAGTGTAGGTGATGGTGGTTGGTTGTTTTTCTCCTTTCTCTCAGCACCCCAGGGACCCAGTGGTGATATTAGGTTGTGAAATTTATTTTGTCACAACTTGGCAGGTGCCCAGTGCAGGTACTCTTTCAATCGGGGGTCCTGTTCCCTGATAAACCGGAATTGGAAGCAGATTAGGAAAAGGCATCTCCTAGAGGAGGTGGGGAATGGGTTTGGGGCTCCAAATGGCTGGAACAGCAAGGAGACAACCCTCTAGATTGTCACAGGAGAGTGGTGGGGTCCCAGCAACAGTGCTGGGAGCGTATTAATGGGATGAGGGCTTACAGCATCCCTCCACAAGGTGGTACAGATTACAAATAAAGGATGACCTGCACAGGACAAGTCATTGCTGGATAGTTCCCAGATGTGTTACTTAATAAAGCTGTGATCTAGTTAAACCACTTTCCTGGTATCTCATCTTTCTGCGGTATACAAGACAATGCATGTTGCATATAAAAGACATACACACCTTTTTTGTATAGACTCAGGTAGAGTTATTTACAGTAATGAACCTGTTTTGTGCCCTTATGTAAACAAGCAACCTTCTGGCTGCATAGCCTACTAGCTCTCATTTAACCTTCTAATTCATACAATCCCCTTAGTCTCTTTTAGGGAAGACAACTGTATTAGTTACTCATATCACACACACACACACACACACACACACACACACACACACACACAAACAAAAAAGCACAAAAGAGCTTTTTACTCAGTGTTTGCAAAATAAAAAAAATTATATTTTGGGCAGCTACTAATTTTCAACTAAAGTAACTAAATAGCAATTAAACGTTTGTCAATCCTATTCACTTAGATCAGAGATAGGCAACCTATAGCACGTGTGCCAAAGGCGGCACGCGAGCTGATTTTCAGTGGCACTCACACTACCCGGGTTCTGGCCACCAGTCCGGGGGGCTCTGTATTTTAATTTAATTTTAAATGAAGCTTCTTAAACATTTTAAAAACCTTATTTACTTTACATACACCAATAGTTTAGTTATATATTATAGACTTGTAGAAGACGACCTTCTAAAAACATTAAAATGTATTACTGGCACGCGAAACCTTAAATTAGAGTGAATAAATGAAGACTTGGCACACCACTACTGAAAGGTTGCCGACCCCTGACTTAGATAGAGAAAGAAAATGTATTTTAAAAGTTTTCTTGAAAGCTCTGTAAGCACTCAGATATTTTGATAATGCTAACACATGTGCCTGAATTAATGCCAACTTGCCATCTGTTTGCACAAACAGGAAACACCTCCTAATATCTGACCTCTACACCTTTTCTAAAGATGTAACCACATACTGAGAGATGGAAAAAAGGAAACAGCTTTTGCATTTCATTTTTTAAATAACACACAATCTGCCCCGTAGTGATAATCTACACAATAGTAGATATTTTGGGCAGGGTCAGATATTCTGACTGTCCCAGTTGTTTTATGTAAGATTAAAAAAAAATATTAAGGCATCTAACGTGCTAAAAGTAATGTTTCAAATACTTCCTTTTTGATAAAACTTGATACAAATTTTGAATTCTACTACTACCTCATTCAAGGAGAGGGTAATAATCCAGGGTGGGGGGAAAAGACTATATGCTTTGCTATAGAGTGTAAGTTTTAATATTTCTTGTTTTAAGACAGATGTAAAAATAGTGGCATTAACTCTGGCTAAGAATTTTATACTGCCACCCACCATGGTGTCCAATTACCTTCCATGAATAACAATAGCAAAGTTTCTGGTGAACTTCATGCAGTCTCTGGCACTTCTCCCATTTCAGGGTCAAAACTTTGCTTGGGATAGGATCTTGGCTTTGATTTTTTTGTACCCTAAGCCTGTAGAGGTTTAGGGTACAAGGAAGTGTCAGTGTTTTGATTGTCATTCTTATGGTAAAAATGCTTTTTGAAAGAGGAAAATTTTACCGTGATTCCTAAAGATGATCAGACTGAATTTGCCTGATCTCCTCTGGAAGTTCATTACATAGCTGGATCCCTTTGAATAAGAATGCTTTGTCTCCAGTGCTCACATGCTTCATCCTGGGTTTTGTGATCAGTGTTGCCCCAGGCAAATGCAACTGTCACATAGATTCACAGATCAACATTCAGTCTTTGATGTAGCTGGGGTCTGATCCATTGATTACTTTGAAAATTAGGACCAAGGCCTTTAAACTGGCTGTGAGCCAGTGAAGGGACTTGAGCACAGATCTGATATGCTTACAGTGGCCTAAGCCATGGAGACGGTAGGCAGCCACATTCTGCAGCACCTTTGGAGTCTGTCCATCATCTTCACACTCAATTCCAGATACGGTGAGTTACAGTAATCCAGACCAGAGGTGACAAATGCATGGACCACTGTGGCCAGGTCCTTGTCCAGGAAGAAGGCATGACTTTTCCTAGCAAGTTGGAGGTGAAAGGTGGCATTTTGGGGAACTGCTGCTTCCCAGTCATCCAAGCTCAGTGTGAAGTCAAACAGGACTTTGAGGCACTGCACCACTTTGACAAATGGGGGAGACAATATCTTGGCTATCTCGGAAAAGCATTTCTCTTTGCAACCAGCATCATTTGGGTTTTGCCAGGGTTCAGTTTGAGCCAGCTCATCTGCACTGAGTTGATTTCCTGTATGCATTCTGACATCGTAACAGTGGCAACGGTTGCATCAGTTGAGAATGAGACATAGTTGAGTGCCATTGGCATGCTGTTGGCAGCTGAGCCCACAGCATTTCATTCTCTGCCCCAGTGGCCTCATATATATTGAAGAGAAGAGGTGATAGTATGGATCCCTGGGGGACCCTGCAGGTAAGGGCCTTTTAAGAGGAGGAGGAAGAGGAGGAATTGCCTACCACCACTCCCTGAATTCTGCTGGAGACAAATGATTGGAGTAACTGTAGTGCTGGGCCATCTACTTCTGGTACGTCAGCTAGATGGATCAGCAGCATCTTGTGGACTAGTGTGTCAAAGGCTGCTGATAGATGCAGCAGTATGCACAGGGAGATTTTATGTGTTCAAGGTCATAAGGAGGTCATCTTTTAGTGCTGCTACATCTATCTCTGGGCTGTGCCCCGGTCTGAATACTGAAATATGAGGCAGCCAGGATGTTGACTGATGTCACATGTTGTTGAAGCTTGGTGGTTAGATATTTAACTCACCTCTACTCACTTCCTGTACACAAAACCTGTTCTTTTAACAGAAATAAAGACTGAGAAAAATTGAAAAAAGTAGATTCTACAATTGTGCTTTGAGGAATAAATTTTGTAAGACACTACCCATGAAAATGGAAAAACAAAATACATCGCAATAAACGTGTACAACTGCCGTGTGCATATACAGGTCCTGTAAATGATTCAATGAATGGGTGCATTAGCCTTTCAGCTCTGGAAACCTAGATTCTAATTCTGTCTTAAGCTACAGATGGAAATAAACGTTGCAGTCTCATCCTGGTTGCCCAATGGTCCATATCAGAAAGCCACCACAAAATCTGATATGAATGGCAGTCTCTGCTCAAGAGAGGCATACAAGCAGAATAGCCAGGGGGTTGCAGGTCAGAATTAAGAGAGCTGTCTGGGGAAGCATGCATAGCACTTGCCTATACTGTCCTTCTTCAGCCAGTGCTATTACTGAATTTTATATATAAAATCTGACTCATTTTCCAGAAAAATATAAACTAGATAAGTGACAGGAAATAGAAAAATACTGATAATATCCATACCCTGTATAAAAAGCTTATTAACTGCTAACATAATTGCAGGGGTAACAGTTTTAGAAAGACAGTTACAGCATGAGTTGATGCGGAAGTTCTTGATTCCTCTAACTATATTTCTATAAAAAGCAAAAGGCAAACTTAACTATTCTATCCCATCTAAATTCCAAATATTAACTTATTAAATGCTGGGAACCTATACATATCTACTAAAACAAATGAGAAGCAAACACAGCACTGTACAAGGCAGAAAATAAGCTTCCTAAACAAATCTGATGATGAAAAGGTTTAAACACTTAGCAAAAGAATGACCATAAAAACCTAGCCATAAATTAAATCAAATTATCACCTATCAACATCGTGAGGCAAAGCCCTGCAATTTGTTGAAAGTAAGAAGTGATTCGTGTGGCAGATGAGGAGCTGCTATATAATAATTTTATGAATATTGTATGTGACCTAGTTATTGAGATAGACTGTATAGCTATACTAGGGTTAGTGGAATGTTTATCATATGCCTATATTGCTTTAATTCAATGGGGGCTGTCACCTGGAATGGAAGACAGTGGCTCCCAGATAGGAACATCCCACAACACACTTGAAAGGCAATGGGGAAAACTGTTAGATTTAAGGATTCTACATCCTATCTCCAGCAAAGCTGCAAGCCTTGTTTAGTCAATGCTGGAAGCTAACAGATCAAAAGGTTATAAACAGCTAAGAAGCTATTTGGTTCCTGCAAGGGCGTATCAAAGACTGAGCAAGATTTGAAGATACTCTCCCCAAAGCAGTGAGAGAGAACTGGTTTGTGAGTTAAGGGATCAGATTGTGCCATCCAGACCACAGAGGTTTTGGGGTGTCTAGTGGAATCTTACATCTACCAGGAGCCCCATGTGGTAGATGGATAGACACCTGGTAAGCTAGACTTATGTAGAGAAACCAGGAGAGGTAGAGGTGCAGTAATCCTGGTAATTGTGACAACTGGCTACTAATTTAGAATATTTTCTATGCACTATAGTAGCACCCACTAGTGCTTCTATACTTATGGGTTTGTCAGTTTCCATGAATAAGGTTTAGAAGAAAGAGAGAAATCAGCAGCAGCCTCATTACCTGCATCAGTACTCAGAAAATTTAATATTTTTAATGAATTAAGCACCTAAATTTTTAAATCTATGAAAACGTGTCAATAAATTGTAATTGGAAAAGTGGGGCCTTTTTACAGATCTGTAAAAATCACCTTCTATGGACTTTGACACATTTGAACAAACAGGTAAGAAACACCTGAGTAAAACTGAGTTATCTACTGTTGGGAACATTTTTATTTAATATGGTGCATTTTAGAAGCAAGCACAAAAGAAGCCAACCTCAAAAGCACCCGAAGAGTTTTCATACTTGGCAAGCTTTGAGTAGCAAGCCCCTTTTTGGAAAAAACTTCTGCTAAAAAGAGAGGTCAGGGAATAAATTTTTACACAGCTGCATAAGTAAGGAGGCAGCACCACTGGTCACACAAATTGATATTAACTACAGTTATTAGAATGTATAGTTTGCTCCTAAAGCCCTATATGTTATAGTACTCAATGCAATGATAGCATATGAAAAGGGTTAAAAGAATGAGTGCATGCCTCTCACCCAGGGTGGTTGTGAGCTACAGTATTTAAGATTTTATTGCACGCTCAGCTTGGAGGCACCCAAGTGTTTTATTTGCACAGGATAGAATAAAGTCCTTCATGTACTCTAGATTCCCCTGGAGATAGCTGGTGCATGCATTTGACTATCATCGTTTCAGTTATTGTTGCTGTAGGAAAGGCAGGCCCAAGTAGTGAGTTTTGCATTTCTCTCTGACAGTAGAGAGAAATGCAGTCACTCTTCCCCTCTGGAAGGTAGTTCCATAGTCTTGGCCCTGTAGCTGAGAAAGATTTGTCTCCTGCTCTCATGAACTTCATTCTTGAGGATGACAGATTTGCAGTTCCCGCTGCTGCTGAGGGAAAGACACCAAAAAGGCCAAAAGGCTGGGTGAGTGAAGAGCACATTGGGGAGTGATACAATCAATGAGATGAGGCGTGGAGTGTTACTGTGCAGGGAGAGAATGAGAAAGTTTAAATTGAAAACAGGAGGCAAAGTGAGAATCAGTGGAAGAATCTGAAGAGGAAATCACATGCAAGCAAGACAATCTTTGCATCAGGCTTTTAGAATGACTGAATTAAAGCAACATGGGTATCAGAGAGGATGAGATTATAATAACCAAGAAGGATTATAAACGAGGTGTGAAGAAGTTATTAGCTGCGGGGATCAGATTTCAGAAAACCTGTAGAGAAGAAAGCAGCAAGATCTGTTAACATATGAATGTGCTGGAAGGAGCGACAGGAGACATACTAAGGCATGCAGGTCTGAATGGTAGGAAGGATGGCGGTCTTGTCCACAGTAATGCAAAAAAGTGAAGACAGAAAAGGGTTAAGGAGGGGAAATAATAAACCTGGTTTCAACACAGTTGCGCTTGAACCTCAGCATGCTGCACTGTGTGCTGAAAAACCAGTCCTTGTTCTCCAGGGCTTTAAAAGTCTCCAGCTGGTCCCTGCAAGTTTTGGGCCTCCACTCTGCAGTTTTCTCTCTCTTTGCTACATTTTATGTGCCTGTTTCTGTGTTCAGAAACAGTGTCACAAGTGGCTGGTTGAAAGGCAGAAGCTTCTCATCCAGCTATCTGCGGCTCAGCCACCTGTCTGCCTGCAAGTTTTTCAGTGGGAAATGAAAGTCATATCCAGTCTCTGTTCAGAGGCTGATGTACAGATGTGGTAGCTCTTCCCCTCTTCCAACCAATTCTTTCACTTGAGCCTCAAGGGGCTGGAAAATGGAAGATATGACGGAGGAGGAGAGCTGGCAAAGGGAGGGAAAACAAAGCAAGAAGATGGAATAACCATAGGAGGGGCCCTTAAAATCCCAGAACCTATCTTGAGTAGAGGGAGGAGAGAGGCTAAAGAGTTAGAGAAGCAGAAGCAGCCATCCCTTCAATCCTAGAGCTCCAGAAGGCACCAGCCAATGGACCTAAAAGAACTTCCCATGCTTGCTGTTTCTGCAGAGTGACTTTGTGGCAGGAGGAGGACACTCAGGGAAAGGAGGGAAAGGAAAAGAGAATGAGAGCCAGAGAGTAGCTGGGGAGAAGAAAGATCCAAAGAAGAACCAGAGATTAAAAAGTAAGTGTGGGGTCCAAAGGGGACTCCAAG
The DNA here is from genome assembly GCF_002925995.2 of Terrapene triunguis. Taxonomy (NCBI): domain Eukaryota; kingdom Metazoa; phylum Chordata; order Testudines; family Emydidae; genus Terrapene; species Terrapene triunguis. The sequence goes on along the minus strand of NW_020664372.1, from coordinate 23,282,574 downwards.
ATATGGGAAAGACTGGGGATGGGGACAAAGACACTCAGATAAGGGAAAAGAACACATGGGGGGGGGGGCTGTGATGGGGAGTACAAGCCCCAGACTGTCCATGAGAGGACTATCTCAACTAGCCCCACTCCGAGACACCTGTAGCATGTGTCAGGAATGGAAAGGGGAGCTAAAAGAAGAGGACTTAATTAAGGCTGGCTGACCAGGAAGGAGAACAGACCTCCACTTCTCCCTCTCTGAGAGAAACCTGGGACTGCTGGCCAGCTAGGCAAGCCACCCTGCAAATAGGGAGACCAGGCTCAGGAAGACCGACCGAACAACTGCCTGTTTGAAGACAGGCCCTGGGTAGAAGGGCAGGGTCCCACCGAAGACTTGCCAGATTAAACTCTTTTGAGTTCCTTGTTTCCTGTTGTTCTGGGACTTAAGGGGTGGAACTGGAGGGTGTTGTAGCCAGAAGGCTAAAGCTCCACAGCACTGGATCCACGAGAGGCAGTGGCTGCCTATGAGCCCCCAAGGCAGAGTGCATACTGCCCTGTCAGTCACAAGCAGCATGAGAGAGATCAAGGGGGAAAAATATCGACTCCTAGAGAAAAGAGGAACAGAAGAGAGAAACAGGACAACCTACTTAAAGAGTGAGGGGGGGAAATGGACAGAAAATCAAAGCAAAGTAGAAGAAAAAGTGGGAGAGAAAAGAAAGAAAATATAATAAAGAAATGGAAAGAAAGTAAAAAGCAATAAGAGAACTTGTAGGCTAGTAAATTTTATTTGTTTTCAAGAGTGTGAATATATACAACAAAGTTTATATTAATCTTTCAGAATTTTGGTGAGGAAGGAAGCTAAAGAATTCTTCATCTATGGAACAAGTTCACCAACAGCCAGCATTATGGGCGTGAAAAAACAAACAGAAAATGCTGCGGTAATTGTATAGAAAAGAAATAGCTAGCAACTGACATAGCACCAGTTGTTTAAGCACAGTAGCCATAGTAACCAGCAACCAAGACAAGACCAATCATTTAATTACCATAACAACTACAGTTTTTAAACAAATGCAACTGAATTCTCCAGACTGCTATATGCAGACACCAGTATCAATCGATCAGTAACAATTTATACCACCATTCAAAAGGAGGTACATCAGGTAGCAATCTTGATGATCCAAGCTCAAACCCTACTGTGGGTTCATTCTACTCCTCCAAATGTTTGAGTGTCCAAGAGTACAGAAGTTCTGTGAGTTATTCCACTGCACTGCATGTTACCCTGGGTTTGGGGCATAACAGCTAGAGAGAATGGGAAAGGAAATGGAAATTTTCGAAGAATAAATGGCCAGTGAACATAACTGTTTCCATAGAAAGTGCTACAAGAAAATCCTGCTTTAAACAAACCATTGAACAACATAGGAGGAAAGAATAAGGAGTTGAGAAAATCTTTTACACTCCTAATTTTTGGGGTAGTAGAGAATAATCAAACATATTAGCCAGCAGCTGAACACTTTTTTTTCCAGTTTCTTCCATTGTGATGTTCTCTTTTTTTCAGTTCTTCCACTCTATTTTTCAATTTCTCTCTCTCTTCTCTTATTTTTTCTTCAGAATTATTTTATTTTGGCCCCTTTGGTACTTACTCTATAGGCTACTGCATTATCCTGTTGTTCGCTAATTTTGCTTTGGTTAAGTCTCTCTTTCCCTTTTCCCTTCAGATTATTATTCTTTGAGGTACTCAAACTTAAAGAAGAAAGATGAATTCAAACTCCCCCTTAAATCTCCTCCTAAATTTTGGGATTTAAAGTTGAACCTCTTCTCCCACCTAAACTGCAGTCTTATTGTGTTGGATTGTCTCAACTTGCTGGACTCATTACAACAGTTTCTGTATTTCTTCTAGAGAACTGAAGTATAGATTTGCTATGAAAAGTGATAATAAAATTGGTGCCTTCTTAGGGATCGATCATAGTTTGTCCTGTTTGCTGGGGTAAGGGAAAGAGTATAAGGCAACTCCTTACTCCCTCAATCTGGTACACCATACCTTCCTGCATGCAAAGGGAAATCGGCTACACCGAACTCCTGTGTTCCCCACCTTAGGCAAATGGGTGGGAATGGGCAGGTAGGGTCAAGAAGTGCGTGGAGCCTTGACTCCACTTCCCCAATGCACCTGGTGATGTAGCTATACTGGTATGTAGGGGTGAATATGCTGCAACAGGTCACAACTGTCACAGTTTTTCTGTGACTCCTGAAGCAACATGGAGATCAGGAGGGGGATTGAGAGTCCAGGAGTCAATCTTCCTCTTGGGCTGGTTTGGGGGCAGCATAACAATGTGCTTGCTCTAGACTACCTCACGAATTGGCATTCTCCCAGTGGGTATTCAGAGCCATATTTGCTGACTTTAATTTTTTTTTAAATGTATATGCTACCTTTTATTACTGTCAACCTTACAGAGCCAATACTGCTCTGGGAGAGTGAACCAGATTCTCTTATAGTTTGTACATCACAAGTAGAATTATTATCTAGGTTCTAACTGTAAGGCCACCTGTGCAACTCCACTGTCTTCAGATTACACACTCAGTTACATCTGTGCAACCTCACTGTCTTCAGATTACACACTCAGTTACACCTGTGCAACCTCACTGAAAGCAACAGTTTTGCACAAGAGTAACGCGAGGACAATGTTAGACCTCAATCTTCTATTTATTTAGGAAGTTTTAACAAGTTTACAAATCACTGCTATGTAAATATCAGAAACAACAATCATTACAGCAATTAGCTTTTTTTCAGAGACATTATACAGGAATATAGCCATCAGATCTTTCTATTAAACAGGATGTTACTATATTACACAGTAAGAATCATTACAACACCCATGATACGTTGTTTCTAGCGATTTTATTAAACTGAGTGAAATTGCTCTCGCTCTCTCTCTCTCTCTCAAATTTATTTAGCAGATCAGGTATATCTATCAAATGTTAATGTTCAAAAATATTGGACAGATGTGCTTTTTTTGTTGCAGGTTAAAGTAGTTTGGTTATATTTTAAAACATTCAAGTATTCAATCATGAATTGGACCATTTTTCATTTTTGCATCAACCCCCATACTGGAATCTCTGAGCCCTGCTTTTGGTGATTTGACTGGCATCCAGTAAATTGTATGAGTCAAGAAAAACTGGTTACTAGCTTTGCATACCAGACCTTTCTAAAGGGTTGATAGATTAACACCATCACCTTCCCTTCGTTGACTTTGCTGGGCATTCACTAATATAGCAATAAGGGACTCAAGGATATGAGTAGGGTATCGGTGAATGCGTCATGTGCATTATGAAGAGGTAAGCCAAAGGCTAACTGCCTTCTTATTTGACTGAAGTGCACCAATAACCTGGTAATGGGAACAGTGGTTGCAGTGGAAGTGTAGGGCAAAGAAAAATTAAGATATGCTATTAAAATATGGTTCATTTTTGTTTTTTTAAGAACTTTTTCAAAAACTATTTTTGGCATGAGGTGGATAATTCAGTGCATCCTTCCACAATAGAAAACAGTTCTTAGGAGAAGGACAGGACAAAACAATAGGGACACATTTTTTCACCTACTATTTTGAATGTATTTACTATTTATTTTTAATTTTTTAAAATCCTTTTTAAAGTTCTCCTGATTATTTGGGTCCTTTCTGCCTCCTCTTATTTCCCAGAAGTTTAGCTACCCCTTTTACAGCAGTTTGTGGCCAAACAGCCACTTTCAGTTTAGTACCTATTACAACAACTAACTTTGAAGCATTGAACAGTTCCCAGTTTAGTTTTGACAAGAAACACTAGGTTAAAAGTGATTGCTGGAAGGGCAGAGAAAAGGTCATTTGCAACTGTCTGGGTTGTACAACAAGGCAATTTAATAAAATTGAAGTGAAGCTAACTATGAAGAATAGAATTATGTTACCAGGAAGGTAAATGAAGGACTGACACTAGAGCTGTTCTAAATTGCCTTAGGTAAAATTCATGTAGTGTTAACACACAGTACAGGACAACCCCTCAGTACATTTCTGCAAAGGGAATCATAGAATATCAGGGTTGGAAAGGACCTCAGGAGGTCATCTAGTCCAACCCCCTGCTCAAAGCAGGACCTAATACCCAACTAAATCATCCCAGCCAGGGCTTTGTCAAGCCTGACCTTAAAAACTTCTAAGGAAGGAGATTCCACCACCTCCCTAGGTAACCCATTCCAGTGCTTCACCACCCTCCTAGTGAAAAAGTTTTTCCTAATATCCAACCTAACCCTCCCCCACTGCAACTTGAGACCATTACTCCTTGTTCTGTCATCTGATACCACTGAGAACAGTCTAGATCCATCCTCTTTGGAACTCCCTTTCAGGTAGTTGAAAGCAGCTATCAAATCCCCCCTCATTCTTCTCTTCTGCAGACTAAATAATCCCAGTTCCCTCAGCCTCTCTTCATAAGTCATGTGCTTCAACTCCCTAATCATTTTTGTTGCCCTCCGCTGGACTCTTTCCAAATTTTCCACGTCCTTCTGGATGTGGGGCCCAAAACTGGACACAGTACTCCAGATGAGGCCTCACCAGTGCCGAATAGAGGGGAATGATCACGTCCCTCGATCTGCTGGCAATGCTCCTACTTATACAGCCCAAAATGCCGTTAGCCTTCTTGGCAACAAGGGCACACTGTTAACTCATATCCAGCTTCTCATCCACTGTAACCCCTACGTCCTTTTCTGCAGAAAGACTAGCTTACCCAGGCGTCCTTTTCAACCCAAGCTGTGATTTTTATCTAGCATTTTATTTAGTGTATTCCCGCAGCTGAGTCATTCTTCTCCTTTTTAAATACAAAGATCTCTCTGTTATAAACTATCTTCCCTTGAAAATGATACCCAGAATGCCAGGAGAGCCGAACCCCTCATGTTTTCCCCACATCTTCAGACAGATATCATCCTATTGACTCTTTTAGGCTAAATTAAATTCAATAGTAGATATAAGAGAAGTCTATCAGTGTTTTCAACCCTAATGCAAACCACACTTTTAAAGCAACTAGTTTTAACTTTTTACATTAGCACATCTTGTTCATTCAGATCAGATCTTTCCCCTCCCTTTCTTTCCATACTAGCTCCACCCAGCACATAACATAGCAGCTGAATGTACTACTATATGGCTAAAATTCACAGGAATAAAATGCAATTCAGATCTCACACAGACAATTATTCATTCTTATGTAGCTTGTAGTTTAGTTACAGAAACCAGAGGTTCATATGGAGCCCACATGTTCACCTGGCTTTACTAGACTGTCAATATATACACTCTAGGATCCTAGGAGAAATACAAATCGAGGCATCAGCTGCTTTATTTTACTGTCTTACAGGGACAAGTAGGTGAGCACCTGCCCTTGTCCACTCCATCAAAACTGAGAAAAATAAAGAGACTAACAATCTAATTTATAGGCAATAAAATGTAAGCACTAAAAGCAGTAACAGGCAAGCACTGTGGTTGACATCTACAGGAAAATTAGAGATCAAGAATTTTGTGTGCTTTCATAAAGAAACAAGCATTGTGCAATATGGGTGATGTAATCCCTCCTATTTACCCATGCAAAACACCGAACAACAGCGCTGACTTTCAAACTCGCTGAAGAGGATGGTAACTTTTCTGACTGCCAGCATGGTCTGGAGCATCAGGACATGCTGAGTTTTAATTGTGGCACTGTCACACACCCTGGTCAGCCAGGCCTACTGCTCCAAGTAGTAGTGGTCAGAGGCCAGGAACAGCACCAAAGGTCAGAGCTGTAGTCAGGAACCAGGAATCAGAGCCAAGGGTCACAGCCAGGGCCAGGAGAGCGAGCCGAGAGGCAGGTCCATTGCTACGGCTGGCAGGGGAGTCCACCTTGTTGCATGGACATTTCCTGGAACTCCTTCTGGGCTTAAATACAGTGCCTGGACCAATTCGGAGCCATGAAAGAAGCTGTCAGTACAGCCTTCTGAGGTAGTACTTCCTGTGGTCTTTATCTTTGCAGGATCATCTATGTGACAATGTACACAGGTCCAACATGGCTGCTGGGTAGCAGCACAGAGGTAATGGCCATCAAACAACCTGCAGTCCTGGGTTCTAGTCCCCGCATAACCTCACAACTGTGGGCTTTGTTAAATCACTTCACACCTGAGGCATACTTTGCTACTGGTAAAACAGTGCGATGCCACCTACCTACCCCTAAGTTGTTTTGTGAAAATTAGTTCATGTCTTGTAATGAACTTTAATAATATAAAACCTACATAAATGTTCACTAACATTACAGAAGTCTATGAAATACTAATTACATAATTCCAATTGGGAAAATTTTTAAAAACAAAACTATACTGGTTCCTAAATTAGATCCACAAATTATGATTAGCCAAAACCCCCTTCCCTCCATATTTCCATTACTCAGCATAATCATACACTTTAACAAATAATTTATTTATACCTGCTGTTGTCTTTGCCGTCTCATTTGTGCAAACTGAGACATCATGATTTGACGATCCAGTAACTCCATTCTCTGCTGTCTCTGGATGTCCACTGTTGCTCCCATCCCTACTCGAATCTCGTTGGATGGTTCTGCAGATGAGAATATTGGTTCAAGAGTCCAAGAAAATATCTTTGCCAGCCAGCTGGGAACACAAAGCACCTGATGAACTTTTAGCACACTACTGCTGTAGCACATCCCAGAAATCTGAAAGCAAAATGAAAAAAAAAGTATTTTACCACACAAAGCCTTAACTGGCTGACAGAGGTATGTTGTTCTTTCACTTTTTCAAGGCAAATTTCATCTGGTGTATTTAGCCAGAGTCTTCAGTGGAGAATCCATGTCTCAGTGAATACGGATATAACACTATGGGATTTCTTCACCCTAAACTTCCACTACAACCACCAACTATTATTTTTAAAAGTCTGCAGATTGCATTACTTGTGACTCAAGTGTATTTCTTGTTTAGGGGTAAAGTCAAATACCAGCTCAGTGACTTAGTTATAGGCAAAATTCAAATAGCTAAAGCTTTTGATCTCTGGTAAAGCAAATTATCCTGGCTGGCCCTAAAATGGATGTGGGGAGATAGGACCTTGATACCACAGTACTGTGATGATTTGGGGCACTTGCTTTAAAAAACACCCAACAGTACCCCAAGTTAAATCCCTGGAGCTGGGGAATGTGAGCCAATCAGCATCCCTTCTGCCCCTCGCTGACCAATGGGTGCCTTAGCCTCCAAAAGGGGGAGGGAAAGGGGAGCTCCTTGGTGCCTCCCAGAGTCTCTCTCCCTCCCTTTCGCCACTGGCTCCATGAAGTTCCCCAGCCTGTTGAGACAGATGGGTAGCATTTCTGCTTAACTCCCCACCCCCTCACCCTCACACGGAGAAAAACAGATATAGTCAAGTTGAAGCTTTAATAGTGGGGATTTCATAGGGTCACATAACTAAATTGTTACCTGTTTCAGAGTACACAGACTGTTACTTAAAAATAATTAAATCTAGCAATTTTTCTAACAATTTTTTTTTTAAAGTTTATAAAAACCCTACTAACTTTTAAAATGGCAGCACTAGAGAGGTTAATGAGTTTAACCGGAAACTTCCTCTTCCTAAGAGATTCCTTCTGTAATACCCTGTTAATGGGCCAAGTCCCTATCCCACTTTCAACAAAGTGCACAGCCTATAGGGTCCATATTTACCTCCTCTCTGGAATTTTTAACTTCAGCCTATTTTTCATCTATAAGAATGGCTGTTTTTACGGTTTTCTCCAAGGCCACCTCTGTCCTAGCTCCTTACATCTCTCTTGGCACTAACTCAGTGGTTCTCTAACTTTTGTACTGGTGACCCCTTTCACATAGCAAGCCTCTGAGTGAGACCCCCATTATAAATGAAAAACACTTTTAATATATTTAACACCATTATAAATGCTGGAGGCAAAGTGGGGTTTGGGGTGGAGGCTGATAGCTCGTGGCCCCCATGTAATACCCTCACGACCCCCTGAGGGGCCCCGACCCCCAGTTTGAGAACCCCTGCACAAGTCATCATAATTGCCACCTTGAATTCCATTACAGGGCTTTAGCCCCTGCAGCTAAGATGACTCAACAGAAGAGGCCACATTCCTTCAGAGAATCTTACAGTCTGCATGACCCAAGAATCTCTGGATGCCAACTGGCAGAGGGCACTGGGGTGTAGAGGGGTACAGAGATTTCTAGGGTTCACCAAAAGAATGTCATGTAAAGTCTCTAATGAAAGTCACCGGTCATCATAAACATTGTGAGATGTATGTATGGAGAATATGTGAAGAATTATGTATATATTTAAAGTTTATGTTCTCTAGGTCACAGTTAAAAACAGGTCACTCAAAAGTAGTCTGTCTTGAGACAAATTCTTCTAGCATTTGATGGGAGACACTTATCTCCGGGGGAAGTGGGGGGAACCACTGTGTAATGTGTCCTACAAAAGGAGTCTACTAGCATTCTAAGATAAATGCTAATTAAGAGATGGTGGAGACTTCAGAAAAAATCTAACAGGAAGAAATAAACAGGTGATGGGGGAACCTTATCTTGAGGTTAACATCAAAGGTCTATTCTGGTATATTTAGAGGAGCAAAGAGACATCCTGGTATTCTTCATCTAGGAAGTAAATGCAGTTTGCTTTATGAAAAAAGGATCTCTACCCAAGCTTGGTGGAAAACACTAGAGAGAAGTTAGGGTGAGATAAACTTCTTTAGACTGGAGGATAACTTCTTAGGGCTGGTCCACAGAGATCGATCTTCTGGGATCGATTTATCGCGTCTCATCTGGACGCGATAGATCGATCCCAGAAGCGCTCCCCCATCGACTGCGGAACTCCTGTTCGCCGAGAGGAGGAAGCGCTGTCGACGGGGGAGCTTGCCTGCGCCGCGTGGACCCGCAGTAAGTAAATTTAGTTCAATCTAGGAAACGTCGACTTCAGCTATGCTATTCTCGTAGCTGAAGTTGCGTTTCCTAGATCGATCCCCCGCCCCAGTGTGGACCTGCCCTTTGTTAAATTTAGGCTTTAGAATATGCATTGTGGTATGTTGTTTTACATATAACTTTTTGTTCCCATCTCTCACTGCTTTTTATTTGAATCTCTGTTTTTTCTTAAATATATTTCCTTTTGTTTTATATCTGAACTCAAGTGCTGTGCATATGACTTGAGCGGTGGTGTAAGGTAAACCCTGTAAACTGTGATATAGTGTTCAAGTACCACCCTCCCCTCGAGAAGAGCACATCCCTTTTCTCCACCTTTTGTCTCTTTTTCTAGTGCATTCTCAATGCAATTCTCATTCTCAATGGATGAACAATAGACATTTATGTAATCAGAAAAATGCAACAAAGTTGATTCACGTGTACTTTTTCCTTTACTTGCATCAATAAATTCTACATTCCATGCAGAGGTTAGTAGTGTCCAAGCAAGTAAATATTGAATGAATGTGGGGTGGTTATAATCCTTTGACATCCTTGTTGTGATGATCATGTTTACTGTTCTCTTCTGCCATCACTGGTCTCTTCCTGTCTATGTGTCACAGCGCTATCACAGTTTATTGCTTGTGGCATAACAGATCAGAAAGGCATGTCACAGACACTGACATTTGTGATGTCACAAATGCTGAAATGACTGTAATGCTTCTCAGTGCATGAAGGGCTGTGCGTCATCTTGTTACCATCTGCCTGCAGAGCGAGGGAGTCTTACCTGTACCTGCTAGCTCCTTAACACAACCAGCCTGATCACCACTTAGGCAGTCTAAGTGTATCTAGCCCCTGTTCACTGGATACCCATAGAAATCCCATATCCTGTGTTCCCAAAGGAATCAGAACTGGAAGGGACCTCGAGAGGTCATCTAGTCCAGTCCCCTGCACTCAAGACAGGACTAAGTATTATCTAGACCATCCTTGACAGGTGTTTGTCCAACTAGCTCTTAAAAATCCCCAATGATGGAGATTCCACAACCTCGCTAGGCAATTGATTCCAGTGCTTAACCACTCTGACAGGAAGTTTTTCCTAATATCCAACCTAAACCGCCCTTGCTGCAATTTAAGCCCACTGCTTCTTGTCCTATCCTCAGAAGTTAAGAACAATTTTTCTCCCTCCTCCTTGTAACAACCTTTTATGTACTTGAAAACTGTTATGTCCCCTCTCAGTCTTCTCTTCTCCAGACTAAACAAACCCAATTTTTTCAATCTACCCTCATAGATCATGTTTTCCAGACCTTTAATCATTTTTGTTGCTCTTCTCTGGACTTTCTCCAATTTGTCCATATCTTTCCTGAAATGAGGTACCCAGAACTGGACACAATACTCTAGTTGAGGCCTAATCAGTACAGAGTAGAGCGGAAGAATTACTTCTCGTGTCTTGTTTACAATACTCCTGCTAATACATCCCAGAATGATGTTTGCTTTTTGCAACAGCGTTACACCGTTGACTCATATTTAGCTTGAACTGAAATTAACTTCCCCGTAATCAAAGAAAGGTTTTGATTGGCTTCCAAACCTAGACCAAGATTGGGCATGGGAGTGGAAGCTTTTTTATTTCCTCTCAACTATGTCCCACATCGCTACTAAAAATCTATTATAAGGGAACTAAACCTATACCAGAAACTTGCCAATGTCAGTCAGAAACTAGCCTATGGCTATAAGCACCATAATATGAGTACCTGCTCAACATTTTTCTTTACTATCCAGAACAACTAGTAGAAACTATTGAGCACTCATCTGTCCATTTTTTAAAAAGCATTGATTTTCAAAACAAGCTAGAACTTAAATGAGCTCAGTAGGTAACAGCATAATGTTACATCCGCAACAAGAACAAAACACAAAGCAGTTAAAGGAAAATACATATCAGGCTTGACAAATCCTGCAGTGTGACTAATGGTGTTTTAACCACAAACCAGAATAATCTCCATGCCGATTTCAGATACAATCATAGCTCTGAGTCACTAACAGCACACAACCAAGGGACAACATGTATAGTTTCGGTACCTTAAAATGTTTTTGTCCCAGAAGGGATAGAGTGCACCAAAGAGGGTTAGAAATAATTATCCTGACAAAATTTTATATAAATTTATATATTTTTATAGTAAATGGTTATTACCATAATGTAAGATCTATACTAAACCACAGAACAAAAAGCACAGAGTGAGAGAGAAGACTAGTAGGTGAGGGAGCTAGAGGAAAAAGAGTGGTAAAAGAGCATTCAACATCCCTGTGCTGGGAACAACATCTTAAAAGCCCAACACTGTGGCATTTAATTTCAAAAGGGGGAACTATGCAAAAATGAGGGGGTTAGTTAAACAGAAGTTAAAAGGTACAGTGACTAAAGTGAAATCCCTGCAAGTTGCATGGCGCTTTTTAAAGACACCATAATAGAGGCCCAACTTCAATGTATACCCCAAATTAAGAAACACAGTAAAAGAACTAAAAAAGAGCCACCGTGGCTTAACAACCATGTAAAAGAAGCAGTGAGAGATAAAAAGACTTCCTTTAAAAAGTCAAAGTCAAATCCTAGTGAGGCAAATAGAAAGGAGCATAAACACTGCCAAATTAAGTGCAAGAATGTAATAAGAAAAGCCAAATAGGAGTTTGAAGAAGGGCTAGCCAAAAACTCCAAATGTAATAACAAAATGTTTTTTAAGTACATCAGAAGCAGGAAGCCTGCTAAACAGCCAGTGGGGCCCCTTGATGATCATCGAGATACAAAAGGAGCGCTTAAAGATGATAAAGTCATGGCGGAGAAACTAAATGGATTCTTTGCTTCAGTCTTCACGGCTGAGGATGTTAGGGAGATTCCCAAACCTGAGCCGGCTTTTGTAGGTGACAAATCTGAGGAACTGTAACAGACTGAAGTGTCACTAGAGGAGGTTTTGGAATTAATTGATAAACTCAACATTAACAAGTTACCGGGACCAGATGGCATTCACCCAAGAGTTCTGAAAGAACTCAAATGTGAAGTTGCGGAACTATTAACTAAGGTTTGTAACCTGTCCTTTAAATCGGCTTCTGTACCCAATGACTGGAAGTTAGCTAATGTAACACCAATATTTAAAAAGGGCTCTAGAGGTGATCCCGGCAATTACAGACGGGTAAGTCTAACGTTGGTACCGGGCAAATTAGTTGAAACAATAGTTAAGAATAAAATTGTCAGATACATAGAAAAACAAACTGTTGAGCAATAGTCAACATGGTTTCTGTAAAGGAAAATCGTGTCTTACTAATCTATTAGAGTTCTTTGAAGGGGTCAACAAACATGTGGACAAGGGGGATCCAGTGGACATAGTGTACTTAGATTTCCAGAAAGCCTTTAACAAGGTCCCTCACCAAAGGCTCTTACGTAAATTAAGCTGTCATGGGATAAAAGGGAAGGTCCTTTCATGGATTGAGAACTGGTTAAAAGACAGGGAACAAAGGGTAGGAATAAATGGTAAATTCTCAGAATGGAGAGGGGTAACTAGTGGTGTTCCCCAAGGGTCAGTCCTAGGACCAATCCTATTCAACTTATTCATAAATGATCTGGAGAAAGGGGTAAAACAGTGATGTGGCAAAGTTTGCAGATGATACTAAACTGCTCAAGATAGTTAAGACCAAAGCAAACTGTGACAAACTTCAAAAAGATCTCACAAAACTAAGTGATTGGGCAACAAAATGGCAAATGAAATTTAATGTGGATAAATGTAAAGTAATGCACATTGGAAAAAATAACCCCAACTACACATACAATATGATGGGGGCTAATTTAGCTACAACGAGTCAGGAAAAAGATCATGGAGTCATCGTGGATAGTTCTCTGAAGATGTCCACGCAGTGTGCAGAGGCGGTCAAAAAAGCAAACAGGATGTTAGGAATCATTAAAAAGGGGATAGAGAATAAGACTGAGAATATATTATTGCCCTTATATAAATCAATGGTATGCCCACATCTCGAATACTGCGTACAGATGTGCTCTCCTCATCTCAAAAAAGATATACTGGCACTAGAAAAGGTTCAGAAAAGGGCAACTAAAATGATTAGGGGTTTGGAATGGGTCCCATATGAGGAGAGATTAAAGAGGCTAGGACTCTTCAGCTTGGAAAAGAGGAGACTAAGGGGGGATATGATAGAGGTATATAAAATCATGAGTGATGTGGAGAAAGTGGATAAGGAAAAGTTATTTATTTATTCCCATAATACAAGAACTAGGGGTCATCAAATGAAATTAATAGGCAGCAGGTTTAAAACAAATAAAAGGAAGTTCTTCTTCACGCAGCACAGAGTCAACTTGTGGAACTCCTTGCCTGAGGAGGTTGTGAAGGCTAGGACTATAACAGTGTTTAAAAGAGAACAGGATAAATTCATGGTGGTTAAGTCCATTAATGGCTATTAGCCAGGATGGGTAAGGAATGGTGTCCCTAGCCTCTGTTTGTCAGAGGGTGGAGATGGATGGCAGGAGAGAGATCACTTGATCATTGCCTGTTAGGTTCACTCCCTCTGGGGCACCTGGCATTGGCCACTGTCGGTAGACAGGATACTGGGCTAGATGGACCTTTGGTCTGACCCGGTACGGCTGTTCTTATGTTCTTATATACTGCCTGTGTGTCCAAAATGTGTGCGTGTGTAACCTGTGACTAGCTTAGTCATTGGGTGTCATTTTTATGATGTTTCAACAGGTGGTTTTTTATCCTGGCAGTTCCCATCTTCCTCCCTCCCCCAATTTGCAGATGGGGTACTGAGGCACAGAGAGGCTAAGTGACTTGCCCAAAGTAATACAGAAAGTCTATGTCCCAGGCCAGTGCCCCCACAACTGGGTCATCCTTCCTCCTGTGTCCAAAATATACTTCCTGGCAAATATAAAATTTGAAGGAAGAGTTCTCTGCAGCACAGTGAGCCTGCATAGTTGATCTGCAGGACACTAAAATGTCTCAAAAAGCATAAATGCAAGGAAGAATGCATTCAATTGTGAAAAACACTGTTTAAATGTAGACTGTTAATTCATCCTACCACTTCCATATTTGTTAATTTTTTCTTTAGTGTCACGTCAGATCCTTCATGATTTACTACTGCAGTTATAAAGCTATTAGCTGGACGTGCACGCACCTTTTAACACATCACTCACTTAGTTCTAAAAATATTTTCATGAAGTCTAACCTTTTGAGGAAGAGATTATTTGCATATTTCCAACAAACTCTTCAAGAGTGGAATTAGGTACAGCGAATATATCTTGTGATGCAGCTTGGTTTAATGTCATGCCCACATTTTAATGTCACATATTTCTAAAGAACTTCCTCTTCAGCTAATTCACATGCAGAGTTTGGTTTGTATCATCTTAAAAACAAGACTTGAAAAAGGATAGGTATAGAAATTTTGAGTTACTCTTCTTTTTGTAAAAAAAATATTTTATTTTTGTTACTGACCTTTTGAGAATCTCTAGTGGTTAAGGTATATTAATTTACCAGTAAATTATATTAATTACAGATCATTCAGTGATCAAACTGTATGTATCTGACATTAAACAATATATGTCTCATTGTTGAAAGGCTATTGCCCACATAGCAACAAGTATTCAGAAGTTAAAAAATTTTAAAAAGCAAAATCACTGTGCAAGTACTTGCTGGCAGTTGCTAAAACAAAACAAAAAACAGTAGGAACATAAAACATTTGGGATTTTGATCTGCCAAAGTAAAATTTATCTGGGTTGATTGACTTTCTGGTAGTTTGAACATCATCACTTACAATGTTTTCCAACACAATTTTAGGACCCACTTCTACAGCGTGCTGAGAGGACACTCACCATGTTACAAAATATTTGGCACATTGAAGATGTGGGGCCCTTGCTCTGAAAAGATCTTTTATTATTTATTATCTTTTACAATTTCTTAACTTTATGTCTTTCTGCTAGTCCTTAACATAAATTTCTAAATCCCGCCCCCAGACACACACACAAAGTTAACTACCTCCTAATGCCTCCCCCCCAAACATTAGCCCTTTAAGAGAAAGGAAGTAGCTGTGGTTTCTTTTACATTTGGTAAAACAAACACAGAAGCTCTAAGAGGACACTCTACGAAACAGACATTTCTGTACTATTTTACTAAGTGAAATGTTTACAATTTAACGAGCTTTATCTGAAATCCATTAAAAAAGGAAAACTAAGGGAAATAAGCAATGGATAGACCAGTGTGGAAAGTTCTGCTCATGGAGAGTTTTTCTGTTTAATCGTCCCGCGTTCACATAGATTCAAAGATTTTAAGGCCAGAAGGGAACATTTAATAATGTACTATGACCTCCTGTATAACACAGACCAGAATTGCAACAGTAACTTGTGTGTGACTAAAGCATATCTTTCAAAAAGGCATCCAGTCTCGATTTGAAGACATCAAGAGATAGAGAATCTACCACTTTGCTTGGTATTTTGTTCCAGTGATTAATCACATTCAGTGTTAAAAATGTGTGCCTTATTATTAATCTGAATTTGTCTGGATTTAACCTCCAGCCATTACGTTAAAGAGTCCTTTATCTTCATGGGGAAAAAATACCAGGTCCTACTTATACACCATAATCAAGTCACTTCTCAGTCTTCTTTTTGATAAATTTAAAAAGCTCAATTAGTTTAGTTTGTGATTGTATGGCAGCCCTCAAATCATTTTTGTGTCTCTTTTGTTCAATATCCTTTTAAAAATGTGGACACCAGAACTAGTCACAGTATTCCAGTATCTGTCTCGTCAATGTCGTATACAGAGGTAAAAATCACCTCCCTACTACTCACTACTCCCCTTTTTATACATCCAAGTATTGCGTTAACCCTTTTTGCTATAGCATCATGCCAAGTTTTTCCACTATGACCCCCTAAATCCTTTTCAGAGTCACTGCTTTCCAGGATATAGTTCCCCATTCTGTAAGTATGACCTGCATTCCTTGTTCCTAGATGTATGACTTCGCATTTAGCTATATTAAGAGCCATTTTGTTTGAATGGGCTGAGATTACCAAGCAAACCAAACACTCCATGTAACTGCCTGTCTCATCATTATTTACCACTCTGCCAATCTTTGTGACAGCCGCTAATTTTATCAGCAGGGATTTTATATTTATTGATGAAAATGTTGAATAGCATCAAGCCTAATACCAGTATCCATGGATCCCCATAAGAAACCCCTAGATTTGATGATTCCCCATTGACAACTACTTTCTGAGATCTATCAGTTAGCCAGTCCTTAATCCACTCAACATGTGCTTTATTAATATTGTATAATGCTAACATTTTAAGCTGAATATTGTGTGGTACTAAGTCAAAGGCCTGACAAAAGTCAAAGTATATTACATCTATGCAGTTGCCTTTATCAAATTTGTAATCTCAAAGAATGAAATCAGGTTTGTTTGACATGATCAATTTTCTATGAAACCAAGCTGACTAGCATTAATTATATTCCTATCCTTTAATTATTATCAAATGAACCGTGTATTATCTTTTACATTATCCTGCCTGGAATTCATGTCAAGATAATTGACCTATAGTTACACCTTGATCATCCTTTTGTCCTTTTTGAACATCAGCACAACATTAGCACTTTTCCAATCTTCTGGAATTTTCCTGGTATTCAAAGATTTATCAAAAATTAACATCAGCAGGCCAGAGGTCCCTTCAGCCAACTCTTTTAGTACCTTGGGTTCAAGTTATCTTGGGCCTGCTGATTTAAAAATGTATATCCCTTGCAAATGTTGTTTAATATCCTCCCTAGTCTAATGGAATAGAAAGTATTTCTTCATCCTCATGTGATACGATTACATCATCCTGCTACATTCCAAATACAGAACAGAAATATTTACTGAACGCACCTGCCTTTTCTGCATTATCATTAACAATTTTACCATCTCCATCTAATAACTGGCCTGTATCACAGCTAGGATTTATTTTGTTCCTAATACATGTCCAGTCCTTTCACCCTACCCTTATTGCAGCCACTAACTTCCCAGACATGTGAGCTTGTTCTCTTTGGAGTCCATTCTTTTTGGAATCCATTAATGTAACTCCTTTAGTGTCTGGGGGTCACTACTGAAAGACCAATGCAATCCCTGAGCTCAATGTACTGCCTCCACAGCACATTCATCCATTCGTAACCTGTACTTGAGACCAAAAGTGGTAGTTTAATTTAGATTTCTTCTATGGCAGCACAGAGCACTATCCGCATACCTCTTGGCCAAGCCTTCCTTACATAAAATCTTGTTGTCTATTCAACACAGGTTTTCCTAAATGCACATTTCTGTGGGCTCCTCATTTTTGTTTTGATGTAATTACAACAGACATTGATGACTAGAAGGTGTTTCCTTGGGAGGTGAGACTGTATCTGTTGTCATCTGCCTTGTTTGCCCTTTTATCCTTTAGTCTTCCAATGATGACTTCCAACTCTAACACTCTCACTCTCTTTGTTGACTTTCCTCTCTCAAGTCAATAGACATCTTTCCTATATAAAATGTTTATAATGTATAAACCAGAAAAACCAACAAGACGCTGGTACTGTAACAAAGCATGTGTGTGTATTTTAAGGTTGTGATGCCTTTCCTTCCCCATATCTGACTTACTCAACTTTTTCCATGACTTATTATTCTATACATTTCTCTCCGATGTACTTCCCATTTGGTTATTCCACTTCCCCCAACACTCCCCTCATTTATTTTTTCATTTCCCTGACCTTTGATTTGCTTCCTCCTCTCACACCCAATTATTTCATACATTGTTTTCACCCATCCCTTCTATTCTTCTGTTTGTGTTCAAAATGCTAAGTTACCAGTTCACTGCTCTAAATCTCTCCTAGGCAATACCTTCAGAGGCTGGAGACCACATAAATCACTCTTTACTGCTTAAAAATAGACGTTCCAATTTAGAAAAATACATAAGCACGTACATAACTTTAAACAAGTGAGAGTAGATTTTCTGACTTCAGTAGAACTACTCTCATGCTTAAAGTAACATATACAGTATTGCCAACCTCAGGCCTTCACAAATCATGAGATTGGCTAAAAATCATGATCTTTTTAAAAATAGTAAATTTGGGGTTCTTTTCTGGTTTCTGAAGCTTTCATATACACATTGCTTCACATTTTCAAGCTTTTGTCCACAAGCATAAAGGCTAAAAACTTACTTTAAAAAAAGAAAGAAAGCTGAGGTTCTCATGCAATCCCTAGATTCCAGCACCTGGGGCTTTAAGAACTACATAAAATATCGCAGACTCATGATAAAATTGCAAGAGCTGGCAACATTGCCTATGTGCTTAACTACTCTCCTGAATAAAAGCCAGAATAATATACACAAACAAACAAAAAGGGCTAGTGCACTGTACTGTTGCATATTGGCCTACTTTAAACTTTAACAGAATGAAAGAATTGTGTGAAAATGAATCTGAATGTCAGAGCCCTAAATATGAATCTCCACATATGTACCTTTTCACACCCTTACTATATACATAAATAAAATCTGCTGCCTCAGTTTTCAGTGCACTATCCACAGCGATATACAATACCATTTAACTTTGGAAAATAGGGCCAATATTGTGCCTTCTGTTACATCAGTGTAACTCTAAATGTTTGACAAATAGTTTCTAGAACATACCCTCATCCTGAGCTGCACCATTAAAGCCAATTCAGACTCCAATGCAAATTTTGTTTGGCTTCAGAAGTCAATGACATAAAACATTATTAATGTATACTTTACTGTACATTTTGATAACCTAAGCCTATTGTTATTCAGCTGATGCTTCTGTAAATGACCTAAGCCTAAAAGGCTGCATAGAATACCTACCTAAATGCAAGTAGAATTATCTTAAGCATAAGTCCTAGAGAACTCCAGGAAAATTCATAGCTACATGTGTTCTGATTTTCCACCAAGATACACATATATAACTAACTCTGAAATATTTGATTTCAGGCTGGGGTAGGATTTGGGGCAAGACTTACTTGTAGGGGTAGATTCAATCTTTTAAATACACATTAAATAGCACAAACAGCCTAGTGTATTATTTTGTACCATAATCAGGCCTCCATTTTAGCAGTAGTTTTAGATTTGTTGAAGGCACATTGTAAGTATGGTCATGTCACTAGAAAGTACTAAAAATGTGTATGAAATCCACTTGGAAAAATAATTCCTCTTCTTATGGAGAGCATAAACAAGTGTATTAAAAAACAATATCTCCTTCCCTCCCCAGCTACAAAGACATGCCTTAGGTATGTGCTGTTCAAGGTGTAATTTCAAGCCATGACAAATTTTCAGTCTAAGGCTTGGTCTACACTTATGCCGGTATAACTATGTCACTCAGAGGTATGGATTTCTCACACCCCTGAGAGACGTAGTTATACCGAACCTAATCCCCAAGCTCTCCCCTTGGTGCAGGTAACATCTTCGCTAAGCACTACAGCAGCGCAGCTGCAGCCCTGCAAGCACAGACAAGCCCTTAGTAAGGTTTATACTTTCATCTTCAGTGCAAGGGAAACTGTATTACATCATAGTCAAACTATTTTGAGAACTAACCATTCCCCAGATCTTTTCAAATAATTAGTTTGATGATTTCATCCTTACTACCACAGTAAGAAGTCTCAAAACATGAAAGCACTGATTAAATGTTTTGCTTCTCACCCTTCCCAGTCTCCTCCAAGAAGGACAGACCAACCACTAAAGTGAACACCACTAGAATAATGCAATGTCAAGGTTGAGAAATCAAGCATTCAGAAGTCAGAAAATGCAGAGTTAAGGTAGAACTTTCTACCTTAATTCTGTCCCCTTGTGCTGATGTCTTAAAATACAGTGTTTATATCATTTCCCCAAAACATACAATATATAGTATAATACAAATATAAAGTAATATAAGAACGTTCAATTTAGTAAATTATAGTAGAGTACACACAGACTTCAGAGTAGGTTTGGTTTTTAAGTTTCAATGATATCTACAAAGCAAGTCAAATTTCAAGGAAATTCAGTACTTTTAAAGTTAAGAATGTTGAAAACTAAATGCCCCAGAGTCTGAGACAGTACCCAATTTGGTGATGGCATAGAGAAGACTCAGACTATCCCAGATACTGAGATGAATGTAGTACAGCCTATTTTGAAAGCAAACTACTATGAAATTGACACACATTACACTGGGTGAAAGACAGACAAGACATTTCAACACTTACACCACAAAAAGGGAAGAGGCTCTAACAGACTCCATTTTCCACTAAATACAGCCCCTTGCAACATAGATAGCACAAACCTTGATATGTGGAACTGTGTGATGATAATGTTATGTATATGTACAGAGGGAACGCCATGTTGCGGTTGGGAAATCTCATCTGTTGGTACCAACCTGAGTTTAGCTCTTGTCGCAGTTATGCTGTAGCTAATATTGAGGGAGCCTTGACATGCCCCTCATATTTCAATCCTGCAAGAGTATAACAATGAGAAATATAAACTGACAGCCAATCAGAAATGTACTTCTTTAGAGAGAAGCTGATTTTCGCGTGTTTAATGCAGCATATAAGTAGACAGGCCATTTTAAGAAGCTGTACTTGTTTACAAAAAAAAAAAAAGAAAAAGAAAAAAAAAAAGAAAGAAACCTTTTTGTTTCCAGGCTTAACTTGGTTGGGCAATGAGATTGGATAAACCAGTTGAGAAGACTGTTGGTTGAAAGTAAATGTAACAAAGACAAAAGTCCATGTTCTAACGTTAAAAGTTAGTGTATGGTGTATCACCCGTATAGCTTGCAGCTGCCTGTTTTGATGATATAAATTGCTATCAGAAATATGTCTATCCATATAAAACAGTTTGATGCAAGTGTAGACAGTGCACAGCGCTGGGAGCTACTCCCCTCATGGGGGTGGTTTTTTTAAAGCGCTGGGAGAACTGTCTCCTAGCGCTGGTGCTGCGACTACACAGCCATGTTAAAGTGCTGCTGCGGCAGCGCTTTAATGTTGGCAGTGAAGACATACCCTAAGTATTTCTTTTTTGGATGCACCAAACGTATCACACCCCTGACAAAGCCAATTACAAAAAACTAAATTAAAAAGTAGGTCTCTAAGTTCTTGAAAGATTAGCATTATATGTTAATTTTTATGTCAACACTGTATAAGTGTTTACAATACTTTTTTCCTATATCATACTGTTTGCAGAGAAACTTCCATGAAACTTGTTAGTGACATTCTTTGCACAGCATTCTGTCCTCTCAATAGCTGAAATGACGAGGCACATACTGGTATACAAGAGATGTGAGCAGGATTCTGTATTTTAATAGTAATTACAAGCAATGGTACTGAGAAATACCTATTTTGATCTTGTAGGGTAAAAAAGTAGCCTCTAATGTGTATTCTACACTGATACAAATTCAACAATCCAGATAGATGTACTTGAAGCCAAGCTAGAAACAGGATTTTTTCCCCCTTCGATTCTGATGATAGAACATATACCCAAATCGCAGATACTACACCAAATCTGTGATTCTGCTATTAAAGATGTTGGGAGCAATCCAACTTCATACTACAAACTTTCCAAAATTTTCCAGTAACTATACATGCCATATCTATAGATATATTTGTAGATATGTGTATTTTTGTCACTACTGGGTCCCCCTCAAACTATTCAGTAGCCACTGAGAAGGGACACAGGAGGAGGAACAACTCAAAGTTGTATTACTTCCAGTCTGTCTTTTTTTGCTCAGAAACCTAAGAGTTTTGCAGGGAATGATGGTGCAGAGAGGAATATCCTCCCCTACTCCAGCTCAAGTATGAAGAGCTCCAATCAAATAATATCCAGACAGGGCAAGGAGAGGAAGAAACAGAGTTGCATAGCTAGCACTACTCTCACTTCCACATGGAAAGAGGGAAATTTGTGTGTGAAGGGCACCTGCGCTTGTAGCTCTTTGGGGGCTGACCTGGCCCAGAGTGAGAAATTTCCTTTAGAAGGGACCCAGCTCATCAGTTTCGCTTGGTAACTTACACATGTATATCATCAGTCATCATTTAGTTGAATGGACTCATTTGGTTTTGTACTTGATCTTTAACTTGTAAAAGAGAACTTAATTGGCCGAAACAAAATATATGAGAACTTGACAACTATTCAGAAATGAAGCAGAACACATTTCGATGCTTGATGAGAGCAGAATTTCAACAAGAGCCAGATTTCAAAATGACACTATGCTCAGGCATTTGGGTGCCTAATTTGTCTTTTTAATTAACACAATGGGCACTCAAGTGCAGTAACTGTGTGCAAATGATCATTACACATCTAACTGGCTGTCATGACTACGGACTCAAATACATGACATTTTGCATGTGCAAGTCTCCATGCACAGTTCTGAAAATCTGGCCCAAACTGACTAATGAATTACACAAAATCAAGAGTAGTACAATTGTCACAAACACACAAATATATAGTTTGCCAAATCAAAATATGAAATACCTTGCAGAAATATACACACAGATGTTATAAAAAGTTTTTGCAGTGTTAAATGGTGAAATATGAACCACTGTAAATGCAGACTTTACATTTAATGTAATAACATTTTACTCTCAACTGTTTTCTAAGCTGCAAAATTACCACTTTTCTCTCTCTTTTTCTAAAAAAAAAAAAAAGGAAGCAACTGCTTATATACAGCAGAGTGATGGTTATGTTATGCAAGAGACATCTGGAATACAGGAGATGTATTTGTTTTCTGAATTACAACACTGATCTTCTGATCAGTCCTTCAGCCGATGACACAGGCAAAGCATGTCTTGCATAAGTATTATGGACTGAAAAATATCAATTTGTACTAATGACTTAATTCAGAGCTATAAACCAGGTGTTGACTTAAAATGACATGAAAAGTTAAATGATATTTTGAAGCATTTATTCTAACTGAAAGTTCAGTTCAGTCCTATCAACTTGCTACCAATGAATATCAGACTTGATCAACTTACATTTTTTTAAAACATTTTGTTTCTGAAAAAGAACTGAAGCAAAACACACAAGTACATTTTATTACAGATGTCTTGGTTTAGAGAAACTGTACAATTTTTGAAAACGGATATTCTGGTAAGTATTACATCACGCATTCTAAAAAAACAAAAACCCATCAGGCAGTAAGTTTCCTTCAAGATCTGTATGACAGGGTGCAAACACATTGCCCTACTGTCCAGTACATAAGGTGTCAAATTCAGCTTCCCTTTCCTCCCCCGAACACCCGTGCAAAAGGAAGGGCTATAAAAAGAGCCTCTGGAGTAACAGGAAGACAGCTTTAGTCATAGTTCCTTACTCAGGCGCTCAGGGCGGGGCTGATCTCCGAAATTCAGAAGCTTTGGTTTGTTAGTTACTCTTTTTGCTTATGTTACCTTGTTTTTAGTTACATTTATAAAAATATTGAACTGCTGAACAGATTTTGCTGCCTGTAGCTGCATTGTGTTTCTGCTCAGTCATCCTACCAGCTCACAGTATAATTTAGAATAGGCTTTGGAAATGGTTACATGTTTACTGGGCTGTGGAAATGATACCTGGCTCGTCTTATATATTTAGGCCTGTGCTTACCTATCTCCTGAAAGTTCTAGTTGATAGGACCTACCTGTGAGCATAAGTCATTGCCAAATTTCTGATCTACCAACAAAAAGCGTACCTCAAAATGTTCATGCTGAGAACATGAGCATGCTATTCATGTTCAAAATTAGGTGGTCTAATGTTGAGCTGCTTTGAGAGAGGTTCCAACTTTCAGTGAGTCATAAGAGCCATTTCACAGAGCCAGCATTTTAACACCAGAAAGCTGTGTCATTCCTAAAGAAATTTCGAGGACATACAAAGTTTAAAAGAAGAATCTCAGTGTCTCACTTCTGGGAGCACAGGATGTTAAAAAAAAACATATTTTAAGAAGCATCTTGATTGCACTGTAAACTGTATCATCATTTAAAAGTGTCCCAGTGTTAACAACTAAGGTGAAGAGGATAACAGAGGGGCAGACTGCACACCTCACTGAGCTAAGGTGGGGAAACTTATTTCACACCTTTCTTACTGCTACGATATGGTGGCAAACGGTTGTTTTACTCACATTCTACAAGGAAGGCAAAACATGAATTTACATCATCACAATGAAAAGGCTAGAGAACTGAATGTTAAAATAAAAGCCTGCAGTCTCTTAAAAACAGATAACAATAAAATACTTGGGTGAATAAATATAAACAAATACTTTATTAGAATTAACATTTCTACTGTATTGTGAATATTAATCATGATGCGTCTAAAGCTACACACACTGCACTAAAATGATATTCTGAGAAAATGATGCCAACCTGCAAATTTTAGCCAAGACAGTCTGGTTACTCTTTATAAAGAAGACACTTCTATTGTCAATCTGTCTTTAGCATCAGTCTAGCCAGTGTCCTAGGACTTCTGAATTTAATACTAGAATTTTAATTTCCATTATTGTTCATAATTTGCTGTTGCTCAGAAACTGGATAATTTGCATGAATATGTTTAGTAAAAATAAAAAACCTCCACGCTTTTACAATAAGATACAAGGTTATTTTTAGAGCATCAATAGGTTGGAACATAAATTTATCAAAGTGCTCTAAAACATCACACACCATTTTTGAAATGATAATACTTACCAGTCCACTTACGGCTACAATCCAGATGTAGGAACCAGAGGTTACGAGCTGGAAGATATAAGAGTAATGATTTTAATATGGGTATTAGAATTTACACAGATGTTGTTTTCGGATTTACTATCCCCTAATATTATGGTAGGACTTGTGTCTATCTCCTCAAAGTAAACAGTCAGAGTCATCCATTTTTGCATAAATTCAGTTCCATAATAGCAGTGGCACACTCTAGAACTAAAAGAGATGGAAAAAGCAGGTGGGATCTGACAGCTGTTCTTTTCCCACAATCCTATGCATTTTCTTTTCATTTATCATTATTAAGTTCAACATAATGCTTTGCAGGAAGTCAGTTTATAAGCTACAGAGAAAAACAAGTTTGAAAGACAGATTTAAACAAAGGAAGTGACTCAGCAGCTCAGAGGGAGAGGGAAAGGAGTCCCAAATAGAGGAGGCAGCGTAAGTTAAAGGAGCAACTCTTAATTGTGTAGTCATGGAGGTGGCCCAGAGTGGAGGTCAAGTTTTAAGAAATGAAGTTACTCCATCCCTCTCCACCCAAGAGAGGGAATCTATTATTTGAATTAAGGTATAGGTATTTAGTCACCTGGAGAAGGTCAGTCTCAGTGCAAGAAAAGGGCTGAAAACCAGACTGAAATTGGTAAAGGAGGTTGTTCTGTGAGAGGTAGCCAGAATGAGGCCACTTTCTCCAGAATTTGTCTGCAAAAAGGGTGACTTGAGATGAGATCATAATTCACGAGTGAAGAAAGGGCAAATGAGTGCTCCTCACTCTTAGTGTGGCAATAGCAGTTGTGAATGCAACAGGGAAAGTTTGAGTGAAGTCAGAGTGGTTGGCAGCAACAGTGATCTATTTGTTAGGAAACTAAGGTAAGAAAGCAAAAGCCAGTGATTAAGATGGGAAAGGACTCAGTGGGAGATGTTTTTTTCATATGGTTTTGATGGAGGCAGAAAAGAGAAGCAGATAGGGTTTCAGAGGGATCAAGGCAGAATGCGGTGCTTGAGCAGAATGCAGAAAAACCCTCCAAGTGCTCGAGGACAGACAGGACAGAGGAAGGGTTGTTAGAGAAGTGGACATGAGTCAGTATTCTGAAACTGGCCTATTCATCCCAAAACACACTTAACCGTGTATTATACATTTACTGGTACTTTCCATTGGTAGTTTGAGATATTTTTGAGAATATGTCTAGAATGTATATAAATAGGCATCGTTTCTTATAAATGTGCAAGTCTCCTGTTATATAAATCACCCATTGATTTTTAGAACTTTTTGTGGCTACTATATTCATCTACTGAACACTTAATATTTTCTCATTAATTTTCCTCTTTATGCTTTTGATATTATGTTCCACATAAATTTGTCAGATTCTTATTGACAAATTACCAATTTTATTTGTCAAATGGTAATGCTGTGTATGAAAATAAAATATAGCTATCAAAATCTTTAATCAACCAGATTCTTGCTGCCGTCAAACACTGGCAGAATCTTGCTGTGAAGTTACATTAAAGTTATATATACTCTTTCTTGCTTCGCACGGCAGGAAACAAGGAAATAAGAAAAATTCAGTTAATGTCACATTAATACAGTGGTTGAGCTATCAGGATTTTTGTTAAAGTAAAAAAGATTAAGCAAAATAAGAGATATTTCATAACTTAGAGTTTACCCCTTTTTTTCTGGTGAATGACAGAAATAGAAGTTAATGAAATAGCAGTAATCTTGCATACTGGCTCATTTCATCCTACTACAGTAGGTCACTGGCAATAAAAAATCCCTATTGTACATATTTGTCCCCCTTGTTTTAGGTGGTGTTATAAGGCCTGAGGGCCCAGATTATTTGGGGTATTTAGGCGTTGATATGTTCAGTTTTGCAATGCCTAACTGATTTAGGAGACTAAATCTCATTGTCTGGCGATGCTGGAAGAAACACAGGAGCCAATGGATGTAGTTTAATTAGGCAGCAAATTTATTTATGTAAAATATCTGGGAATAGCCAGCAATAAATTGTAGTGTGTAAGTCGTCATTATTTCTTTAATCGTTTCCATGTGTTTGGGAGGGCTGCTGTCAGACCTCCTTTCCAACCTGGGCCCGCTTGCCCTCCCCTTGTATGAGGATTAAGGGAGCAGGAAAAAGAGGGGAATTGGCCCATGTTTAGGAGGGTAGGTGTTGCCAACCCAATCCCAGTCAGAGAAGTTTTCTCTGGAACTGCCTGGAGTACAACGCCCTCCCTCTCTGGTCACCTGGAAAGGCAGTGCCGACCTCCCCTTCCTGATCTCTACAGGTAAACCTTCCCCTTCCTCCATCTCTGCCACCAATTGCAGAGGGAAGCCCTTCTAAGGGCAACAACCCCTTTTCTTCTAGCCAATTAAACAAAGGACCCACCACATACATTTGCAGTGAACATATTTTCAAAAGTGATTTAGGCATTTAGGAGCCTAAATCCCATCAACTGTCAATGGGATTTTGGCTCCTAAGAGCCTAAAACCCTTTTTAAAATGATATTTAAGCTCCTAAATCAGTTAGGCTTTGCAACGCTGAGCGCAGCAACACCTAAACACCTTTAAAATGTGGGCCTAAGGTGAAATGTACGGGTGGAAATATTACAAAATTAGCTCGAGGGCATGCAAAATTATAAACTGCTACACTGCTAATTCAATGAAAGGTGAACAAGGAAGCACATACTGTACCTGTAAACCCAGTATATAGATCAATGTCTTGTTTGTGATGGGAAATTGGCCTAATATTTGTGTCACTTGCATCCTTGGAATGGAGCAAAAAAATGGTACAAACAGAGCAAATACAGGACCCAAGCTGTGAAAGAAAAAAAATAATGTAGACAGTAATTAGAAATGATTTCAAAAGGTCTCAATTAACAAATTAATTCCAAATAACTTAATTCCTATCCTAATTTCTTCAATACAAAAATGTCAATTGCATTATGTAGGTTATTTTCCCCAATGTTTAGTTGGGCTTTTTATACTGTCATTCTTTTTTGTTTTTTCCTTATTTGTCAAACTAGCAACAAGGACATTTTATTTGGCAAAATACACACTTTGCCTTAAAGATATTATATACGGTTTGAGGACTGATCCTGCTCATATTGCCATTATTCATGTAGCACCCAAAGTGTAATTCGTGCTTTACAGACAAAGATACAGACAAGGTCCTGCCCTAAAAAAATACAGTCAAAATAGATAAATGATAAGGGACGCAGTGATGGAGGCATCAGCAAATGATTTACCAGTGTATCTTCCACAGTGTGGGAGAGGCAGAAGACAAAGAAACCACACACCTTCCTGTGTGTACGGTGGGGTGGGGGGAAAGAGACTCAAAATTTTCGCTCAGTTCACCCACAAGGGGCACGGGCAGAAGTTTTATATAGATCAACAGGAAGGAAAATAACAACACCTTACTTCAGGACAAAGATGCTTTTTTGCTCCAAACAGGTGAGTGGCAAGTGAAGAGTTATATAGCACGAGAGAGAGGAGAACAGTGCATTCTCCAGGGCTGCCTGTTATCCATAACTTGAAGTGCCTACAGAGTCTGTAAACCCTAAAAGGCAAATCTCGGGCAAATACTCCTGACTATCCAGCTTTGCTGCTTCATGTTGCCAAGCGCTCTGTGGAGCATGGAAGCTCTTAAAGATAACCTGATCCCTGCTTCCCAAAACTTACTAAACTTTTCAAATATAGAAAGAAAATCTACACAAATTACCTGACTAAAACTTCATTATGCTGAAGTTAAGGTTGAAAACACATATCTGTAACTTAAGGGTAAAAAGAAACTTTAAAAAAAATGTAGTTGAAAAAACCAGCAGCAACCAGAAAGTCAGGATTTTTAGAGTTAAGGTGCATCTTGTAGGAAACAAGCTTTGGAACTGTGGAATTTAGATACACAAATAACAACAGTTATTTACAAGCCATTCTATTGTCTATACTTTTAAAATTCATTAATAAAATAATAAATACAACCATGTTAAATAAGTAGACAGGAATACCCACAGGCTTGCTGAATTATAATCAAAGCTCCTATTTCTGCAGTCCCTCCCAAAGAGAACTCTCACTGAACACAATGGGAGTTCTATAAGCAGATCAGCAGCATGGTCAGGACCCAAATAACTTGTTGAGATGCTCACTCTACTTTCATTTCACTGATTAGGTTAATTAATGGTGGAAATGTATTTATGAGTTAAACTACTATGAACAACCAACACAGAAGATTCAATATATATGGTCAAAATACAATTTTTGTGCTCGCTCAAAGAATTGTGGCTATGAATATTTCCTTTGGTTTATGCTCTACCAGCTAAAGACCTCCCCTTTCATCCTCTCTGAAGGTTTCAGTTCTTTAGTTTGGTTACGGGGGATAAAAGAATAAGGCAATTTTTAACATCTTCTATTTTATGCATATGACAAAAATACATTACATAAAATTTTAACTAAAGGAGAGACGCTGAGCAAAATACATTGATCAGTTTTACACATATTCCCTCACATATAAAGAAAATATATCCATATAAACATAATATACAACATCCTAACAGAAATCTGAATTGTTTAAGTTGTAAGAATTCAAAAGCAGGGCCAAAGGTGTAACATGTATAAAGACTCGCTCTACATGACTGCTTCCATAACTTCCACTGGATCCAATGTACCCTGCAGCACATAAGGTATAAGAGAGGAGAGGGGAAAAAAAAAAAAAAAAAGAAGAGTCCTTCCCTCTGTCAAGACCACTCCCTGCCAATAGAGCATCAAAATTTGTTTGGTCTTATCACTGTCAGAGAAAAGAGTAGTTTGGATACCTAGTTTAGGAATATAGGCTCAAGAATGGAGGCAACAGTTCCCTTCTCCAAAATTTCTTTCTTCAGTACAAAAATATCATATGGAAATAAATTGTGTGCTTCACCCACACTTGAGAATAAGCATATCCTGTACCCTTGGAAAATTACTTCTCTGCTTCACCCTAGGAATAACAAAATACCTTTGTAGGGCAGTAACTAAAGGAACAATCCAAATGGATATATCCTGCAAATCAGAATCTATGCACCCTCACATCTTTATTAACATGAGTGATAAGATTTTTAATGATACTTCATAAATCACTGTCTACTTTAAACTTCTGAAAAGAACTTCTGCAGAAACATTGTGTATGCAAAGGTGTGAGCAAGACTTTTTCCAGTTCTGGCTAGAAGATCTAGAAACTTCATTTTATTTATTAGCTTTCAGTACAACTATGTAAAGTTTTATTTTTAAAATGTACTGATTTTTGTTATTCTTTGTTGTATTTTAACACTGTTTCTGGAGTCTCGGTCTCAGTTAACTCTGCTATCTTGCACTTCTGCAGTAAAATTTATTCATATAATCATAGAAGATTAGGATTGGAAGAGACCTCAGGAGGTCATCTAGTCCAACCCCCTGCTCAAAGCAGGACCAATCCCCAACTAAATCATCCCAGCCAAGGCTTTGTCAAGCCGGGCCTTAAAAACGTCTAAGGATGGAGATTCCACCACCTCCCTAGGTAACCCATTCCAGTGCTTCACCACCCTCCTAGTGAAATAGGGTTTCTAATATCCAACACAGACCTCCCCCACTGCAACTTGAGACCATTGCTTCTTGTTCTTATTCTCTCTTTATATCCGTATAATAAACTATATCAAATCACACAATACAGAATATAAACTAGACTATGTTACACAAACTTATTTTAAAAAATTACAGTACAGTCTTGATTTAAGTTTCAATAATATCTACAAAATAAGCCAACCTGGGGTTACATCCCTGATCATCCTAATAGTCATTGATGGACCTATGAACATATCTATTTCTTTTTTGAACCCAGTTATAGTTTGGGCCTTCACAACATCTTCTGGCAACGAGTTCCATAAGGTTGACTGTGTGTTGTATAAAGAAGTACTTCCTTAGGTTTGTTTCAAACCTGATGCCTATTAATTTCATTGGGTGACCCCTGGTTCTTGTGTTTCATGAAGGGGTAAATAACACTTCCTTATTCATTTTCTCCACACCATTCATGATTTTATAGCCCTCTATCATATTCTCCCTTAGTCGTCTCTTTTCCAAGCTGAATAGTCCGCGACTTTTTAATCTCTCCTCAGATGAAAGCTGTTCCATATCCTTAATCATTTTTGTTACCCTTCTCTTTTCTATCTCTAATATATCTTTTTTGAAATGGGGCAACCAGAACTGCACACAGTATTCAAGGTGTGGGCGTATCATGGATTTATGTAGTGGTATTATTTTCTGTGTTATCTATTCTTTCCTAATCATTCCTAACATTCTGTTAGCTTCTTTGACTGTCACTCCACACTGAGCTGATGTTTTCAAAGAATTATCCACAACTCCAAGCTTTCTTTCTTGGGTGTTAACACCTAATTTAGACTCCATCATTTTGTAGGAATTGTTGGGATTATGTTTTCCAATATACATTACTTTTCATTTATCAACACTGAATTTCATCTGCCATTTTGTTGCTCACTCATTCAGTTTTGTGAGATCCCTTTGTAATTCTTCTGAGTCTGCTTTGGACTTAACTATCTTGAATTATTTTGTATCATCTGCAGACTTTGACATCTAACCCGTTTATCCCTTTTTCCTGATCATTTATGAATATGTTGAACAGTACTGGTCCCAGTACAGATCTTTATGGGACACTATTTACCTCTCTTCATTCTGAAAACTGACCATTTATTCCTACCATTTGTTTCCGGTCTTTCAACCTGTTACTGGTCAATGAGAGGACCTTCCATCTTATCCCATGATTACTTAGGCCTGGTCCACACTAACCCCCCACTTCGAACTAAGATACACAACTTCAGCTACGTTAATAACGTAGCTGAAGTCGAAGTACCTTAGTTTGAACTTACCGCGGGTCCAGACGCGACAGGCAGGCTCCCCCGTCAACTCCGCGTACTCCTCTCGCGGAGCAGGAGTACCGGCGTCGAAGCCGAGCACTTCCGGGATCGATTTATCGCGTCTAGACAAGACGCAATAAATCGATCCCAGAAGATCGATTGCTTACCACCGGACCCGGAGGTAAGTATAGACGTACCCTTACTTTGCTTAAGAGCTTTTGGTGAGCATCCTTGCCAAAAGACTTCTGAAAGTCCAAGTACACTATGTCCATTAGATCACCCTGTCCACATATTTGTTGACCCCCTCAAAGAATTCTAATAGATTGGTGGGGCATGAGTTCCCTTACAAAAGCTGTGTTGACTCTTCCACAACAAATTGTGTTCATCTGTGTGTCTAATACTTCTGTTCTTTACTATAGTTTCAGCCAATTTGCCTGGTACTGAAATTAGGCTTACAGGCTTGTAATTGCCAGGATCACCTCTGGAGCCTTTTTAAAAAATTGTCATCTCATTCACTATCCTCCAGTCATCTGGTATAGAGACTGATTTAAGTGATATGTTACATACCAAAGTCAGAAGTTCTCCAATTTCATATTTGAGTTCCTTCAGAACCCTTGGGTGAATACCATCTGCTCCTGGTGACTTATTACTATTCAATTTATTCCAAAACCTCCTCTTCTGACACCTCAATCTGGGACAGTTCCTTAGATTTGTCACCTAAGTAGAATGATTCAGGTGTGGGAATCTCCCTCACATCCTCTGCAGTGAAGACTGATGCAAAGAATTCATTTAGCTTCTTTGCAATAGCCTCATCTTCCTTGAGTGCTCCTTTAGAAACTTAATTGTTCAGTGGCCCCACTGTTTGGCAAGCTCCCTGTTTCTGATATACTTAAACAATTTTTTTGCTGTCAGTTTTTGAGATTTTTGCTCATTGCTCTTCAAATTCTTTTCTGGATTGCCTAATTATATTTTACATTTGACTTGCCAGAGTTTATGCTCTTTTCATAGTAGGATCTGACTTCCAATTTTTAAAGGATACCTTTGTGCCTCTAACCACTTCTTTTACTCTGCTAGCCATGGTGGCATTGTTTTGGTCTTCTATGCTTTTTTAAAATGGGGTACACATTTAATTTAAGCCACTAATATAGTGTTTTTAAAAAGTTTCCATGCAGCTTGCAGGCATTTCACTCTTGTGACTGTTCCTTTTAATTTCCATTTAACTAGCCTCAATTTTCTGTAGTTCCCCTTTCTGAAATTAAATGCTGCTATGGTGGGCTTCTTTGGTATTTCCCCCCCAACAAGGATGTTAAATTTAATCATTTTATGGTAACTATTACTAAGCAGTTCAGCTACATTCACCTCTTGGACCAGATCCTGTGTTCCATTTAGGATTAAATAAAGAATTGCCTCTCCCCTTGTGGGTTCCAGGACCCAGTCAATATGTGGATAGTTGAAATCCCGTATTATTATTATTATTATTATTATTGAGTTTTTTATTTTTAAAGCCTCTCTAATCTCCCTAAGCATTTTGCAGTCACTGTCACCATCCTGGCCAGGTGGTCGGTAATATATCCCTACTGCTATATTCTTATTATGAGAGCATGGAATTACTATCCATAGAGATTCTATGGTACAGTTTGATTCATTTAAGATTTTTATTATATTTGACTCTATGTTTTCTTTCACATATAATGCCGCTCCCCCATGAGCACAACTTACTTTGTCATTCCTATACTTTTTGTACCCCAGTGATTGTCATCATTACAACAAGCTTCTATGATGCCTATTATATCAATATCCTCATTTAATACCAGGCACTCAAGTTCACCCATTTTAGTATTTAGACTTCTAGCATTTGTAAGCAAGTATTTATAAAATGTGTCACTTTTTAATTGACTGCTTTCATGTGGTGTAATTGAATGGGATTCTTTTTCATTTGACTGTTTTTCTTCAGTTCCTACATATACTTTATCAACTTCTATCCTCTCCTCTTTACTAGGATATAGAGAATCCCTATTAATAGATCCTTCCCTATGGGAGTGTCTGTCCAAACCCAGTGCTCCTCTGTACCCATCAGGTTTTTCAAAAAAACCCAAAACAAAAACACATACCTTTCAATTTGCCAACTTTTTCTTTATATTTCACATCTTATTATCTAAGGAATCCATAATCACAGTATACATGCATACATCCATCATAAAATTGCATGCAAAAGTAGTATTCATAGAATCATAGAATATCAGGGTTGGAAGGGACCTCAGGAGGTCATTTAGTCCAACCACCTGCTCAAAGCAGGACCAATTCCCAACTAAATCATCCCAGCCAGGGCTTTGTCAAGCCTGACCTTAAAAACTTCTAAGGAAGGAGATTCCACCACCTCCTAGGTAACCCATTCCAGTGCTTCACCACCCTCCTAGTGAAAAAGTTTTTCCTAATATCCAACCTAAGCCTCCCCCACTGCAACTTGAGACCATTACTCCTTGTTCTGTCATCTGATACCACTGAGAACAGTCTAGATCCATCCTCTTTGGAACCCCCTTTCAGGTAGCTGAAAGCAGCTATCAAATCCCCCCTCATTCTTCTCTTCTGCAGACTAAACAATCCCAGTTCCCTCAGCCTCTCCTCATAAGTCATGTGCTCCAGCCCCCTAATCATTTTTCCTGTATTATCAGAACAGTGATCATATATAACTTCCAAATGTTCTCTGACCTGTGAAATTATAATTCCCTGCATTTTGAGCAAATAACTTCACAGTTTGCCAAAACTGTAGTGTACTTTTCAGGTTTTATTCCTTCTGTACTAAATAATGACTCAAAACACACACACGCTTTACAATTAAGAGTGCACTTAAGAAGGGAAATTACAGAAAGGAATTTCCCATGACCACTAGTGCTTTTTAACACAGATAGTAAACATTAAAAGTTTCCTTAAATGCTAATATCCACTGCAAACTGCAACAAACAGAAAATGTCATCTCAAGATCAGGCCAGTGACACATCTAATCCAGTATCTTGTGTCTGACGATGGCCAGATTGCAGATAACTGAGAGGATGATGCAAGAAACATGAAAGCAGACAATCAATTATTGGTGATAGCAATCAATCAGTTAGCAACTGGTTTATGCCCTGAAAGATTTGGGGTGATGCCCCTTAAAAATCATAATTAATGTAACTGCAGATGAGATGCTCTCCTTGTCCTTATGTCTCTTTCTTTTTTTAATATTACTAAAATGTTGGTCTGAATATCTTGAGGTACTGAGTTCCACAGGCTAATTATCCATTGTGTAAAAAAATTTCCTCTTATCAGTTTTAAATTTGCTTCTTTCCAATTTCATTTGCCATGCTTATGTTTTTATACTAGAGCTTCTGATTTACTTTCTTTACACCATCATTATGTTCTGTACTTTTATCATGCCCAGTTTTATTCATTTCTAACTCCACTCTGTAACACTAGTTTTATGTCAGATTAATTCCACTGAAATTCAGTGGAGTTACCTCAACCTAATCCAGTGCAATAGAGAGTAGAATCAACTCTCCCGCACTCGACTGTTCAATTCCTTATAACAGACACAATAGCTAATATCAATCCATTAGAAGATCTACTGCAAACTCGGGTTGTTTTTTTTAAAACGTTTGCCCCAACAGCAAATGTAATTTTCACACGATACCATAACTGACTACCTCAATATTTCTTCACTCTAGTTGCCATCAGAGTTTAGCAACTAACTATTGCATTGTCTGTCTTTTTGGTTAAGTAATACATGTTTACTTTAAATAGAGAGGATGACCTTCACAGCAATGTGAGATTGAAAAGGCCTATTCACTCATCTCATTAACAATGAAGGATTGGTCCCTACATTTTTGACTGCCTTGGTCAGCTCCATTTCAAATGTTCAAAACACAGATGGTACACAATTTCATTGGGAGACTACTCCCCATTGTTAGAACTTCTGATATTTACTCTAAAACTTTATTTTATTTAGTTTCAATCCATACCTCCTACTTATACTAATCTGGACTTGACATGGGTTCTGAATGAAGTTCAGTTTCTCAGAGGAGCAAAATCCTGACATTGTGAACAGCTCAGTACAGATACAGACCAATACAGAAATCGTTTAAACTCACTCTGAATCAGGGGTATCAAACTAATTTTGTGCAAAGGGACATATTCTGCACTTTTAATTATGTTATATGGTTTGGGCATACATTTAGGACTATACACTTTCATTGATCTACAGCTGTTCTTCCAAAGATGTCAATGGGAGTTGAGCACATGAATCAAAGGTTGAATATGGTATTTATATCTGAATAAGGCCCGGATCCTGAAATTTATAACACACAAGTAGATGTCTGTGTCCACTTCAATCCTTACAGGCACAACAATCCACCCACACCTTGTAAATTACAGGACTGGATCCTAAAACTTTGAATTAATGTAATTGTTCAATAAGGTATTATCCCAGTCAATATCATTCAGTGGGAAAACATGCTCTCCTTCAGGACCACTTCTGTTTCTGCCCTTTCCTTCTCCTCCTTCACCATCTTCATTTTCTTTCCCTCTTTTCTGTCTTTGTGTCTCTCCTTTCTTCCCTCTACATTTCCTTTCCTGCAGTAATTCCTAAACCCCCTCCCACGTGGATTCATTCACAGCCCCTACCCCATTCTATCCACAAAATAATCAGCTACAAAATAATTTATGCTGACCTTTCAGGTGTCATCATTAGAATTTAGAGTCAATACCACAATCAGATAAATTGGGAGTTTGGGGGGGAGGATGGGAGAGTGGTTGTGACAATTTCTCAAAGCCAAAGTTTCAGACTATCTACAAACTGAGTTCATGTTCTGTTCAGATTTGGATCATTACCTTTGCAGCCATGGGGGCTAGAAACTTACATTTTCAAAAAAGTGAAAGCTTAGAATATGAATATGAACAGAACAAACTTTGAACATGCCACACGGATAACATATCCAGGCCACAGACCTACTGTAACACAATGCTCTACATTTACACAATCATCACTTAGAAAAGTACATTCAATTTCGGTACCCTCATTGCAAAACAAACATAGCAAAGGTTTAGGAGAAAAGCAATATGTTATACATGTTATGTTATTGGTGTTATATATTTAAACAAATGGAAAGGAGGGTTTTCATAGCCTAAAAGTTTAAAGTGACTGGACCTATTTTGTATGGAACACAGGGAAACAAAACCCAGGAGATTCTGTAATGCAGAGGTGTATAAACTATGAGCTGATATAGAAAAGATCAGTCGGACACTCCTACCTATCCTTTTCCTCAAGAGAAAAAAGACAATACTCAAAATTTAAAAAAAATTAAAACAGTTGCAAATTAAATACTTTTAAAATTAGCAAATGTCAGTGCAAAGTTTGGGAAAAGAGATCTGGTTTTACAACCGATAAAGTAAAGATTAGGGAGCTGATCCTGCAGAAGTACATCTGCAAAAATCTTCCCTGTAGTTAATGGAAGTTTTGTGGGAGTAAAGTTTGCAGAAATAACCCTTAAGTGATTTCACTTGGAATAACTCATTTTACTACTGCTATTACTAACTACTACACATTTTTCTTTAGTACATACAGTACAGACCCGTTTACGCACGGATGTCGGGAGTCAAGCCGTCACGACCGCATGTTAACGGACCGCAGGTTAAGACGGCCATGCTGAAATAGCTTAAGATATCTATATATACACACATATAATTATCTAGGATTACATACGTATTCACAGCGTCCCAAATACTGCAGGCCTATCTATTAACAGCGCTTTGCAAGAATATAAATTCAAATGTGTAATCTAATAAAAAGATTATTATTACTACACAGGAGTGAAAGTAACGCAAGACACTTACCGGTAAGGGGTGGGGGCGGCTCTGGCCCCCGGAAGGGGCAGGGCCTGGGGTGGAAGGGGCGGGGCTAGGGTCAGCATCCCCCAGCCAACCCATCCAGACCGCCTAGTCCATGCCGCCTGGGGTTCCCGTAGTGATTTAGAGGGCCTGGGGTTCCAGACGCCGTTGCTGCGGTAGCGGCATCCAAAGCCCCGGGCCCTTTTAAATAGCCAGCCCCGGGGCAGCTGCTCCCTTTGCCACCCCCCCGTCGGTGGCCGAGGGGGGGGCAAAAGGGGCAGGGACCTTAAAGCGCTGCAGGGTCCTTTGCCACGGCAGCGCTTTAACGTTGCTGCCCCTTCCCCCAAGTCGGCAGTAAAGACGTACAACACGTTTCCGCTCCGCACTTCCTGTCGATTTCTATGTCAGTGAGTTAGTGAGCAAATCTGTAGCACTACGTAGCAAGTTCCTGTACTGCGTGTTAACGAGTCTCATGTGTTAAATAGGGTAGCACTGGGAGGCATGACACTACCGCGCTTTACGCCGATTCGTGAGTAAACGGGTCTGTACTGTACTGTCTACAGAGTGCCATGCAGAAACATAAGCTAAAACAACATTCATGTCAATTAAATTTATTTGGGCTTGAGAGCAAGAGCCCTGAGAAAACTGCAGTTAATGCAAAATGCAACACTACGCCTCCTAAGTAACACAAGTTACCAAGAGCAAATCACCTCAATGCTCTGCTCTCTGCTGACTGCCCACAGAGCACCAGGTTAAGATTAAGGGGTCAGTCCTTATTCTGAAAATGCTAAATAGAATCCAGAAAACCTAAAGACTAGCTCACCAACTGGGATCCTCAGGATAATGGAACTGTTCCCAGAAGAGTGAAGCTCACCTATACACGAGATAGGAATCACTCAGGAACTGGCCCCAGACTATATAACTCTTCCTCAAAGGAGAGGACCTGATCTTGGAAGGAAGGATTACCTCACAGTTATGGCCCTAGACTAGGAATCAGGAGACCTGGGTTCTATTCCTGTCTCTACCACAAACTCCATGTGTGACCTTGGGCAAATCACTTCATAGCTCTGTGCCTCAGTTCTCTCTGCAAAAGGGTGATAATGATACTTCCCTTACCTCACAGAGGCACTGTGAGGATAAATTCACTAATGCCTGTGAGGTGCTCAAATATTAAAATGATGAGGCCTTTATAAGTGAGTAGGTAGACAGAAGTACCACAACTGCTCAAAATACAAAGTGTATTTCTTAGATCTTGCCTTCTCTAAGAACACATAAGCACATTAGCTTACATGCAACCCTCCTACATACCAAAACCCCCAAACAAATAAGCAATCTACAATGATGATTTGGGAAATCTGTCTGTACAATTTACGAATTCTGTCTGAGCTCTCTGTATGCGTCTTTATCAGACTGCAAACTGGGAGCTGGCTGTCTTCTCCATTGTCTCTATACCTCCATGTTGGACAGAAATTCCAAGGGGTAGTGGTACAGGGCTGTCAATACAGAAGGTCATTAAATTGGGACCATCTTCTGAATGCTCTAGAATGGTGAGGAAACTGAGGCAGGGAACGTGTGTAGGGTTTATTTTTGTATAGATCTGTGTTTTTCTCATGCTATTAAAGAGCAATGGTGGTCTGTGTGTTATATGTTACAACCATCACATGCCCCTTTCAAGACTTAACCGGTCGATTCAGAACATCCACACAGCTGGAGTTGTGGGAGAGGAGGTCTGAGCTCAGGGAGAGCCTCATGGGTCAACACTAGCGACAGGAGCAAGGCAACTGGACTGCAAGGTTTCAGTTTTCAGGAGGATTTGCACCCTAAGAGTATGCCTAAAGTTCCCAAGACAGGGGGTGTGCCCGCACTTGGCTCAGACTCCAGAGGCTTAAAACACACTGGGTCCAGTGATTGAATTCCCTCACAGCAGCCTAGTGAGCGGCCACAAAAGGGTGCTTGACCAGGTCTGTGATACTTATGCGTACAAATGGAGATGAAACCCTATTTGACAGACTTTTACCTTCTTGTTTCAATGTCCTAACTCTGGAACTGGCAATCAGATACTGCAGTGATAGGAGTGGCATAATAACAGAAACCAAGTAGTGAAGAACTCCAGCACTGTCCCTTCACCCCAACAATTACCATACTGCCACATTGTGCTAGCTGGGGACCCTGGATAAGCTTTCTGTGCGGCCCAAGAAAGTACATTCTAGTAATCCAATTTATCAAAGATATGCATGACGGTATCAGATCAGGTGTGAGAAAGAGGAGGGGCCATTTTAGTGACATTTTCAATGGCAAAAGCAACCTTGAAAAGGACAGTTAATAATCTAATTCTTTTGACATTATTATTTATCCTGCACTGGGACCCACTGTGCTAAGAAGCTGTACAAACGCAGGACAAAAAGACAGCCCGTGCTCAAGTATCACACCCAGACTTCATATTTAGAAATTTCTGAAGGCGTACTAAGTAGTTTTACTGCTGGGCACAGAATAGCGTGGCAGTATTGCTTTGTCTAGTCACGTGTAATTTGTGTAATTTCCCTTCAAACGTTACTTTCTCTCTCAATTCCTCATAGAAATGAATTCTATTCTATAGTAAAGCATGTAATGACGCAGCTTAACTCCTCCATCCCCGCCCTCACAAAGAAAAAGATATATCATCCCAAAGCTCTTCTGAATCTGGTGCTGGAACAGAAATACACCACAAGGGCCTGATCTAATGAGGTGCTGAAAGGCCTAACCAACTACTCAGCTCCATGGATCTGAGGGGGCTCAGCATCACTGAGGAAGCATTCAGTATCTTAAAGGATCAGACCTTTTAGCAATCTACTTCCTAACTATGCCTACTCACTCAGATTTTAAAACCAGGTCACTAAATCAGGCCACTAAACACAGCCCAGTTTTTGCAGAACTGATCAGTAGGAGTTTCTGGGGAAAATCCCAGGTAATTCTAGATCACAGTTGTAAAAGCAAGTGACAGGATTTTCCACCTGTCATTGATCTCAATAACTTTGTTAGCAAGTAGATGATTTAGCTATTTGAAAAAAAAAAAAAGAAGTTATACCAGGTGACAATAGCTTATCATAAAATTCTGAAACACCATTCCTTTCATGCTTCCTAATGCGTTCCAATAAAGCCAATTTTTTTGAATCAGTTTTAATTTTTTACAATTTAATTATTTGTGGCACTTTTGACGTGTATCTTATACACCTCTACCCCAATATAACGCGACCCAATATAACACGAATTCGAATAAAACGCAGTAAAGCAGTGCTCTGGGGGGGGGGGGAGCAGGGCTGCGCACTCCGGAGGATCAAAGCAAATTCGATATAACACTGTTTCACCTATGACACTGTAAGATTTTTTGGCTCCCGAGGACAGCGTTATATCGGGGTAGAGGTGTACCTGTGTTGTTATTTCTTATTTGTATTGCAGTAGTGATCAAAGTACAATAAGCGGTCTGCAAACTTAATGAGAAGGCACAGTCCCTAGAATGACTAGAATGCTTATTCTACTACAGTGGTTTTCAAACTGCGGGTCATGACCCAGTACTGGGTCGCATACTGTAAGGCACTGGGTCGCGACAGCTCTGGTCAGCACTGCCGACCGGGCCATTAAAAGTCCCATCGGCGGTGTTGCCTGGCTAAGGCAGACTAGTCCCTACCTGTTCCGACACCGCGCTGCGCCCCGGAAGCAGCCAGCAGCAGGTCCGGCTCCTAGACGGGGAGCCACAGAGCTCCACGCACTGCCCCCGCCCCGAGCACCGTCTCCTGGCCAATGGGAGCTGGGGGCAGGGGGGGGCGGTGCCTGCAGGCGAGAGCCATGTGGAGCCACTTGCGTGCCTCCGCCTAGGAGCTGGACCTGCTGCTGGCCACTTCCGGGGTGCAGCGCAGTCCGCGATGCCAAGACAGGCAGGAAGCCTGCCTTAGCACCCCTGCTGTGCCACTGACCAGGAGCCACCGAAGATAAGCGCACGCCCCAAGCCTGTGCCCCAATCCTCAGCCACCCCCCCCAACCCGGAGCCCCTTCCTGCACCACAAACCCCTCATCCCCGGCCCCACCCCAGAGTCTGCACCCCCAGACCAGAGCCCTGACCCCCTCCAGCACCCCCAGCTCTGAGCCCCCACTGAAACCCGGAACCCCCTCCTGTACCCCAAACCTCTCATCCCTGGCCCCAGTCCAGAGCCTGCACCCCCAGCCCAGAGCCCTGACCCCCTCCTGCACCCCAACCCCCTGCCCCAGCCCAGAGCCCCCTCCCACATCCTAAACCCCTCATTCCTGGCCCCACCCCGCAGCCCTTACCCCCATACCCCAACCCTCTCCCCCAGCACTGAGCTCCTCCCACACCCCAAACCTCTCATCCCCAGCTCCGTTGGGTCATGGGCATCAACAATTTTCTTCAACTGAAAAAAGTTTGAAAACCACTGCTCTACTACATGTAGTGTTGTAGCCGTGTCGGTCCCAGGATATTAGAGACACAACGTGGGCGAGGTAATATCTTTTACTGGACCAACTTCTGTTGATGAGAGAGACAAGCTTTCAAGATACACCTGAAGAAGAGCTCTGTGTAGCTCGAGAGCTTGTGTTTCTCACCAACAGAAGTTGGCCCAATAAAGGCTATTTCCTCACCCACCTTGTCTACTCTACTATAGATAGTTTCAAAGAATATCTTTCTAA
Source organism: Terrapene triunguis (assembly GCF_002925995.2). Lineage (NCBI taxonomy): Eukaryota > Metazoa > Chordata > Testudines > Emydidae > Terrapene > Terrapene triunguis. The sequence continues at coordinate 23,240,612 of NW_020664372.1, read as the reverse complement.
AAATCTGCTCTCTATGATCTCGAAGCACTGATGGTATGAACGTGGACCACTGAGAGTACTACTTTTATATAGTACCTATCACCATGTCATTTAGTTGAATAATCTGCAAAACATTTTTAAATAAGCACTGATTCTTAAGTACAGAGCTCTTTGCCACACACAAATTTAAAATGCATTCATTCTTTTGAGAGTAACATGAAAAGTTTTTCTTTCTGGAATTTTTAGTTGGTTAAAGATTCAACTAAGCAAAAGTCTTGGTAAAGTCCCTTCTATGGAAGTTAGTGATACATAACTTCTAGGGGCTTTTTGTTTCTAGTTAATCTCTTTTTTGAATAGATCAATTTAAAAAGAAGCAGAAAGAAACCTCAAATAGAGAGGTGCTTTCACTTCCCTTAAAACTCAGGTAGCGAATCAACATCAGAGTACAGAAAAAATACTTCAAGTACAAGGGGGAAAAAAAATATCACCACTCCATAAAAGGAAAGTCTCACGTAATCACTCTTAAAAACAATGAGCAAAGGGGAAACATTCATAGTTAAACTACACTGCCATATACAATTACTGCACAGAGGATCTAAAAAGCCACTGATATGTAAGTACTAACAAATAATTTGCTGTTTTAATTGAAATACAACAAACCGTTCCAGGAAGTTAATGTATTCTTGTATTGTACTGAATTCTCTCATGTGGCAGGAGAGATATATTCTTTTTGGGTGGGAGAGAGAAATGTCAACAGGAGTAATTCTATGCCACTAAGACAGTTTACTCAGGCAAGTTACAATAGAGAGACTATCCGTTATTTTTTAATCCAGGTGCCAATTCATCTTTGGGTCCAATGATAAACAGGTTGAATTAAAATGTTTTATTTATAATATAGCCTTTTGAAAAACAAAATGCAAAAGTTCATTGCTGCATTAGGATGGAGTTTTTGCAAAATAATGTAACTTAAACCATACTAATGTAGAGACTAATGTGGAAGAAAATATTTCTCAGTAAATATTTCAATGTGTCAAACAAAGACTTCATATTTCTAAGTTAAAATCTCTCTTTCTCTCTGCATAAGTCACTCAATGAACCTGGTAAGATACTTCAATAGTTTGAGAGTTTCTGAAAGCACACTTGTACTGCGGCAGCAGATAGCCTGGAAATATTTGTAATACTACAAGCTATGAAACAATTTTTAGGCTATTCTCAACCCAACTGCTTCTCAATCACAACTCTACTCATACTTAAAAATAATATAGTAATGATAATTTGCCAGGATGCATGTAAGAATTTCTCCTTCATCTTTTGACATGTATTGTCTTTTCAAAGCTTTTTCTGTATAGTTACTCCTTTTTCCAAAATGCAATTGCTTACACTTTTTGCCCCAAAATATCTTCATATGCTGAAGTTAATGCAATGTTACCAGCTATTTGATTTTTAAAAATATCCCCTACTGATAGACTGATAACTTTTTATACTGCAGTGGAACATAAAAAATAATAACATTTTTCAAATTTAGCAACTCTTAATTCTCATTTAACTTTTCAAACAAAACAAAGACAACCCACAAATCTTTGAGCACATGGACAGTAAAAAGATCAGAAAAGGTGAGCTTTGTTATCTATATGGATTATTAACCCAACAGTTCATATTGCTAGCACTTTAATCAGTTCCCTTTGAATAGAGAGACTGAATGCTTCTCGATAACTGTTCTTTAACAGATAGTCATTACAGTTATGTAGCTTTTAATAAATAAAACAGATTAAACAGAGACTGCAACAGGACAGGTTACACATCAATAATGTATTAATTATAAGGCAGAGTGCTTTCAGTGCTAAAGCACAAGTTGCCATTTGAAATGTTACTTGATTTTAGGAGTGTTATTTCAGAGTTTTTCCAATGCTACATTTTTTGATTCTTTCCTTATTCAGTTTAAAAATTTTAAGCAAGTAAGTGAAAGGAGTTTAGTTGTCTCGACATCAGCTTGGTCTAAGCACTAAATCGTCCTAACAACTATAGATGTTACATCAGAGTACTCGCACATTTTTCATAACCCACATAGACCACATGCAGAAAGAGAAATTCATTAAGTGGACACCTTCTCTCCCATTCAGCCAGACCACACACACTACCCACCCACTTATTCACAATCGCAGAGCATCACTTGTTTACATGCAAAAGTAAAGTATTTAATATATTTTTAAAGCTGTCTTAATCCAATATAATCACTGAAAACAAGGCGCGCCAGCACCATGTAACCAGCTAGCTCTTTGTGGAACAGCAACTGATCCACACTATGCAACAGATAAGTTCCTATGCCTTTAATGCCCACTGTCCCCACTTCTACAGGCATCTTTCCTGCAACAACGAAATGGGATGTGCGTATGAGAAACCACTTGGGCTTGTGCTCTTTCTCCCTTACTGACACTTTCTCTCTCCCCCCTCCCCAGACGATGCCAGGACTTTTCAGACTTATTTAAATCTTTTATGCACTAGTGGTTTATAAGTTACCTTTGGAAGCTGAAATGAAATTTATTTCCTTTCCAATATGTTTTTTGTCCATCACTCATCTATCATTGTAGAGTGGCAAATGAATGCTGGGCAGACAAATCTTACATATTTATTTTAAAGAACAAAAAAACTAAGCAAAGATTTGGGTTTTATTTCTAAATCTAAAAGGGGAATGGTACATGACCAGTAACTAGGCAGAAGACATTAGACATCCTACTGCACCTTCATTAGCTTGTTGAACAAGCAGTACTTCTGTTCTTCCCCTTTTGTTTACACTAATTTTATTGAAGTTTCTATTACTTTAGAATGCAAAAGACTACTGTCATAAAACATTATCCAATGTACAGTTAAAATAATCTCTCCAGGAAATAAATATGATAAATTTCCTACAGAAACAACAACTCAGCCATTTTGCACATCCTGAGTACCGTTAAGCATTTAACAATATAATAAATTAAAAATTTAAATATGGAAAAACAGGAATAGAAGATACTACAGTACATATTTCCAAGAGAGTAGAGTTATCTTTACTATGGTAACCCTAACTTTTGAATTTCCTTACTTTTTATTCTAATTGTGCAACATTAGTGTTCTGTTAACATAGTGTTTTGCATTTATTTCCTAGAAGCATTTTAAGAGAAACAACTCTCAAATAATCTGCATGAATGTGCACTCCCTGGAAGCAAAACACATGTCTTGTAACTAGTGTACTGGTGCTCTTTGTGTACTTCTTCAATGGCACAATTAATTAACTGTGTACTTCAAGGAGTATATACTCAATCAATGTTCTGGTGTATTGCTTACAAGATCTGCGTTGGAGCCTCTGTTGAAAGGATGGGTCCAGGGACTGGCCTCAAAACTCCCTCACAAAACACAGAGTACAAGGCCCAAAAGGTGGCTATGGACCTGTTTACCATGTCCAAGCAGCAACTTAGGGATTCACTCCTCAGTCAGAGTTCAAATGTCACTGGATCTAGACATATCACTGTATTTTGGGCACAGCTCAACAGCCCTGAGAAATTTGAAATCAATATAATATATTAAAAACACTACATAAGAAGGCTGGGGTGATACAAAGAGGCAGGATAGTCTAGGGCAAGCCTTCCTGCAGCCCCTCAATCTTTTTTGAAACCTTGCACATTTTCCAAACTGCTAATGCATACCAATCTCTCTCCTAAAATGTTCTCTTGCACTCATTTAGCATGCAAATTTCTAACATTCATAACTTTGTTAAAACTAATATATTTGATCAGCAAAAATGGCTGATCAAAAAAAGATGGCCGAGGCTAAAATGGGGTGTGAGGTGAGAGTCCCTCAACCTAGGTCGGGGAAGGAAGGAAGAAAAGAAATCCATCATGTTGACAAAGGTTAAATAAATATACTCAAACCTTTCATATTATTTCTTCTCTGTCTTCAATATAGTGCTAAGACTGCCACCAGATCCCAAAACTTTTCTCTCAACTTTTCCTGCAACTTAAGTCACCCTTGCAAGAAGCAGACAAATTAGGAAATTTTATAAGGATAAGAGCAATACATTAATTAAAACAAAAAACACACAAAAATCCCACATCACTACAGTGTCTAATCATTAAAGCTCCATACTGAAAAAGGTCTCCTGACAAATCTCAAACCACAGATCATTGGAGTCAAGCCAACAGACTCTCTCCCTTCCTCTCACACTTCTTCTATTCTCTTTTTAACCAATTATAAAATAAATTATTATTATTCCTTGCCTTTTTGTTAAAGAAATATTATGTGTGCCATATTAGAATAAATAAACCAGTCTCATATACAGAGTAAATAACAATTGTCTTTCCACTCTTATAATGCTTACTCTCCTCCAAACAATAAAAATTATAAAGACAAAACGATGCACAGATCACTTCAATTTGTGGATAATGTTTTATATGTGGTTGTAGCCATTGACACATGCCATACCCTGGTGAGAAGATAGATAGTAGATTATTTTCATTCATCCATATTATAGCAAAAAGAGAGAACAAAAATAAAAATTCAGTCAGCTAGGCCAGTATGGGGGAGAAATAGTTGCATCTCTTGTATACAGTCCAAATGTATGCAATCTAAGGCCTCAATCCTGCAAATACTTACACATATATTTAATATTATGCACATGAACAGTTCCACTGAATGTAACGGGACTACATGCATGTGTATAGTTAATCATTTGCATAAGTGCTTGCAGGATCAGGGATTTTGAATTACAAACTTCTTAAGGCAGAAGTCATGGCTTTTTTTATATAGAAATAGCACAATGGGGATCTTCTCCTGGCCAGGACCTCTGGGTGCTACAATAAAAATATAGAACAAAATATTATATTATCATTTAGTAACAACTGTCTAATTCAGTGAATGAGTGCTAATGTTATGCTAATATTTGAAAAGGGAAAGCAGGATGACCTGGGTCATAGGCTGGTGAGTTTGACATCAATCCTGGGCAAAATAATGGAAAAGCTGATATGAGAGTCAATTAATAATGAATTGAAGGACATTAATATAATGAATGCCAGTCAACATGGTTTTATGGCAAATAGTGCTTGTCAAATAAACTGGATTTCAGTCTGGGATGAATGAAGGTAACTGCACAGATATCATATACTTAAGCCATGTCTACATTACAGGCACTACAGCAGCATAGCTATGGCACTGTAGTGTGGATGCTTCCTACAGTGAAAGGAGGGATTTTTCCGTCGCTGTAATTCTTGCACTCTTCCACTGACCTAACCTTGGCTATGCTGGGGGTTAGATCTGCTCACACCCCAGAGTGATGTAGATCTGTCAATCTAAATTTTAAGTGCAGACTAGGCCTTATACTTTTGTAAGGCATCTTAGTACGGCATGGCATTCTAATTAAAATATTAACACTATACAACATCAATAAAGCGCTCGTTAAATAGATTAAGAACTGGCTAACTGACAAATCTCAAAAAGTAGCTTTTTAATATCATCAAATGGTGGGGTTTCTAATGGGTTTCTACAGGGATCAGTTCTAGGTCTGATGCTAGTGAACATTTTTACCAATGATCTCGAAATAAATGCAGAATCACTGCTGATAAAATTTACAGATGACACTCATACAGAGCGATGTGGATAATTTGGTAAACTGGATCCAATCAAACAAAATGCATTTTAATACAGCCAAATCTAAGGTCATATATCTAGGAACAAGGAATGCAGGCCATACCTACAGAATGGGGGGCTTCAGAGTAGCAGCGTGTTAGTCTGTATCAGCAAAAAGAACAGGAGTACTTGTGGCACCTTAGAGACTAACAAATTTATTTGAGCATAAGCTTTCGTGGGCAACAGCGATTCTGAAAAGGAATTAGGGCTCATAGTGGACAAGCAACTCAACATGATCTCCCAGTGTGATTTTGTGGCAAAAAGGGTTAATGCAATCCTTGGATGGATAAGTAAGGGAGTAACTAGGGAGGTGATTTTTACCTCTTTATACAGCAACCGTGAGACCAACATTGGAATATTGTGTCCAAATCTGATGTCCATATTTTTAAAAGGATATTGAAAAATTGGAGAGGGTGCAGAAAAGAGCCAAAAATGATTTGAGGGCTGCCTTACAGTCACAGACTTAAAAAGCTCAATCTGTTTAGTTTATCAAAGAGAAGACTGAGAAGTGACTTGATTATCGTGCGTAAGTATCTTCAGGGGGAGAAAATAAGGTACTAAAGGGCTCTTTAATCTAGTGGAGAAACGCATAACAAAAACCAATGGCTGGAAGTTAAATCCAGACAAATTTAAATTAGAAATAAGGCACACATTTTGAAAGAGCAAGGGAGATTAACCACTAGAACAAAATACTAAACAAAGTGGCGGATTCTCCATCTGCTGAAATCTTCAAACCAAGAATGGATGCCTTTTTGGCAGGGCTTTGGAGCTGTGCTCCAGCTCCGCTCCAGCTCCAGGCAAAAACATGCAGCTCCACTGCTTCGGAGCTGCTCCGCGCTCCAGCTCCGGGCTCTGCTCCAAAGCCCTGCTTTTTGGAAGATATGCTTTAGTCAAACACAAGTTATTGTGATCAATACAGAGGTAACTGGTATAATTCCATGGCCTGTGTTATACAGGAGGTTATAATACATTATTAAATGTTCCTTTCTGGCCTTAAAATCTATTAATCTATGAATCAATGCAATCAAATTATTTGCAGCCCACAATGCACCTGCATATACCCATTCCCATGTATTGTCTCATTCAGACAAAACTAAATCAAAACAACCATATCACTATAACTTTCTTCACTATACTGGAAAAAGAATATGACTTCCAGTAGCATGAAATATCCATTTTGTATTCTAGGAATTGGGACAGTGTGTTCTAAAGTGCTAACTTAATAGTTATGTTTTTCAAACCTCTACATTAAATTAACTTGACAAGAAAAGCATGATTAAAAATTGAGAATCGACAGTTCATGCAGGTGTAACACTGACAAACAATTAAAGTTCTATTCACATTTATCAGCCTAATATGCAGAGCAAGGAAGCAAACCATTGATATGTCAAGGGCATCAAAGTGGTTGCTGAAATTCTCTGATACAGTTTTCTTGATACATCTTTCTAATAAGGTACAACAGTTTGTAAAACCAGAGTTCATCTCTATTATTTTCTTAAAAAATTAACCACAGGGAAGGACTATTTCAACATAGGTGACATGAGGGGGACATTTGGTTTAACAATATAATTAAGTAAAAGCATTCCAGTAGCAGTTGTTGGAGGCTGCTTAAAGACATGTCGTGATTCATGACAGACAAAAAGAACAGGAGTACTTGTGGCACCTTAGTGACTAACAATTTTATTTGAGCATAAGCTTTCGTGGGCTACAGCCCACTTCTTCAGATGCACAGAATGGAACATATAGTAAGGAGATATGTATACATACAGAACATGAAAAGGTGGAAGTAGCCATATCAACTCTAAGCGGCTAATTAATTAAGATGAGCTATAATCAGCAGGAGGGGAAAAAAACTTTTGTAGTGAGAATCAAGATGGGCCATTGCAGATAGTTGACAAGAGGTGTGAAGATACGTAACATGGCAAAATAGATTCAATCTGTGTAATGACTCAGTCCATTCTGAGTTACACAGATTGAATCTATTTCCCCATGTTAAATATCTTCACACCTCTTGTCAACTGTCTGCAATGGCCCATCTTGATTCTCACTACAAAAGTTTTTTTTCCTCCTGCTGATTAAGCTCATTTTAATTAATTAGCCTCTTAGAGTTGATATGGCTACTTCCACCTTTTCATGTTCTGTATGTGTGTGTATATATATATGTTCCTTACTATATGTTCCATTCTATGCATCTGAAGAAGTGCGCTGTAGTCCACGAAAGCTTATGCTCAAATAAATTTGTTAGTCTCTAAGGTGCCACAAGTACTCCTGTTCTTTTTGCGGATACAGACTAACACGGCTGCTACTCTGAAATATGACAGACAAAGTCGTTGGGGTAAATCATCAATTCAGTGCACAGTGCTGAATTGAACTAGTGGCTCAATGGAAGCACAATGCAATCATACCAAGGTGTGGGAGTCAAGTAATTGCTTAATTAGGCTGAGGCTTGGAACACTGAAGAAGTGATCTGCTCCACTTTTGTTCAGGCAAGAACACGTAGAACACTACTGCCCTTTTCTACCACCTAGTGGATTGTGATAGAGGTTTGGGAGAAGGAGTCATGTACTCTAGTCACATAATGAGCTAAACAATAATGATTACTGCCAAGAAACAGACGGCAGCCTGGATATCAAGGAACAGGGAAAGATCACTCTTGGACTAATTAATAATACTGTAGACACCTTCCCCTAGGAAGTAAGTTTCCCCTTAATGGTTGCCAGTCCAGTGTTAGCAAGAAAAGGCAAGACCAATCCAGGCAAGATTCTCTCTCTGTATATCTATGTTTTTATACCAGGCACATCAGCCTGATATCTGAGCAATAACAGAGTACTAACAGCTTCAGTTCAGCATAAGAATGCAAGTAATATTACACTGTAACATAGCAGCAGAAGTCACATATTTATATTTCAATTTATATTTTAATAAAGGCTACAGATACAATATATGAACGTCTACTCTTGCTTAGCAAAAACAATATTTTCACTAGGAAAAAACTACTATGTTTTTTCTATATTGCAGTTATATGTATTTGCATAGTATGTACTCTGTATATTAGAAATATTTATAAAATTTGTTTTACGCCGGACTCTTCATTTTTGATTATTACATCAAGAGTACAAATCCCACAATTCCTCAAGAATAAAAAGTAGGACACATAATTATTCCCTGAATATATTTTAGTTTGTTGCCATACCGCAATGGGCTTGATTATCATAAGTTAAGGATTTTATATATTCTTTTGCAGTGGGTAATGTCTAGTTACTTGAGGGAGAGCTGGGTGGAAGAGGGGTACCATAGTGGGATGGTGAAGATGTGGCCAGAAAAGATCAAATACAAGAGACAGAAATAAGAAACACCAGTTTCCTGTATTTAAATGTTTTTAGAAGCACCCAGGAGATTAGATAGATTCTTTTTCGCAACAAGGGAATTTTATAACATCAAGAGGAGAGAAGAAGTAGGAAAGGAAATCAGAGCAATCCTCATGAAGATAAATGCATTATTAAATGACCACTCACACCATGCCAAAATGCTCTGAATGATCCATAACCAATTCAAATAAAATTATAGTCAGAAATATAATTATACAGCAATTCTTAGCAAGTGCTTTTTCATAACCAAACAAGTAATGTCTGTAAGTTTGCTTTCATGAACACTAAATAATGGACATTACTTTACACCAGGTTTTCTATTCAAAGCTTACTTTGAAGCTTACTTAAACAAATTCAAATTAGGCTCTCCACTGAAAGCATGAAGAAGCTATTACTTCAAGTTTATTACTTGAAAAGGCTCAGCAATCCCTAGGCTCAAACAGGGCAAACTAAACCCCAGAAAAGCTCTAGCCAAGTGTCTTAACCAAGATATAAAAATCCATTTCCGATTTCAATTCCAACCCAGAATGAAGTATTCTGATCTCTGATATCTGGTACATATTTTATGATGAATCTTCAAGAAAAAGCTGCCACTGCTTACCAGTAATATTTATCAGTACCAGCTGTCTGACCATTCTCTCTCACATAGTCTTCTGTAATAGTACAGCTACGGAGCTGATATATTACCTGGAAGAGTCTCTCTCAAAGATGATCTAGCTTAATATATCTACCTTGACATTAGGAACTATATGGAGATGTTTATAGCTTAATTTAAGATCTGAAATATGTGATCCACACATCTACAAATTTATTCTTTATGGAGAACTGTATAAACTGCTGCTAATCGAGCCAGGCCTCAGTGACCAGACTAATACTATGATACAGTATGTACTACACCTCTACCCCGATATAACGCGACCCAATATAACACAAATTCGGACAGAACGCGGTAAAGCAGCGCTCCGGGGGGGCGGGGCTGCACACTCCAGCAGATCAAAGCATGTTCGATATAATGCGGTTTCACCTATAATGTGGTAAGATTTTTTGGCTCCCGAGGATAGCGTTATATCGGGGTAGAGGTGTTTAAGTAAACTGAATTGTGACCAACTTGAAATAAATAGGACATTCTGATCAAAGAGTCAGAATGAAGAATATCAATCTTTTAATTCTTCTGCATCTTAATGGAAGGAAACTGTACATTGTAAAACTAATAATCTGGAACATTTTAGAAATGTGTTTTGATATTTTCTATATAATGTATTTATTCAGACACAGAAGTCTGAAATTGTTTTTAAATGTTGTGTACTGAATAATACCTCAAAGGGGACACACAATACCGCCAAAGCACTTGCAACCCCTCCCACCTTGGTATCATCCGCAAACTTTATAAGTGTACTCTCTATGCCATTATCTACATCACTAATGAAAATATTGAACAGTACTGGACCCAGGACCAATCCCTATGCGACTCCACTCGTTATGCCCTTCCAGCTTGACGGTGAATCACTGATGATTACTCTCTGGGAACGGTTTCTCAGACTTGAACAGTCTGCCCCGCGAGGTCACACTGGCTTTTCAACCAAAGAGCTGTCTCAGCTACTGGAAGCTAGCCAGGACAGAGCTTGTGAAAGTTCTAACACCGCCAGCAACACTACTCCCCATACATCAATTCTATCCTGTGGCCAAGGCATTCGTAGGCCCCAACAGCCAGCCTTGAGTGGCTACAAAGAAAGTGCGAAGGAGACTGTGGTCTTTATGACTAACTTTCAAACCCTTTTATTATTATTATTATTATTATTACACTGAGAAAAGTGTGCTACGCACTTCATGGAAATGGAGACAGGCACCGTTCTTGAAGCGTTTTTAAACTAAATTCAGGCATGACACATAGGGGTTACAGACTGACAAAAAGGGGGAAAGGAGAGGAAGGAAATGAGTTATAATAATCAGATCACTCATGAGTAACGAGTAAGGCGTGTTCACATAAAGGTGGCTCCATTAAATTAGAGTTGGTTTGTTTTTTTAAATCTCACTAGCAATAGCCTCAAAATGCAAACCAATCTTCTAGTGCTTTACACAATGAAATCTGCTTTAAAAAACTGAGCTAAAATGTCATGCATAATTTCACTAAGCAATAACTAACGAGGAACATAGCAAAAGTACACACATTTTAAAGGTAGTGGTACCAAGGAGGGAGAGGAATTATTTTGGGTGGTACACTTAGGTGTAGTTAAGTGGGACAAGAAAACTTTAAGAAACTTTAGTCTGCATGGCAAGAGAAAATTCTTGTGGAACAGTCTCTCAGAGAGAAATGGTGGAAGCCCCATCACTTAGGGCATTTACAATTAGATTAAACAAAGCACTAGAAAAGCATCATAGGGCACATTCTGCATTCACAAGGAGATGAATTGAATGATGTTATAGGTCTTTTCCATCTCTAATTTCTATAATTCTATTACATTAGCTTTTATATTTATAGGCCCCGAAAATCAAGAGTTGCAGACTTTGAGTCCCAAAGGCCTGCTAGGTCAATCATGTCCTCTCATATTTTTAAAAATATATTTAAAGCTATTCTGAATTTGCTGTATTCCCATTTAATCAACAAGTATGATATATTATACCTAGATTACACACTGTTCCAAGAACCACTGAAAAGCAGCTTCAGTGACATTGTGAGTAACCATTTGAAATCAACTATACTTGGACTACGTCGCAGAAAACAACCTTTTTGTTCTAGAGTTAAATGAGTTTGGAAGGTTTCAGTTCAATTGTTATAGGCAATACTAATGTTGAAAAGGCCAGTTCTCTATAAATTAAGTTCTAGTTACATGTTAAAATAAGTCACAAATTTCATATCACTGCCAGAACCTCTTAGCAAATTAAAAAGAAACAAAAAACAAATAAAAACTCCCTAAAATTCACAGAAACAACTTTTAAAAGGTTTCTGTAGTTATCTGACCTTTGGTGACTTCACATGATTATGTGTCATTTTACTTTTAAACAAAACTGAGGGCTCCCCCCCCCAGGCTTCTTTAAAAGTTCTCTCTCTAACCTCAAACATTTATTTTCTACAAAAAGATATTCTTCTAACCCAGGAATTCCCCAATTCACCCAAGTTTTGCTTTCTGCATGGTTTTGTTTTCTTTTATCAAAGCAAGAGAGACGAACTTTTTTTAAACCACCTTAAAAAAACAATTTCATCATAATCAAGTATCCTTTCAGGTTTTACAATGTTGGCCTGATGCAAGATCAGTTGGCTGCTGCTAGGGGGAAGAAGTTTGTCTATATTTATTACAAAATGTTCCCTTTTTTTTTTTTCTTTTTTGTAGAGCTATGGCATTTCCTCCAGAAACACCAGTTGTGAAAATGGTCACTGTCACCACAGCTTTTGCAACCCCTCAGACAAACTCCTGCGACCTGTATGAACATCAAAATACAGCAAGGATCTTACTGCCTGTGTTTTACAGCTTTATTTTAATTCTTGGTGTGTTTGGAAATGGACTTGCCCTCGTTGTCATTTTTAAAAACAGAAAAAAAATCAACTCTACTACCCTCTATTCCACAAATCTTGTCCTCTCAGACATTCTTTTTACTACTGCCTTGCCTACACGAATAGCATACTATGCACTAGGATTTCATTGGCCATTTGGAGAAACACTTTGCAGACTAACTGCTCTCATATTTTATATCAACACATACGCAGGTGTAAACTTTATGACTTGCTTGAGTATTGACAGGTTTTTTGCCGTAGTCCACCCTTTTCGATACAACAAAATCAGAAGAATTAAACATGCCAAGTATATTTGTATATTTGTCTGGTTTCTTGTATTTAGCCAAACACTTCCATTGCTCCTACAGTCCATGTCAAACGAGGAAGGAGAAAGGACTACATGCATGGAATATCCAAACTTTGAAAAAATTCCACATCTACCATGGATACTTCTTGCTGCCTGTTTAATAGGGTACATCATTCCCCTTGGAATTATACTATTTTGTTATTCTCAAATTAGTTGCAAACTTTTTCAAACTGCTAAGGAAAACCCATTAACTGAAAAATCAGGGATAAACAAAAAGGCCATCAACACAATCATTTTTGTAATTGTTGTGTTTGTCATCTGTTTTACTCCTTATCACATTGCAATTATCCAACACATGATCAAGAAGCTTCAATATAATCCTTTGTGCAGTGAACAGCAAACCTTCCAGAAGTCCCTCCATTACACTGTGTTTCTGATGAATTTTAACTGCTGCATGGATCCTTTCATCTATTTCTTTGCATGTAAAGGATACAAGAGGAGGATAATGAAAATACTGAAACGTCAAGTTAGTATATCAGTTTCAAGTGCCGTCAGGTCAGCTCATGAAGAAAGCTCACGTGAGATGGTTGAAACACACATGACTATGCTTTCAAAACCTTCAAATGGAAAGTTATAAACTGAAAATAAACATGCCAATAATGCAAGTTTAAAAATACTGGGCCTACAGTAAATACTGTTTATGCTTCCATGCAGTCAATTAAGTAAGATTGTTTCACAGTATCTTAGAAAATCAAATGTGATGGTGGACTAAAAAATAAATGGTCATGTGAAAGCAAGAAAACTCAAAATGATTATTTTCCAAGCTGAATCACTTTGACCTGGCTTCATGAGTTTTCTAGGAGATTTCCACCACTGATTATGACCTGCACCTTTCCATTCCTGGATTTTAGGAAAACTTGATTCACACTATCTACTAGTTCTCTGAGAAAGGAATAAACTAAAAAAAGCTAATAGCTCAGAGTGACTAAAAACCAACACATCTGAAAAGAGGTAAACATCTGACTGAGCTCCAATTTAAGCACTCTTGACTAATATGGTGTGTTATGTGCACTGGACTGACAGGGCAAGGGTAAAGACATAAAACAAAGGAAATAACTTTTGAAGGAAAATAAAATGTATATTTTTCATGGATAATTATAAATGTGTAATTTAGAACTTTTTGGAGGCAGGGTTGGATTACAGTATTCAGAACATGAACATCTTATCTAAATGTATCATGGATAACTTTATGAGAATACAAGTGAAAAAGAGTTAAGAAACTGTTCGTTTGTAAAATTTTGCATGTGTAAGTAAATCTAAAGAACAAAGAGAGCATTGTTTCCCACAACTATCCAAGGGTCTTCCAGGTTCCTGCTAAAGTCACGGGTTGCAAAACAATAAGATAAAAGATTCTAGAAATGGGAAGAAATGTTTATAGTTGAAATCACCACAATGTGTTAAATTTGTTCATTTTAATGGGAGGAGTGACCACCTCTTCTTGGACACTGTTTATGTGGAGGGCTACTAAATGAGAACCGCAGAAGAAGGAGCAAGCTTCACCATCATGGTTGCTGCTGCCCACATCATCTTCTGGGATGCATCACACCACCATGGGGCCTTCTGAACCTGAAACATGCCTTGACAAGACCAAGCCATAGTGGGAACAGATGGCACCACTATCAAAGGTAGTGGAACAACTTTTCTAGTGGGGGTGCTGAGAGCCATTGAATCAAACTGTAAACCCTGTATATAATGGAAACCACTTCAAGCCCGGGGGTGCTGCAGCACCCCCAGCACCCCTAGTTCCAGCACCTATGACCACTATCCTATACGCTCCTCTGCCCTCACCTTCCCCACCCCAGAATTGGCTGACTCTGGACCATCACCTAGGATGCCAATCTTTGGTTCCTGCCATCATACCCTTCCTAATCTGTCATGTTCTTTCCCACCTTATTTCTCCCTTTTTTCTATTTCTCGTCTTCTGTCTAATGAGACTCTGCCTTAGCTGGGCAACACAACTTTGCAACACTGCTGTGAACCTGTGAACAAGAAAGGCAAGCTAAAAACAATGCCTTGAACAGCCCAATGCTGGTAAAAGATTGCCAGATCTCAGAGTGGCAATAAGACCATGTGCTGTGCCTGTGTTTCCCCAGCAGTGAGGTTGCAATTGAAAGTCATCACCAGAGGAAGAAGCTACATTTTCTATCTTTGCTATTCTTTATCTCCCCTCATATGTGAGTTCACCATGTTTTCCCTTAAAGGAACCAGGACCATACTTGAACAGCACAGCAGCAGCAGCCCAGGATCAACTAAAGTAACTTTTTGCTCATTTCTCCACAAAAAGTGCAGTTAATACCATCTTTAATACTATCTAAAGACTATCAGCCGGAGATTTCCAACCATAAAAGACACTATACACTGAAGAGAAATGGAACAAGGAAAACGGTTACAATGAAAGACTTACTTCACTGTTTAAGTTGTAAATGCTTCCACTGTTTTTTCGTCTTCTCCTATCTTTTTATTAAAAAGTTAAAAAGATGTTTAATGATAGCTGTTAAAATGGCAGTAAGTTAGCAATAACTTGTCACAAAATCACACTTAACTGTTTAATGTTGTAACAGGAAACATGGGTTTTATTAACATCTTATTCCTGTTGGGCATGTGACACCCCCTTACCACTACGGATTCCATACTATTAATGTCTATCTTTCTACTTATGCCATGCATTTGGTCTAGTTTTAGATGGTAAGACTCTCAGAGCAAGGCATTTCTGTATATTTGTGTTCATTACATTTTACAGGCAAACAGTATGTCACCATATAAGCAATCACTTATGTATATCTCTATTTTTTTAACAAATAAAATCAAATCACAAATTAGTATTAAAATATTAACTCCCTCTTTTCTCTATGTTCTCACATCTATCATTCTGTTATTTTTAAATCTAAATATATATATTTTAAAACTAAACAACTAACTTCATGTCAAAATGCTAGTTTTCCTTGAGTAAGGACTGCAGCACTGGTCCAATTACATAATAGTTTATTTAAGAAAAGTCTTATATAATGTGCCCCTTAACTTTTTTCCTTATTTTAATACATTTTCTCAAATATTTAATGAGACACCATCTTTCCATAAAATAAAGCTCTAGCGCTGAATTACATGGTCTATTAAAATACCTGCTTTAAACTTAATTTCCTGGTGGCATTTTACCGTGAGTAACAACTGATTGTTTTAATGATTTCTTACATAGTAATTTAATGCATTATGTAAAGAAGGTTATGATTAGTTCTAATGCAGACTAGATTCAGATGAGAAGCAGCACCCAATTTGTAGACCTTGAAGTCAAATTGAAATATAATATACTTGGAGAAAAATCTTCCAGTGTTCTCTGTCTATTAGGTTCTTCTCTAGCACCCACCCATCACTTTAGTATCTGAATATGCCCCGAAACAAACTGGAAATAAGAAAGAGCTCAAGAGGTGGATGAGAATTCTTCCTCCTCCTCCCCAAGAGGTTGCAAGAATATTTTTTAGTGTGTGCATGAAGAACTTCTCCTCTTCCTCTTTTCTGACATGTTGCTGATGTTGTGGAAAGGCAAAGCTAAAGGAGTGAATTTCATACTCATTATAAAGGCAGTAAGGTCTGTGGTCATCCTTACCTCCTCTGGTCTTAGTCTTGGGTCAGATGCCAAGAAAGCTCTGTTTCCCCACCCTCACAAGAACAATTTGTTGATACTTTCTTCTTTTCTGTAGGGCATAACTCTGGAAGAAACTTGTGTTTCCTTAGCAAGAGGCATCACTCTTTTAAGTGGTTTAGTTAAACATCTGGAGGGCCTTAAAAATCACATTTGTCATCTTTAAATTTACCTAATGTCCTATGGGGAGTCAATGTAGCAAGCAGAGCACAAGGGTGATGTGTTCTTAGCAGCCATTGCTGCTGAGGTGGGCTGCTGTGTTTTGGATTAGGTAGAGCTTTAACAGTAGTGTACTAATTCCTAAATACAAGTGAGCTGTAGTAATCTAGTCTGGAAGCTGCAAAGGCATGGATCACTTGCCAGGTCAGTAACAGAAAGCAAGGGGTGTAAGCCTTATTACCAGCCACAGATGGCAAACTTAACTCTGTGCATGTCCAGAAGCAATGAGGAGCCTAAGAGAATTCCCAGAGAACAAAGCTATTTGGTAATCTGAGGACAGACTCCTTCAAAAACGTAAGATGCTACACTGTTTTCCAGCTCTTCAAAAGGTGTCCCTCGTTCCATCAAAATCATCTTGATTTGGTTTAGCTTCAGCCAACTGCCTTTCATCCACTTGCTAATCTTGGCCAGGCATCAGAATAGTTAAGTAACATTGCTATCAGCACTGCAAGTAAAATAGAGCCTGGTGTCATGTGCATATTGCTGACTGTTGAGACAATGTCTCATGACCTCTCCTAGCAGCTTCACTATAAAAAGAACAAGTTAAGTGATCAAATAGAGTCTGGCAAGTGGTCTGTTGGAAACAAGACGTTGCCCATCGTATTCATAATGTGGCCTGAATGGAAGGATCTCACCCAGTGCAGGAGTAATCATATTAACCCTTGCTATGTCTCCAAAGCAGAACAATATACTGTGGTCAATTTATCAAATGCTGCAGAAAGAATTATTATTATGAGAAGTATACATCCTCCATTGTAATTTCCATTGCATGTTGCTATCTGAAAACTTGACTATGCCAATAAACTCAAATCCTGATACTCCTCTCATGTTGGTGAGAATCAGGAGTAATTCTAGTTTCATACCAGTATAAATGAGAAAAGAATGAAACCATATGTATGTATTGGCATAAGAAGATATTTTATATGATTCACTTCATTAATGTAATAAATGTCATCTTTAATTATTCTTAACCATGATTTAGATTATAATCAAGTTACTAGTAATCAGAATTGTAATTCTACAAATTGTTAATGACTTATTTTTTGTTACAGGTAAAAACATTACTGTAATTCATTTAAACTAGGGTTGCTAAGTTCTATCTTCATTTGGACTTTCCTCTACGGTCTTTATGGAAAAAAACAGATGTTAATCAATGTTCAGTTTTAAATGAATTATCTAGGTTTAGGGGAGTCTTTACTGGATAACTTATATGATTTATAAGAGTTGCTAAGGTTAAAACAGCAATGAGATGCGGTCTGTGTTTCGAAATTGTTTCTCAAACAGCACAAAGATTTTCACAACATCACCCTTACAAGCTCTAATCCGATTAGCCCCTCGCCTTTGGAAGTGCTGGGAATGAGCTACTGTCTATCTCTCCATCTACTGGTCCATTGCTGGTGGCTGAACCTTCACTCACTTTGCAGTAACAGTGGCCAGACAGAGGGCATTTTGAAGGGAAATAATATTGAGTAGCAGCAGCAGGCCATATTACAAACTGAGGAGGAGGGCTACAAAATATTACTCCGCAGGAGGAACAGACAGAACCCTTGTCACTTGTTTACTGCAATCTTTTTTTGTTTAGCATCCTACTATTGAGGAATTTGGGGAGGGAGCAGGATTCAGGCTGGTAGCATACTCTTTTGGAGACAGTTTCTAAGGATTTAGATAGGAGAGTAAAGAGAAAAAAAGTGACGTTGCCGGCACACTGCAGAGTGTGGAGAACAGAAGAGTGAACCCCCAAAGTCTCAGGAGGTATCAGAAGGCAGCAGACGGCCCTCTGAAGTTGTCTGGAAAAGAAATGGTTGCAAGAAAACAGTAAAAAAGTAAACAGTTTCCAATGCCTGTTTGGAACAAGGAAGAGGATAGCACCCAACATACGGTAATGCATGATTTTGACACCTCATATAAAAGGTGAAACAAGCAATTTTAGTAGTATTTCACTTTATGGTTTTGTGTATCTAAGGCCTTGGCTACACTTGCACGTTATACTGCAATAAAGCCTCTCAGAGCGCTCTACCTTACTCCCCGTCCACACTGGCAAGACATGTAGAGCGCTCTGACTCCCTGGCTGGAGCACTCCTGGTACTCCACCTCCCTGAGAGGATTAACAGCTGTTGCGTATTGGGTGAGATGCTTCAGTGCCAGTGTAAACGAGAAGTAACGTTACAACACTCTAACTGACCTCCGGAAACATCACATAATCCCCTTAACTGAAGTGGCCTCTCTTGTCTTTGTTGTGAACTCGGGACGCGGAAGTGCCCTTTCAAAGCTCTGTTTCGGAGTGCCGGCTGCTTATCTGGTCTGAGAAAAAAACAAACAGCTAATGTTTACTTTGAGTGAGTGAGAGAGAGGTGGGAGAGGGAGGGGGGTCTGAACTTACAGGACAGCGTGCTGACACACTCTCAGCACCCCATAAACCCACTCTCTCTCCCCCCACACTCTCTGTCACACTCCACCCCACCCCTCCATTTGAAAAGCCGTTGCAGACACTTGAACGCTGGGATAGCTGCCCATAATGCACCGCTCCCAATGCAGCTGCAAGTGCTGCAAACGTGGCCACGCCAGTGCGCTTTCAGCTCTCAGTGTGGACAGACAGGAGTGCTTTCCCTAGTGCGCTCTCCGAAGGCAGGTTTAACTTAAAGCGCTCTACAGCTGCAAGTGTAGCCAAGCCCTAACTCTGGATGATAATCAAAACCCCAAATGTCACACAGCTCCACTAACTACAAACCTATTAGTTACAAAAATAGTGTGTGTAACTGAAATAATGATTGGTGACCAACCGGTGTGACTACCTGGGTTAATATATGCAACAATTAGTTCAGCCTAATCTTATGAAAGAATTGGAGTCATAAAGGGAATCTACTGTCCTGTTTAATAACTTACATTTTGCTTCTGCTGTAAATCTCTCTGCTTATCCACTATGATAATCCAGTGGTTTAAATTTTAACAGCAGAGAGGCACATTCCCCACTCCTACATCTTCCCCCGCTCTCAACCTCCCCAAAAAATGAGCATGAGGGGAGAGAACAAACTTGACTAACTAAAACATTTTTAGATGTCGGTGTTTACCTGGAATAATACACCAATACACAATATTTTGCCTTCAGCTGATGAACTTGTACTCTAATTTTTGCAGAAAAATTGTGGGAAAAGATAATCATTAACTTGATTTTTTTCTTCAAATTAGAATTCCTTTTTTAAAAGTTCATATACGTAAAGACAAACAATTTCCCCTTAAGGCTGTATATCATCTTTCCATAACACTTCTATTTCCTCACAAACTGGAGGTCATGCATCATTACAACGGAACATGACAGCTAGGAATATGAGACTTGCCATGCCAGATCATGACATCTAGTCTGCTATCCTGCTTTAAATAGTGGTAAGTACTAAGTGATTCAAAGGAAGATGCGATGCCTCATACTATAGCAATGTGCTCATAGGAGTATTTTCTTCCTAATCCCAAATAATCCCCAAAAATCTAGATTGTAAATTGCACTTTCACGACCAAGAGATTGCACTACAGTATTTGTATGAGGTGAATTAAAAAATACAATTTATTTTGTTTACAAATATTTGCACTGTAAAAATGATAATCAAAAATAATATACACTTTGATTTCAATTACACAAAATACAATATATATGAAAATGTAGCAAAACATCCAAAATATTTAATAAATTTCAATTGGTGTTCTATTGTTTAACAGTGCGATTAATCGGGATTAATTTTTTTTAATCGCATGAGTTAACTGCGAGTAATCGACAGCCCTAGTTCAAATAATTTCTTCCAGTATATACCACTTGGCATTTGCGAACAATAAATTTAATCCATCATTCTGCCCATTCACTTAACTTTCTTAAATTCCTCACAATCTTCTCTAGTCTTTCAACAACTAAATACTTTTGTCAACTTGAAATTCTGCTACCTTCCTGTTCACCTTTTCCAGATCACTAATAAATATACTGAACAGCACACATCTTATTACAGTTCATTGGTGCAATCACCTGTTAACCTTTTGCCAGGATGAATAATAGACTATTTATTCCTACTCTGCATTAAAGAAGACACTAGTACAGAGTGAAGCAACAGGAAGACATCTTCTTGGTAAGCTGTGTCACTAAACAGATATGCTCTTGTGTTTTGTACAATCTGGCACTTCATCATGATGTATCATCACTTTATCATCCTACATACAAGTTGGTACTTATTACCCATATAAGACTCACTGATCTGCAATTTGCAGGATCATCATAGAGCATTTTTGCAACATAATGTATTTGTCTATCCTCGAATCCTCCAATACAATAAATGATATTTTATGCATTTTTTTGGTAGCTCAGTCACTTCACTCTTAAAATATATTCGTAACTCTTGGACGAATACAATCCTGTCCTCATTACTTACTACATTATAACCAATTTCATTTTATGGTAATACGGAATATCTCCTTGAAAACTCTGAACTACTGTTCATAAAGATAATTTACAAATTTGATGCTACAAAGTCTTCTTCCTATTAAAGTACAGTGTGGGTTTGGTTTTACACTTACTGGTATAGTTGCAATGGAAAATTAACAGCTTTTTGTAGCACCATCACTTTTTTCAAATCAAATATCTTCTTTTTTTATCTGTGACAGTAACTTTTGTTTTTAAGCAAGCAACTAACAGCTCTGTGGTCCCGGAGACTGTTGCAACGAAATCACTTGGCTCCTCTGCAACATCAAACAAGAAAGATAAGGATGTTGTAGAACAGCTTGGTGATTTCTTTGCAACTGTCTTCATCATAAAAGTCCATCCCAGAGCTATTCTTTGTAGTCAGATATCAAAATAGAAGATGTTTGAACAAAGTGATGACTTCTCAAAAAGTGTGTGCTCATTTTTATCACAAATATAACTCTGAGCATAAAAACAAATCAAGCAAAAAAATGAACAAAATTGATACTAAAAAGCCTTGTTACTTACACATACACTGAGTCTGCAAATTCCCTTCCTGATCAGTAGTTTAAAGACTTGAAGGACAGGTTCTAAATTTCCTAGTAGTCTACTGGAACTACAATCTTGCTAGCTGCTTCTCATATGCTTAATAACTTTGTTCTTTGTCACCTGTCTTTAGCTATTTGCTCATTAAAGCCCCAGTCATACAACTGCTCCTACCTGGAGCTCCACTGAACTCACCATTATTAAGCAGTTAAACAAAAGGAGGTAAGTCAAGAGTAGTCGCTTCTCTTGTGTGCGCCTGAGTTAGCTATTCCAATAATTTATTTATGAAGTCATCCAATCCCCTGCTTCACATTTGTTTCAACAGACTTTTCAGTCAAACAAAGATCAGACATTCTTTAAAGCAGTCACATTTATAAGATTATGGTTAACACAGGAGCTGAATGGGAAGACTATTGTTACTCCTGCTCTGAGGAGTTCTTCCCCAAGAACAGGTACCTAGCAGTACTGTGTAATTTGGAAGAGGGAAGGTGTAGTGGTAAGGAATTCAGTCATGAGACATTTAGAAAGCTCAATCTGTGAGGACCATGAGATGAGAGAAATGATTTACCTACTTCATACAAGGATATCAGATTCTAAACAAAGAAGGTAGACAGATCAGTGAACACCAGAGAGAAACTTGTCAGCATGATGCAATTCTTGACTTCAGCGTGGGGCTAGAGGGTGACCAGATGTCTTGATTTTATAGGGACGGTCCCAATTTTTGGGTCTTTTTCTTATATAGGCTCCTATTACCCCCCATCCCGATTTTTCACATTTGCTGTCTGATCACCCTACATGGGGCACTTATTTTAATTGTGCTATTTTTCTTCAAACATAAGATGATAGAAGTCACCATCAACATTAAGCCAAGTTAAAAAAAAAAGCTAAAACTATCATCTTTTCAGAAAAGTTTATCCCAAGCCTTTTAAAGTGAACTGCAGGATTTCCTTCTGCATTCCAAGGGGATTTACACCTCCCCATCTTCCTCTGCTCTGGCTATGCATGAAGAACACTTCCCCACAGAGGAAGGAAAGGAAAAATCACGGTCTCCAGGCTTGCTACCAGCAACAAAAGCTAGTCTCCTTACAACTAACCCCTAGGTGGACTGAAAATATGGCCTTCTAGAAATCTACTACAACAGCAAGTGAAAAAGAGATGCCCTCCTTGCCATTCCCCAAAGTGAAAAGACTCTCTTGCCAGAAAGTCTCCTCTTTCAAGGAGTCAATTTATTACAAAGCTTTTGGCAAAAGAAAAAATAGTCATAATAAGAGCTGTCACTATACTGTGTCCAATTTTGTTTGCATCACCTTGAGAGAGCTACAGTAGAGACTGGATAAGTGGTTACAAGTACAGTGGACCTTCCATAGGAGTGTGCACAAAGTAGATTATTAAGCTTGACAAGGAAGAATTGACTTGACTGACGTACAGTGAAAAACTGACTGTGACAGAATACACCCCTGCGTTCATCCCTTACAGACTACTGTAATAATGTTTGTACAAGGTATGCTTTGTGAGATATTTAAAACTCATAATTTGCTGAACAATAATATACACCTCTACCCTGATAGA
The DNA here is from genome assembly GCF_002925995.2 of Terrapene triunguis. Lineage (NCBI taxonomy): Eukaryota > Metazoa > Chordata > Testudines > Emydidae > Terrapene > Terrapene triunguis. The sequence goes on along the minus strand of NW_020664372.1, from coordinate 23,217,347 downwards.
ACTCTGTCCTCGGGAGCCAAAAAATCTTACCGCGTTATAGGTGAAAACGCATTATATGAAACTTGCATTGATCCGCCGCAGCCCCCTCCCACCCCTTCCGGAGCACTGCTTTACCGCGTTATATCCGAATTCATGTTATATCGGGTCGCGTTATATCGGGGTAGAGGTGTAATAGCAAAATGCCCACAGCAACATTATATGTGAAGTTATAAACAAACTGAGTTCATGACTACAAGTATGCTTTCCAGATAAGTTTGGGGAGTGGCCAAACCAGTTCCTCAAAGACAAACTGATGTCTCAGCCAGGTGTAAACAACGCTGATGGACCATTACCTGCTAAGTGCCCATTCGTTGGCAAGAAAGAGGGTAAGAGGGAAAAAAAATCTTCATCTTAGCAAAGAAACAGCAGGGAGTTTCCTTCCACACAGCCTGCCTGTCACCTTGCTCCCAGCTGAAAATGCTTCTCAAAGGGGGGACAGGACTATAAAAAGGGGCAGTCACACACACACACCTCCTCTCTTTGCCTACTGCATTCACCTGAAAAAGACAAAGGAAGCAGCTGTTGGACTCTGGAGAAGGGGTCCTGACCTAAAGAGCTTGGTCAGTAAGACAGCTGAGAGCACGTGGTGAGAAAACTTTGCTTTGAATCTAATATAGTTTGTTAAATTAGCTACTAGTTGCATTTTATCTTTAATTTTCTTGCAACCATTTCTTATTTACACTCACTTAAAATCTCTCTCATCATAGTTAATAAACTTGTTTTATTATTTTATCTAATCCAGGAGCTCGTCCCTGGCTGCTGCATCGAGAGAGGGTGGGGGGGGGTCCTCTCCCCTCACCGCAGCCCCGGAGCAGCCTGCACCCCCAGCCAGAGCCCTCACCCTCACTCTCACCCCCACCCCTATGCCCCAGCCCTGAGCCCCTCCCACATCCTGAACCCCTCATCCCCGGCCCCTCCCCCAGAGCCTGCACCCCCAGCCAGAGCCCTCACCCCCCTGCACCAAGCCCCCTCCCACACGCTGAACCCCTCAGCTTCACCCCCACCACACATCACCTCCATATTGGGGCACATAACAAAATTCATTCCGCACATGGATGTAAAAAATTAGACGGAACATTGGACTTAATGTACCTTTGGCACGCGGCACGGGGCTGCGGGAAGTGGCGCGGGCCGAGGGATGTCCTGGACGCCGCTTCCCGCCGCTCCCATTGGCCTGGAGCGGCGAACCGCGGCCAGTGGGAGCCGCGATCGGCCAAACCTGCGGACGCGGCAGATAAACAAACCAGCCCGGTGCTTACCCTGGGTGCTTACCCTGGCGAGCTGCGTGCCAAAGGTTGCCAATCCCTGCTGTAGCATAACTAAGCCTGGTAAGAGCCAAGGTGTGGCTGGCTGGCTGTAGCACACACAGACATCTTTGGGAGTGATTTATATGCTGGAGGCTGTTTGTGAGCAGTCCAGTTGGAGGCTACAGCAGCAAGGCATTGTAAAGGGCAGGAGTGACACAGCTACCCATCAGTCTGGATAGTGCCCCAGTATGTCACAGTGATCACTCTCCTTTTAGTTTTATCACATAATATGAGAACAAAGACTATGAAATTAAAGATTAAAAATTAAATTCAGACTATAAGAGCATTAATATTTCTATATATTATAGTTAATTAGTGACTTTTTGGAAGTGCCTGCATCTTGCTATGGCAAGTTAAACAGATTTCAGAGTAGCAGCCGTGTTAGTCTGTATCCGCAAAAAGAACAGGAGTACTTGTGGCACCTTAGAGACTAACAAATTTATTAGAGCATAAGCTTCCCAATCCCTATTTAACCCTGAGTTGATTGTGTCTAGTTTGCATATCAATTCCAGCTCAGCAGTCTCTCGTTGGAGTCTGTTTTTGAAGTTTTTCTGTTTTAAGATAGCCACCCGCAGGTCTGTCATAGAATGGCCAGACAGGTTAAAGTGTTCTCCCACTGGTTTTTGAGTATTATGATTCCTGATGTCAGATTTGTGTCCATTAATTCTTTTGCGTAGAGACTGTCCGGTTTGGCCAATGTACATGGCAGAGGGGCATTGCTGGCACATGATGGCATATATCACATTAGTAGATATGCAGGTGAACGAGCCCCTGATGGTATGGCTGATGTGATTAGGCCCTAAGATGGTGTCACTTGAATAGATATGTGGACAGAGTTGGCATCGGGCTTTGTTACAAGGATAGGTTCCTGGGTCAGTGTTTTTGTTCAGTGATGTGTGGTTGCTGGTGAGTATTTGCTTTAGGTTGGGGGGTTGTCTGTAAGCGAGGACAGGTCTGTCTCCCAAGATCTGTGAGAGTAAAGGATCATCTTTCAGGATAGGTTGTAGATCTCTGATGATGCGCTGGAGAGGTTTAAGTTGGGGGCTGAAGGTGACAGCTAGTGGTGTTCTGTTATTTTCTTTGTTGGTTAAATAGGGATTGGGAATGGCTGAGCCATTACAAACATTGAATCTATCTCCCCTTGTAAGTATTCTCACACTTGCTTCTTATCAAACTGTCTGTACTTGGCTATCTTGATTATCACTTCAAAAGTTTTTTTTTCTCTTACTTAATTGGCCTCTCAGAGTTGGTAAGACAACTCCCACCTGTTCATGCTCTCTGTATGTGTGTATATATATCTCCTCAATATATGTTTCACTCTATATGCATCCGAAGAAGTGGGTTGTAGCCCACGAAAGCTTATGCTCTAATAAATTTGTTAGTCTCTAAGGTGCCACAAGTACTCCTGTTCTTTTTAAGTTAAACAGACTACTCCAGTGGTCTGTTATACTGGATAGTGGTCAGTAGATGGCAGCATTTATGTGATCATTACTCTAGTCTTTCACTGCAAGGGAAAAATTTTCACTGAGCTGAATGAAACACCCTCATACATATGCTGTGTTCTATTACGTATACTTTGTTTTACTAAATTGAGATTGCACATAGAAGACTTTATTATTAATGATTTGCAGCTAACTTCCTCTCACCAATGTAATAAATAGTCTAGCTTTTTAGTTTTTATTTAAAAAAATAATAGAGATGTCCTATCTCCTAGAACTGGAAGGGACCTTGAAAAGTCATCAAGTCCAGCCCCTTGCCTTCACTAGCAGGACCAAATACTAAAATATGGGCTTAGTTTGCTGAAATATGTACAGGGGTATTCACTGCTCAAAAATGTAATGCAGATTCAAGATTGACTGGCAGTGCCTTGTACCTTTGTAGCATGTGAAATGCACCTATACTTAAATCTCTGAAAACTAGGAAATATAGATTTAAGGTAATGTCTCCCACACCACACTTGCACACAACCTTAATTTTGCCTCCCTGGAGTTAGCAATTGCCATAGGGACTAAATCAACCCTGACATCTCTCTAAAATAATCTGCCAATTTCTGTATTATGTTCAACAAAATGCTGTATCAATATTCCTCTTCATACACTCCTGCTGACTCTAATGACTCTCACTGTGTTAGGTCAGGTGTACATGTGCTGATCCAGAGATTAGTTGCAGCAAGGTGCCAGAGCTCACAGTACCATCTGAGGAGAGGTGCAGTTGCTGCTAGAAGGATCAGGGATCCCCTTTTTTCTTTGCTGTGCGATGTTGGAGGCTTGAGTAGGTAAACATAGTTGCCTCTCTTGGTTCTAAAAATCTAAGGGTATGTCTTCACAGCAAAAGATCTGCACAGACTAGCCCACCTAAGGTAGCCTGAATCCAGCTAGCTAGAGAGGGTAACAATAGCAGTGAAGACAGTGGCATGCAAGCCTCAGGTAGTACCAGCCTGGCATAGACCCTGGGTACGCACTCGGCTCGCTAGCCGGTTCTGAAGCCTGAGCTGCACTGTCTTCACTGCTATCGTTACCTGCGCTAGCTGGATTCAAGCTAGCTTGGGTAGGCTAGTCCATGCACAGTTTTTAACAGAGAAAGTATGAAAGTTTCAAATAGTCTATAGAGTTACTGGGATGCTAGTATGGCTGTCACAGTGACCTTCCCATGCTCACATGTCACTAGGCATGTCCAGAATTAAATGGAATATGAGAGTGCTTCACCCCTTTCTTACACTCTCTGTACTGCCATTTACACAGAGATGCACCCTCTCTGCCTTCTGCAGCACTGTTGCTCTTGGAAGTTCTAGCATTTTGGTGGCTCACATCAGTATGCACTACAACAGTGGTTCTCAACCCTGGGAGACCGTGAGCGGTCCACCAAGCATGACCAGTGTTAGACTCGCTTGGGCCCAGCGTAGAAAGCTAAAGTCCTGACACATGAGTCTGGAGCATCGAGTCCCACTACCCGGGACTGAAGCCAAAGCCTGAGGAACCTACCTTTGCAGTGCCCCCCATGATGTGGGGCCCTGGATAAGTGCTCTGCTTGCTTCAGCAAACTAAGCCCATATTTTAAATAAAAACCAAAAAAATGGACTATTTATTACATTGGTGAGAGGAAGTTAGAGGACTTTATTATTAATTATTTGCACCTAATATGTGCAATCTCAATTTAGTAAAAGTATACTTAATAGAACACAGCATATGTCTAAGGGTATTTCATTCAGCTCAGTGAAAACTTTTCCCTTGCAGTGAAAGACTAATGATCACATAATTGCTGCCATCTACTGACCACTATCCAGTATAACTGACCATTGGAGTAGTCTGTTTAACTTGCCATAGCAAGATGCAGGCACTTCCAAACTCTCAGAAAGGTGAAAAATCCCCATTATGCACCTAGCCAGTTCAAATAGTTGTGCAGTGCTGCACATTGCAGAGAGTGAAGAGAATTTCTGTTTCTCACAGGGAATTAGGTTATGTCGTGAAATGTGAGGTTTGATTGCCAATATGATTGCAGAATTACAAATATTGTTAAAGGTTCTAACATTATTCATTTCAATTTAAAATCTAGCCATGCTGTTTTTTTCTCTCCTTTGGAACAAAAACGTCACAAATTAACTATAATATATAGAAATATTAATGCTCTTGTAGCATTAATGTGTGTGTGTGTGTGTGTGTGTGTGTGTGAGAGAGAGAGACATATGTTTACATTAGTAATACAAGTTTATATTTTATTCTCCTAACTCCAGACATAGAAATAATATGCACAAACAAGTAGGATGAACACACTCAGTAGATCATAAGATTTGTAATGATACCTTACAAGAGACCTTTTGCATAAAGCAGGGATCGGCAATCTTTGGCACGCAGCCCACCAGGGTAAGCACCCTGGCAGGCCAGGCCGCTTTGTTTACCTGCCGCATCCGAAGGTTCGGCCAATTGCGGCTCCCACTGGCCACGGTTCGCTGCTCCAGGCCAATGAGGGCTGCGGGAAGCTGCAGCCAGCACATCCCTCGGCCCGCGCTGCTTCCCACAGCCCCCACTGGCCTGGAGCGGCGAACCTTGGCCAGTGGGAGCCGCAATCGGCCGAAACTGCAGACGCGGCAGGTAAACAAACCGGCCTGGCCTACCAGGGTCCTTACCTGGCGGGCTGTGGGCCAAAGGTTGCCAATCCCTGGCATAAAGCATATTCCAATTACCTTATATTTACACTCATAAACGTATTTCCATAAACATATGGAGTGCAATGTCACACCCTCCTGAACTTACTGCCAGAGTCTTGGACACTGTCCATGGAGGAGGCAGTACACGTAAAATTCCGGTTTATCTCTGGTTACACACCCTCTCTGTACCTTTAAACGCTATAATGTCATTCATAGGCGTCCTAGCAAAGTTCTGGGTTCCTGGTCCCTGGGTGCCTGAAAACATGTTGGGGTGCAGTATTGCTAACAGTATGCAGATAGCACTATCTGTTAAAGTGTAGGTGTCTTGGCATTTAGCCACCAATGCCATGAGGCGGTGTGCCTCAGTTTCCTCCTCCACACAGCAGTGTAGGCCTGTTATTCTTCTGCTGCTGTGACAAGCTCCAAGCCTGTTTACAGGCATAAGCTGAAAAGCAACATGCTTGTGGGACTGTCTTGTTACCATCCCTAGCATGTACAAAAGTTTTTTCCACAAATGAGGTAAGTTACACATCTTTAAAGGGTTTACTGGTCTTGACCCAAAGATGAAGTAGTAAAAGACACAAGATTAACAGCCAATTTATGATAGACTTTGTTCACACAGTTTGGCTTGTTCAGGGTCTATTCCATTTTTCAATCCCTTTGTGTACCATGGTAGGTACTCAGATACAGATTCTTCTGCCTCTTTGGAAAAGGCTCTCAATTCAGGCATGTGTTTGAGGTTTTGGCAAGGAAAGGGTACACTGCAACCATGCCTGCCCTCAGCCCCTCCCTCTGGAATCTCTTTGTGTTGGACCGACCCCTCCCCCCCTTATGAAGCTTCCCAAATGCAAAGTTTTCCTTCTTCCAGCCTTGAAGAGACAGTGTTATCTCTCACAAGGGTAGCAGGAACAACATTTTTCAATGGAGTGCTTTGGATTGGTAAGATTCCCTCGGTTACCCCACTCTCTGTTCCCAAAAGTTCAGCTGGGTGGACTCTCCCCTCCAGGAGATCTGACCCTCAGTCTTCCCTACATACCTGATTTACAGGTGAGGGGTCTGGGGAAAAGCCTCCCTACAAAAGGTGGGCAGACCCTCCTGTCCCCCTTCACCTTCCGTCTGGACTTCTCTCTCTGAGCTCCCCTCTGAGGCAGACAATCCTATGTCCACCAAAAGGGAAGTTGACCTTGATCCAGCTGTGGGCTCACAGCTACCAGCTATGACAGACCCGTCACTAGCCAGCAAAATCCCCCCCCCCCCACTTCACTCAGGTTGGGCTTGCTTCCAGCTACAGAGTCCTTGGGGTCTGTTCCCACCGCAGCAGTCACCAGGACCCCAACTTCTATCTCCAGGATACATGTCTCTGTGCACCCCAGGGCAGGACCTGTTCCCTGCTGACCTACAACTTCCTGGCAGTCAGCAGTTGGGAAGGCCTCACTGTTACAAGGTGGAACATCCCCCTCTCCAGGGAGATGATCACAGGACAAGAGCAGGCTCTATCCAGTCCTTCCCGCAGGGACCTGTCTTGAGCCCTGGGGCTACAGGAACTGGTTACGACCATCCCTGTCCCCAAAGCTGCATTCTCCATTGCTACAGATGAATTAAAGAGACATTCTCCTATTCCCACAGCAGCAAATGTGACTTCAGCCTCCCCCTGGGGCTTTTAGCACAAGATTCCTTCTTGTTGCTAACAAACCCTGAGACAGATTCTGCCACCTCAAAAAAAAATCATTTCCTAGTAGAAACTGTGCAAAATTGTGTGTCACTGCTGCAACAGTCAGTTTAGCCTGCAAATCACCAGTTTCCATGTGTACCTCAGCTAAAGGTGCAAGGACTTTGTAACCTCCCACCAATTCTAATTCGGCCATTTTTCCTGGTAACAAATCCTTCTCCTGGATCAGGTGCCTCCTGACCACAGAAATTTCTGCACCAGTGTCTCTCCATCCTTGGAGCACTGTGCCAGTAAGCTTAACAGCATGCATATGCTCACTGCTTGGTTGTGTAGAAGCAACGTTTACAAATCCTGTGTGGAAAGAGGCAGCAGTCCGGGATACTCCTGTGCTCTGAGAAGCAGCAGCTTCATTAATTACCTGCTGCCTGTTCCCACTCAGCCAAGGACATTTATTCCTCAGGTGCTCAGTGGACTTACAATGATAGCACCTTCTGGGCTCTTCTGCTTGTATAGGAGACTTGGGATGAGTAATAGGGAGATGGGGAGGTGAACGCCCAGTCTCCTTTTTCCCCCAGGGGTAAAATGGTGATTTTGCTTTCCACCAACCCTGTACCCTCTGCCAGTGGTTTATGTTTAATTGCAGCTTGTGACTGCTCGTAAGAGTCTGCAAACCCAGCTAATTCTCCCACTGCATTCACCTTTTTGTCCCACAAATACTGTTTTGCATCATCACTGCCCATATTCAGGAACTGTTCCTGAGTAACCAAATCACACATTTCTTCAAAGCTTTTAATGCCTTTTCCCCTCACCCACTTGCCTAACAAATCTCTCATTTCATTTACATAAGCAACATTACTCAATCCAGATCCCCTTTTAAGACTCCTGAATTTAACACTGTAGGTTTCAGGTGTAATCTGAAACTGTTTCAAAACCAGTTCCTTAAATTTACCATAGTGTGAAGCATCATGAATAGGTATCTTACTGAATATGTCCAGAGCTCTCCCAATCAATTTTGCAACTTAAGTGGTCATTTTTTGATCTTCAGGAATTGCATGGAGAGTGCACAGTCTCTCAAAAGTGATGAAATATTCGGCAATATCACTGGATTCATCATACTGCGGACATAACTGCTCCCATTTATGGATTTTTAGGGAAGTAGAGCCAGCTGCTGAAGGGTTTTGTCTCTTCCACTCCGTTACAGCCAGTTCATGCTTCTGTCTCTCAATTTGGGCCTATATTTCTCTGTCTTAAGTCCAGGGCTTGCTGGTGGGCAGCTTTTTGTGCTTCAATTTGAGCCTGTTTCTGGACCTCCATGGTTTCCCTGACTACAGCTGCTTCTTTGAGCCTCATTTCTGCCTGCCACATTTGAAACTCACGGTCCTTTTCTTCCGCTTCCAGTCTGGCCTGCTCTAGTTTTGTAGCTACCTCACTGGTAGTCATTTTCCTGCTTTCTTGAGTTTATTTCCCTCACCCGAAATAAACATGCATGGTGTTCTTAACACATGTTCCAAAATGAGATTGGTATACATGCCTGTCTCAAACAAAGGAATGCGTGTTACTGCCTAAATGCAAATCAAGCAGGAAGGGAAACAAAATAAGCTCCAATAGGTGAGCAAAAAACAGTAGGGAACATCCTTCCATACGGACTTTGCCTCCTGAATCTCAATTGGAAATATTTTCCAAGAGGAGTCTGGCACTATTAAAATGAGGGACAGACACCCAAGGCACTCCCCGCTCCCTGCCCATATCATTCATGGCATCTAGAAGACAAAGGAAGCAGCGTTCGACTAGGGGAGAGGTTTCCGACCTAGCGAGTTTGGTCAGTAAAACTGCTGAGAGCATATGGTGAGAAAACTTTGCTTTGAATTTAACATAGTTCATTAAGTTAGGCTCCAGTGGTGTTTTATCTTTATTTTTCTTGTAACCATTTCTGACTTTTATGCCTCATTATTTTTACACACATAAGGTCTCTTCCTTTGTAGTTAACAAACTTGTTTTATATAATCCACTGTGTTTAAACTGAAGTGTCTGTGTAAGATTCCATTTGGGGTAACCAGGTGTGTGGCATATTATTTCTATTAAAAGAAACACGGACTTTATTTGAATTTGAATTGTCCAGGAGAAGGCTGAGCAATACAAAAGGTAGGGGTTGTTGTTTTTTTTTGGGGGGGGGGGTTAGGGGATTTAAGACTGGGAATGTGTGGGGGTCACCCTGCAGTATAACCAATGCTGGTAAGAGCCAAAGTGTGGCAGACTGGCTGCAGCACACACAGAGACATAGCTGGGAGTGACTTGCATGTTGGAAGCTGTTTGTGAGCAGTCCAGATTGGAGGCTACAGCTGCAAAGCACTGTAAAGGGAACCCCAGGTTAGAGGGCAGAGGTGGCACATCTACTCATTAGTCTGGATTGTACCCTGGTATATCTCAGACTTCTACTCACACTCATTCCAGATTCAATCATCAGGTAAAAGAGGCAATGACCCTGGTGGGAACAGTCACTCTGGAGTTCAGGTGGTCCTTGTCTGGTGAGCAGACCTACCGGAGTCAGGCCTATAGGAAGTATAAATGAAGTCTGGCAAATGTCGTCATATAAGTACACGAGGCCATGTGGCCTGTCAGGGAAAGGCATACTTTGACCATAGCTTTTGGTTTCCAAGTAATCTGTGTTATCAGATGGCACATTGCTTGAATTTTTTTTTTTTTTTGTGGGAAAGAAAGTTCTTGCTGAATTTAAGACCAGTGTTGCTCCAATAAAGTTTACTGTCTGCATGGAGGTCAAAATGGACTTTTCTTTGCTCATGTGGATGCCCAGCACTGCTGGCAGATGCAGCAGAAACAAAGTCATTGACCTGACCTCATGGTTGGAGCGACTTGTTAGGAGCCAGTCATCCAAGTTTGCATAGCCGTGACATCTAATTTGGGCTGCACACAGAGAAAATCTTCATGAATACCCTGGGTGCTGTTGCTAGTCCGAAGAGAAGGAGTCTGAATTGGTAGTGTGTCTGAACTACCAGGAACTGAAGAAATTTTCTGACTTTGAATAAAGATGTTTAATTGTCGAAAGACCAGAATGGGTCTCCACCCTCCATCTTTCTTCGGGGGCTAAGAAATATGGGGAATAGAACCCTCTCCACTGATAGTGAATTGGCACTCATTCTGTTGCCCCTCACTGGAGAGGAGAATCTGCTTCACAGCGAAGAATCTCCTCGTGAGAGCGGTTCCTGGAGCAGGACCAAAAAGGGAAGGCAATTCGATGGAGTAACTATCTAGAACCCACCTACCATGACAGAGTCTGAATTGTGGGCAAAAAGTGAGAGACAGCCTGAAAGATGGAGAGGACAGAAGCGGTTGGCATCAACAAAGGTAGGCATTTCTCAACTGAGACATCAAAAGTAGCCATTAGTGGGTGGGTGGAAATGGGTGGAGATTGTGATAACAGAGGGGACCAAAAATCAAGGTCTCTAAATTCTATGATGCTTGCGTGAAGGCTCAGCTGGATGCCGGTAGTAAAATATTTGTGGCGGGAGCAATCTTGGCCTATATTCCTGCCTGTGGTTTTCTCTCTTCGGAGCTGGGATGTAAATTCCCAAGAGGAGGAGGATCGATCTAAAGCAGTGGACCCCAAACTTTTTATGTCACGCCCTCCCCTTACCCGTAATGCAATCTGTCCATGCCCCCACCAGGGCTGGGAGCCGGGTCAGGGGCCAAGAGCCAAGGCCAGGGCCAAAGCTGCAGCTGGGGCCACAGCCAGGAGCAGAGCTAAGCTAGAAACTGGGGGCAGGTGCCGCTGCTGGGAGTAGGGCCAGGACTGGACTGTGGTCGGAGGCGAAGGCCGGAGGCTAGGGCCTCAGCTGGGGACAGGGCTGGGGCTGGAGTGGAGTGAGGGCAGAGCAGGGCTGGGTGGCACTCCCTCCTTGCCCCCCATTACGAGGGCACACGCCGCACTTTGGAGACCACTGATCTAGAATCCTTCAATGAGTACAGACACTCATCAGTATGATCACTGAACAAGTTTGAATCAAATCCTAAATCCTCTGTGATGTTCTGCACCTCCCTGGGGAACCTCAAAGAGTGAAGCCAAGAATCACACCTCAGAACTATACCAGTGGCTAGCCCTCTAGATGCTGTGTCTGCTGCATCCACCTCAGCTTGCAGGGATGTTTCTGCTGCTAGTCTGCTTTCTTGAATGAAGGACTGAAATTGGGCTCTGTCTTCAAGGGGAGGTTTGTCCTTAAAGTCTTCCAATCTAGAGTAATTGTTAAAATCGTATTTCACTAGCGATACAAAATTGCAGGCTCACAGAGGAGAATATTTTTCTTCCCAAAGGGTCCAACCTCTCTGAGCCCTTGTCAGACGGGGTGGTCTTAGGAGGTTGTGACCTTGCGCTTTCCATGATGCAGTAATCATCTTAATGCATTGCAGGATGCCCCATGTAGATGCAAAGATTGGATTTTTCCTTAAGGATGTGGGTAGCCTCTTGAGACGTAAAAGAAGAGAGGGAACCAAATGGCATAGCTAAGCTTTTTTCAATCTCAAACCAGGCTTGTGCGTATACAGAGTTACTGGGGCGAAGGGGCACCACCTTTCAATAGGATACATTTGGAATGCTACACAATATAGATACAAATCTGGCAACCCCATATCTCCAGTTGCCCAGGATTTTTTAAGGGTCTTGTGTGACAAGCGAAGCTGTGTCTTTTATCCCATATAAATTTCATGATAAGCCTATTGATTTGAGCAAGGAGCAAGGGAAAGACTTTGAAACATAACAGGCTAATGATTTAAGTCAATCTTGGGCAGATACTCATTTTCGCTATTTCTATTCTCCCCAGAAAGGACAGAGAGAGGAGATGCCACCTCTTTACATCCTTGGAAATTTATTTTAATGTACAGTCCATATTTATAGAAACACTTTTGGGAAGATTAGGACAAATTTTAACACTTAAATAGTTATTTTCTTGCATATTTGAAATGGAAAATGCCAAAACTTTTGGATAAATCCACTGCGAGAAATCTTTCCAAAAATATGAGCTACATTCAGTAATGATGAGTTTGAGGAGGATGAATTCTTCAATAGTACAAAAATGTTGTCAGCATATAAACGGATTTTGTATTCTTTCCTGTTTATGGTCACCCCTTCAATGCCCGAGGGCTGGCATATGTTCATTGTCAGTGGTTCAAGAGAGACATTAAAAAAGAGGGGCGAAAGGGGACAGCTGTGTCGTGTCCCTTTTTCTAGATGAAATGTGAGAGAAATAATTCTATTAGTTGATAGTGAATTGTGGGGACAATTGTATAATACATTGACCCAATTCAGGAATACTGGTCCCGATTTTTTTTTTTTTTTTTTTTTTTTATAAATCAGAGGCTCTCTTTGCATCTAGAGATAAGGCTATGGAGCAGTGGTTCTCAACCTATTTACCATTGTGGGCCACGTATGCGGTCCACAATGTGTTATGTGGGCTGCAGATTGAGAACCACTGCACCAGACACATAGTGGCCCGCCCAGCATTGCGCTGTCAGCCTGCCCCTTCCCCTCACGGTCAGACCCGCACCACACGCCACACCAACCCCCTGCTCCCTGCCAGACCGGAGCAACAAAATTTGGGTCACAGCTGTGTGCTAATTGAGGCCACAGGTTGAAAACCACTGTTATGGAGGGAATATCTGATATCGGAGCTTGCTGGATCAAGTGAGCAATTTTTCCCTCATATTATCAATAGCCAATCTTCCTTTAATAAAACCAGCCTGACCTGTGTGTATAATTGATACGATGATGGCATTCAGTCGTGTCGCTAAAATTTTTGCAATTATTTTGCAATACGTTTTATATAGAGATATAGGGCGGCAACCACCTTTGTTATTCTTTAATATGAAGGTAATTAAAGCAGTTATGTCACAAGACATGGTTCCTTTTTGGAATGTTTAAGTGAAGACTTTTGAAAGAATAGACAATAGCAGATTACAAAATGTTACTAGACTCTCTGGACAAGGAACTAGATGAGTTGCAGAGAACGCACAAGACTGAGCCCAATAATAAAAATCTCCTACATTCTCTAATCAACGCCAAAATATAACTATAGTGAATACTTATCCAGCCAAGTCAAATTTGACTCAACAGGGTCAAACAAATATATTATGAATGGAGAGATAAAGCAGGTAAACTGCTTGTCAGAACACTTAAGATGGAACTATCCACCAACAATATTTCTTCCTTATTACAAGAAGATGGGAGTGTTGTCCTTGAAACAACAGATATAATTAATCAGTTTAAACAATTCTATCAAGCTTTATATAAAGCAGTTGACCAATTTGATCATTTCATCGAAAGCCTACCTTTTCGTACCCTAAGTTCAGAACAAGTGTAGTTTATGGATAAAGCTATCACAACACAAGAGATCAAACAGGCTATAAAAATATGAATTTCAGCAAGGCCCCTGAGATGGATGCCTTTCTGGCAGATTTCTACAGAACATTTTGTAATCTGCTATCCTCTATTCTTTGGGAGGCATGCTTTATGCACTCACCCCTTATGGTAGCTATCAGAGCTTCCCAAAAGATGGTATCTGAGGTAAATGGGTGCTTATTTTCTTGTATAAAGTTAGAGATGACTGAATCAACTGTGGAACAAAACTTTGCATCTTTTAGTAGCAGAGTGCTCAGATTCCACCTAGAACAGCGGTTCTCAAATTGTGGGTCGGGACCCCAAAGTGGGTCATGACCCCGTTTTAATGGGGTCGTCTGGGCTGTCATTAGACTTGCTGGGGCCTGGGACCAAAGGTGAAGCCCAAGCCCCACCGCCCAGGGCCAAAGGCGAAGCCAGAGAGCTTCAGCCTTGGGTGGCAGGGCTCAGGTTACAGGCCCTCCGCCTGGGGTGGGGCTCGGTCTTTGCCATTGCCCCTTTCCCCCTTTGCGCGTGCAGGGCAGCAGGGTTTGGGCGGGCTCAGGCTTCAGTCCTCCCTCCTGAGGTTGTCTAGTAATTTTTGTTGTCCGAAAGGGGTCGCAGCACAATGAAGTTTGAGAACCCCTGACCTAGAAGATTTTAATGATGTGTAACCCAGCATCTATGGTAAGTATAACTGGAGCATGATCTGAAATTAATTTATTATCAATAGCTACTTTTAGGCATCCTGCAATCAGTTCTGAAGACACAAGAAAAAGTCAATTCTGGAATAAGATGAATGTAATGTAGAGAAATATGTATAGTCATCCTCCTTGGGGTGTCCCCATTTCCACATATTTTTTAAATAAAATTCATTCATTAATAAATGAGGGTTGCCCTATTGTGCTTTGAAAGCTGGGTCTTATGTAATTGGATTTGTCCAGATGTCTATCTAGTGTAGTACTCCAATCACCTCCCAGTATTACAGGAATGCCTTTTTAATTGGAAAGAATGTCTGCAATGTCTTTAAAAAAATTCAGAATTACCTTCAGTTGGACTGTAAATACCTTTTAGAATTAACATTTTTGAGTTGAAACAGCCTTCAAGAATGTATCTTCCTTTGTGATCAGACCAAGACTGTACATATTGAAAGTCATATTTTTATGAGTTAAAATGGATGTGCCTCTGCTCTTAGAATTCAATGATGAATGATACTCAACACCTAACACATCATCTTGATTCTATCGGCATATATTTCTGCTACATGAGTTTCCTTAAATAAAGCTAGTTGGCACTTTTTTTTAATCTGAGATGTTTCAGGATTTTAATTCTTTTGAAAGGTTGATTAAATCCTCTTACATTCCAGCACACTCTAAGAAAATTCATGGCAAAGTTTTAAATGATATATTAAGACATATAACCTAATTCTAAAGAGATGCATTTTCCCATTGATATTGTAAAAATCACATCTCTAGGGTACCATCTGTATTTATACATATTAGATACTGGTTAGTTTTAAATGAATGTATGCCTTCATTTACGCCTCTAAGAATGTCGGGTATATAAAAAGACTTATAGTGTGTCTTCCAAAGTTTATTTGTAATAGAAAACAAAAAATTAGACTTAAAATATATTTGCATGTAGAGATGTTTAGACTATTATTAGATAATATAGGAAGGGGAGGAGCGGATGGAACTGAAGGCATCAGGGATCTGAATGTGCCCACATTGGCTTGTTTTAAGTCAAATATTACCCTGTAAATATCACTGGGTATTCTAGAACATGGATAATATATTCCTGCCTACAGAAATTTTTATGTATTCATAAAGACTCATCACATGTAAATTTGCAACTGATTTGGTAAATCAAATATAAAATAGTATAAAATCTAAATATGAAAAATACAATTTAAAAAAATCTCAATAGTATGTCAAATGCCCTGCACAAAATTGAATAACTAGTGCTATTTAAGATTTAGGTTATAGTCCACTTTGTGTGTCAGGAGTATTGACTGTTCCAAGGGACTTGTGGTTACCATAACACAATCCATCAGAGACAGAACTAGCAAAGATATTCTGTCTAGCAGTGCAAGTTGTGACGATTAGTGCAGATAATACTTCAGCCAGTAGATGGTGCTATATATCCCAGAAAAATGTTAAACTGTTACTCAATACATTGCAGAGCTATACAGTTGTTATTGCTCAATTCCAAAGGAGATCAACAGTTCAGCCTAACTGATTATCTGCTAGGAGCTGGAAGATTATATAAGCAAATGTTACCATATCTATAAGGATACATAGAAAAGCAAACAGATTTTTAAACTTGAGGTATGCTTTTTATGATAAAATCATTCTGCTATTTTTCGTCAAACCTGGTCTCAGTCTTTCAGGTGTCTGCCAAGCTACATATGGATTTTTACAAACTCTTGTGGAGCCTAATATATCCATAGTGAAGGTGGATGGGTACTTGATGCTCTTTTCCAGCTCTCTCCCCTCAACGGAGAATGCAGGTGGAAAGTAGAAACACGTACAGCAGACATTCTCAGAAATCTGCCAACAGCACAACTCAAACTCACAGTCGGAGAGTATGGTTCAAGTTCAAAGGCTGCAGGATATTGCCCTTGGCTACTCAGTGACTCTGTCATGTGTATCTCTTGCTTGCCACAGATAAGCAGTCCTATAAAGCACCTATAAAGCATGCACAAATCACACTCTGGTTCATCATCCAAACTTTATCCACCCCAGAGATACAATGTTCATTCCAAATAACTTTTGAAATATTGCTTCCCCAAAGGGGTAGTGAATGCTGGACAACAGCAGACTTGAACCCCAACTGTGTGATATCAGTTTGGGGTAGATCAGGGCAACAGTTTGAGCCCCAGCTGTATGCAAAAAACCTATAAGAATGTAAAATGTTGATGTCATGTGATTTTTGTAAGGGGCACTATATCTTACTAAGTCCTTGCTCAAACCACCCCAAATTTAACCACTAACCCCGCGCCTATCCCAAGCCCTAATAAGGCACAGCAAATTTCAAGATGATCTGAGCATGCATGTGGGTTACAATGCACTTAGAAAAATGAACTGTTAAACAGTAAACTAATCTCAACCTTAAATACAATGGTGCTTACCACCCCACTATCACATAAACTTAAACAGATTTCAGGTTAAGTTTTCAACAAGTAAAAGCTGTGGTTAGTGCCCAACGAAGGCATGTGAACTCACCCACAACAACAAGCAGGGCCGGCTCCAGGCACCAGGCACCCAAGCTGGTGCTTGGGGCGGCACCTGGAGGGGGGCGGCGCGGCGCTCCGGCCGCCGGGGAGAGCGGGGCCACAGCCGGGCTCACCGCCCTGCCCCCGGCGCTCTGGCCGCCGGGGTCGGGGGGAGAGACGAGCCCCCGCCGGGGCTCGCGGCCCTGCCCCCGGCGCTCTGGCCGCCGGGGTCGGGGGGAGAGCCGAGCCCCCGCCGGGGCTCGCGGCCCTCCCCTCCGGCCGCCCTCCCCCCCGGCGCCCTCCCCCCGGCGGGAGAGCGGAGCCCCGCGGCGGGGGGGCGGCCGGAGGCTTTTTTGCCTAGGGCGGCAAAAAAGCCAGAGCCGGCCCTGACAACAAGGTTGGTAATAGTTAACAGATTGGGATATTGGAGACAGGCATTTCCTGCACAGTTGAAGAACTGGCCTGAGTAAGAAGTTTCAGTCCCCCTTTCTTTCTGATGGACACATTAAGCCTAATGGTGGTAAACTGAGAGAGAAGGGAAACATGCAAGATACAGCTTGTTTCCTACTAAGCTGAAGCTGTGGATAATTCCTCTCTCTGAAGATGCAGGGCTCTCTGTATCCCCTGCGAAGCTCACACAGTGCAACGAACGGGCCAAGTGACTAACCCATTATGAAACTCCCCTTTTACTATGCTAGGAATACAGCAGTATGACAGGGACAGAAAGAAACTAACCATGAGTTGCTTCCTGTTACCAGATTTGCCCGTTACTTTGGGGTATGCTCATTTATTCGGGTTACTCTTCTGGGGACGGGGGGAGGGGGGATTCTGTAATTCTATCAGTGTACTGCTTGTGTCACTTGTGTTTTCATATGGAGCTCTACTTCTCCCTTCTGCAAGTCCCCTCCCAATGGAGCTATCCTGCAGGACCTAGGTTCCCTAGGGCTGGGTTTCTCCAGCCCCAGAACCGGATGAACACACACACATTAACAGAGCAAGTCTGAGTGGACCGGGTCAATCAGCACTTTCAAGCTGTCACCCTTATGTGTCACAGATTCAGCACGTCCCTATCCCCACTCTCACATCACAATTGTACTGGCAGTAATCGACTTGATGAGCAAACCCCACAGTATTTTGGGTGCTGCAGGGATCTTTAGCTTAGGTAAAAGAAGCATTGCTGTAGAATGAATGGGGGAAGCTAAAAACACAAAAGAGTAAAGTTCAGCAAGAGAGAGAGAAGCAACCAGCTTAACCATAAAAGTTATTTATTGAATAATAGTGATAACTACACAAGGAGAGCCTAAACCAACATAACATACATTATTAAAGGTTAATACCTACGGTAGAAAGGAAAACCGAGAGAGAGAAAGAAGGGGGATCTCACCCACTCCATGAGGCTTGAACTGGTCGGGGTTCTCAGGTGATGATGGTAGCTCAGGGTCCTGAGTGCTGGAGACAGGCAGAGCCCCAGCACGATCAGTCAGGAGAAGATGGAGTCCCAGTGGAACTGATGCATAGTTTGGATCTAAGCAGCAGAACACTTACTGGAGGGTGAGTAGGGATTTTTGTAGAGAAAATACAATGGTTCAAGGGAGAACACTAGATTTGTTTATAAGTAAACTGATGACTCAAGGGATTTCTTTAGGCTAGACAATAGGAGCTGATCACTCTTGGCTATGGGTGGTGTTCTCTTCCAGGGAGCTCACAATGCAACTAGGCTGCTTCAGTATTTTGGAGATCAATCAAGGATTCATTACTAGAATTGGTCTGATAACTGCTGAGCTGGGTGTGGGCAGGCATAGGTTCATTAACATCTGGAGCAGAGATTCCCATGATGCAGTGTGTCCCTGCTTTTCTGGTCCCAGAGTTCAGTGCGGTTCTCTGTTCTCCATTCTGTATGCAAATTGAGATGTCTCCCTGTCCCATCTTTCATGCAGATGAGGCTAGGGGAGTTGTCTCTGTTCTTCATTCTGTATGCTAATGGAGATGTCTTAATCTTGTCACCCTTGTCAGGAGGGGTCTAGGTGTGTCTCCCAACGCCCTTCACTGCTCTCTGCAAGTTTTTTTCCTCTGACGGGTTTTGGTTTAAGCAGAGGCGGGGGGTGGGGGGAGTGTCTTTCATGAGTCAGGCTGGATACTGCACCCTGGTTCCCCAAGAACACAGAGCTGACTGGTATCATTCCTTCCAGTGAGAATGACGGCATAAAGATGACCCACAACAAGACTATATTCTTCCCTTCCAGTAATTTCACAATCATGACGACAAGGGAAACAAGACTGAGTGCGGACCTGATAACAGTCTTCAAATATGTAAAGGGCTGTTTTAAGAAGACCGAGATCAACTGTTCTCCATGTCCACTGAAGGTAGAACAGAAAATAATAGGCTTAATCTGCAGAAAGGGATATTGAGGTTAAATATTAGGAAAAACTTTCTAATTATAAGGATGGATAAGTACTGGAATAGGCTTCCAAGGGTGGAAGTGGAATCCCCATCATTGGATATTTTTAAGAACAGGTTGAACAAACACCTGTCAGGGAAGGTCTAGGTATACCTAGTCCAGCCTCAAAGCAGAGGCTGGACTTGATGCCTTGCATTTCTATGATTCCATGAAACACATAATAATGGGCATTTATTTTAATAGGAGCTGGAAGTAGGGGTAGGCAGCCAAAGGATGCACTTCTTCTCTTCTTGTTGACAAGACAGTGGACCAAAAGAAGGAACCAAAACCACGTAATTCCCACAACAGAAGCAGAACCTCTGGGGGCTAAAACATAGCCATCAACCCGCTCACTCTTAGCACATCACCACATTTAGGGGATGTCTTCACTGCAAAGTTAACCTGGAAGATTGGCAACCTGATCTGAGCACCCACACTAGCCTAGCCCAGGTCTGAACAGCCACACCGCAAAGCCATACCAAAGTAACTGTGTCTTCACTGGTGCTGCACTCTCCTAGGGCTCACTAGGGTTTCTGGGGGCATATCCCATGGTGCCTGGTGCTGCAGTAAATTGAGCCACTCTGATTTTTTCCCAGAGAACTGTGGGAGAATTAGTCTGTCCTTCTGAGTACATGCGGGGAATTAAGGGAAGGCATTGGAGGACTATCAGCACTTGAGTCGTTTTGCCTGCATCCTCACTACAAAGTGGGCTGGTTACCAGCCCAAATTATAGCGGCACCTGGATTTCAGTTCCTATCTTAGGATGGGCCAGGAAGCCAAGTTGAAAGCACCACTAATCTCAAGTTAGAGGCTTGTGTGTGTCAACAGGACCCAGGTTAGAGAAAACACCCAGACATAGCTAACGTAGGCAACCTGAGCCAAGATGTCAGTCACTACCCTCCAACAAAGTCACCATCACAAGAGATGCCAATTAAATCCCATCCCTTTAACCTTCTCTTGGCACTGTAGCACAGAGGAAGACGATAACCTGAGACAAGGTCTCTACACCCTTCACTGGTAGTCCAATGAGACAACTACACGGCATCTTCAACGTCCTCTCCTGTTCATCAGGAGAGAGAGCAAGGGCAGCCATTTTCCTCTAACATGAACAGCAACATGAGGGAGCTCACTGCACAGCATCCCTCCCATCGCGAACTAAACACACAGCTGTTTTCCATCCAGAGCCAGAATTAATTCTGTACTTGTTTTGCTAAGAAGTGCATTCATTTTCCATTTGTTTATATGGTGTACTGTATGTTACTTCTCAAATAATGAAGTATTCTTTTGGGGAGAAGGAGGTGCTCGGCACCCTGGATACTCTTTCCATGAGTTCTGCATAGGATCCATAGTGGCATAATGAATGTCAGAGACCAAGAAAAAGCATTTCAGGGAACTTTCACTCAGTCTGAAGATATCACACAGGTGATTCACTCCACTGTAAGTGAACTTCGGTGTTTTAACATTGTTGGACTACAACACCAACCGCCACCTTGCAACCCTTAAAACACACTAGTTTCTTAAGATGTTTATGTTTTTAGGATTAAGCAGTGTCTTAAAAGATACAATTTTACAAGCAATCACCACAAAGTCGTTTTTGAACAAAAGCTGCAGCATCCTGGGAAGCTGGGATGGGTTAGGTGTCTGGGGGGTTGGACTGGCTAGAGTTTAATGCTTGTTTCATTTGGAATGACTTTGAAATTAGCACATGCGTAGCTCAAGATGAGTTCCTCTAAACTAGTTCCATACTAAATAGTTAAAGATATCTCACTCTCTGACTATACAACCATGCACACTGATGTGAGTGATGTAAATACCTATCCACTAAATTCAGACTGAGGCCAACAACCCATTTTCATAGAGAAGTGACAGGACTCTAGGTCTCTAATAAAATGCAGTGGTGCAAATTAGGACTTTCATTCCACTTCACTAACGCCCAAATCCTGCAGGTCTGGCTTGATCCTTATTTCTGAGAAACTCCCACTGACCTTATTGAGAGATTTGCTAGAATGAAGACTGAGTAAGAACTATAGATTTTTTGACTATATAAGCGTCACTGTAATACATACAATAATTGCCAAATATCTAAAAATATACAAAAAATTTCCAAACAGATTTTATCTGGCCCTGATAAAGTAGTATAATTAACATGGGACATACTAAAGGGATCTTAACATTACACTTTAAATTTGATTTAAAAAAAAGAGATGTCATTTCTCTGGAAATACTGAGGTTTCCCTTCATGTGTCTTTTATTAAAAAAAATTGATCCCCAGGAGTAAGAATAGTTTATAGTGGTTTTCTGGTAAGCACTCAGATGATGGATATTTTGTATTATTTTAGGAAGCTATTAAGATATTAAAGCACCATTACTTTGCCAACAAGAAAATATAGATATAGATACACAATAAGAAACGCATACAAGTGATTCAAGCTTTCTATTTCAAATGTAACGAGTTTCTTTCATTTTCAGGCTGACTACCAGTTCAAAACAATGCAAGTACAATGGGGATTTCCACAAGAGGAGATTATGGTCTGTGCAAAATGTTAAAACTCTATTTATCAGAAACGTCCTTTTAACCAAAACTTAATTATTTCCGTCGTGCAAATAATGTATTCAATAAACATCAATTATCCAAATATTTTTGATATTCCCAAAACACTTCAGCCAAAGGGAGTTGTATTATGTATTCTCTACAAAGAAACTGATTTGGAAGACAGAAATATTGTAAAAGCATACCTGCTGAAAAATGTTAGAATTCTGTGAGCCCACAAACCTGGCAAGTTAAAGGACATGATCTGTCTACATACAAACTAACAAAAATATTTAAAATACATATAAACCAATACGAGAACCCAGAGCTGGCTTCATTACATCATCATTTCCTGACTATGCAGGAGCGTTTCTATTTTAGTAAGTTGAAGCTGTACAGACAGAAGCAAGTCTAAACCTTCTGCAGATCTGAGGGTACAAAACAAGCATCACTGAAGTAACTTTATAGTGCATAAAGGTAAGTAATGTTTGATCAATTATTTTCATGTTGAGCATAAAAGTAACTTAGATGTCAATATTTATTATTAAGATTGACTTCCTTCTTTAAAAATATGAATTGTTCTACAACTAATAAAAGGAAGTTTAATTCCACTCCTAATAAGGAATTTAAATAACAGCTGCATTATATGACTGTAAATTCAAGCAAACAGATTTTGTTTTTTAACACATGCAGTCACATACATAGGATGTTTGCTCAGTATTTTAAAAATTAATTGAACCCTTCCCATAAATAATAGCATCAACATTGATTTTTACCTAAGTAGTTTATATAGTAAAATTATTTGCATATATTGAATGGGCAAACATGCTGGACCTTGCTGATGACCATAAATACACCCAAACTACAGAAAATCTATGCGGACATTAGATGGAGGCAGAGAGATGGTAACAAAAGAAAATGTATACGTCAACAACCCCAAAATCTGAGCAATCATTCCAAAAGTAGTTTAGCTCTTTATAAAAAAACCAAGTGTATTAGCTCTCAGTCAAAATCAGGAAGAACCAATTCTGCCTTTGTCCTGAATGTCCCATAAACAGCATTCAGGTGAGCTTATGATCTTTACTAGTTGCTCAGACACCACCCACAATTTAAAAAATATATATATAAAAAATGAATGACAATACCTGTATGGATCAGCAACAGGAAAGTCTTTTCACAATACTCTAAAAACCTCCACTAATCATTAAATCGTATCAATCAGACATTTGGAAACCAGTGCCCCCTTTAAGACCTTTTGATAAATCCACTTATTCAATTTAAACAGCTAAATATTCCCATCACTAAATATAGTAATGGGGGAAAAATTCTCAGCTCAGATGCACACAATGAAGATCCACATATGCTGCTCTCTCAGTGGTATTAATGGATATCCATGCATGCAGCAATGGCTTGATTTCAGTCATAGTTGCATTTATTTATACATCAAACTTCCCCATCCCCTCCCCCCCATCCCCAATATACCTAGGTATTTTTTACCTGTGTAGCATCTACATGCCAAATTCCTGACACCCATTTTAAACCAAATAAGGTTGGGAATTAGGTCTTCAACAATTATTAAAAAAAAAAAAAATTGGTGTAGGAGCTCAGAAGTAATACATTATATCACAAGCACTTAATCACTACAAAGAGAAATCTAAAACCCATAAAGAGAAAGAAGGAATGAAAAGTTTGAGGCTACATACTGCCTAAAACAATGTTCTCTAGGTAGAAAAATGATGGTATTGGATATGGTGACAAATGTAACTGTTGCAGGGAGTGTTTTGGGGGGTCAGTTCCATGTTTGTATATTTCCCATAATACTGATTCATAGTTATACTTATGGTAATTTATTAACAAAATTTTTGTTATACTTTTTTTTTGTAACTTCTTAGAAAAAATATCTTTATGAAAACATGATCAAAATTGAACTGATTGTTAGATAAGTTTTCATCACTATGCTGCACATTAACAGAATCCCACTTTTGGGATGTGGCCCATCCTTCCTTTGATGTGCCTCAATATCTTTTAAAAATATTACTTTTAATTTGACCCATCCTCTGGGCTGACCACTTCAGAGGCATTTCTGAATCTCCCTCCAAATCTCCTTCCTTGTCACTATAATACACTCCATATTTTTTCCATTCCAAGTGTAATAGTCCATTTTACTTTATTGCCCTTATACTAACATTTTCACTTTAATGACTAAATCATCCTCAGAGAATCAGCAAAATTTTGTATAAATGAGAAAACTTAATTCAGACCAAGAGTATAGGATTAGACATTTATGTGTACTAATGAAATAAACTACAGTTCCATTATATAGAACAACAACAAAAAGTAAGAGATATAAAACCTCACATTTCAAGGCAGAAGTTAACCCTAACTGACAGCGATTAGGAAGAAATTTCCCATATAGACAGGTCATACCATTATTGTTCAATAGAGGGGTACTCTCCTCAAAAGCATCTGTAACTAGTCATTTTCGGCCAGAATACTGGACTAAACAAACCACGGGTCTAATCTGGAAGCTCTGTATTAGTAAGTAAAGTAGATGGCGGACATTACAGTGAAAAGATAAAAAAAATACAGAGAGTAACAGTGAACTAAGTTACTCTTTAAATGCTTTCTTCACTTACAAGCCTAAAATGGAAAATGTCCTTTCGTCACTTACAAGCCTAAAATGTCCACTGACCTCATGGATATCGCATTCGCTGCTGCTTGGGAAAAACATGAGCAGTAACAGTCAGGAACTGGGAACTATTCAATTATTGGGGGTAAGGAGATCTCACACACACACACACACACACACACACACAACTGGGGGAGGAATAAAGTAGCAGTGATCCCACCTCTCCCCTCCCACACAGAAGTGCCAGGAGGCTGGGTCAAGGGTCGAGTAATAGAGAACCCTGCCATACACAAAGCAGCCAGGAGGCTGCAGGAACACTAGAACACATTCTTCTTTCCTTTTAGGAAGCTAGGGGAGGGGTACAGTAGCACAGGCACACTGGCAACCACCAAGAGGTTAAGGAAGTCACATAGTAGACCACTGCACCAAAGTAGGGTGGAGAAAGAGAGAAAGCTTCTTGTTCTCTTTCAGCAGCTGAGGTAGCAGGATGAAACTTCAGTTTTCAAAACACTTATGACAAAGAGGCTGATACAAAAAATGCCGACCCTTTGCCCAGCAGCTTCTCATAAGGACACTGTTGTGAAGTTTGCGTGGTTCATTCTCCATTGCGAATTTTTGTATTAAAATAAAAGTTATAAATGTAGTCCTCTCACTAGTATGTATCTGGCAAACATTTTTCAAACCCTGGATATGGATACTATACTTAGAGTCTAAGTAGCTATGAAGATACCTTTTTCTTCTTTTCATGCCTTTCATATGCAACACTGTACATATGTTCTATTGGGAACTACGCAGTTTGTGCCTAAGATTCACAACTGATATTTTTCCTTGTGTATAGGAACTACACTAAATTTCATGTTTATTTATTCTTTTTATTAGTCAGTTTTGGTTATTTTTAATACAAATATACTATCGAGGAGTATATTCTTTAGAAAAGGCTACTTACAAAATTTAAGGACAAGTAGAAGAGTTCTGTTTAATTTGCAACTATTTAAAACAGCAAACTTCGGATACTGTAAGTTCATTAGGGCAGGGACTGTCTTTTTGTTCTGTGTTTGTATAGCATGGGTTTGGTCCCTGGCTGGGGCTGCTAGATGCAACAATAATACAAACAAACAAAAAGCCAAACATAACTACATTCAGAAATCCTGGACTTCACATTTTCTCATTATATTTAGGAAATCCTTTTACAAGACACATTTTTAATTAGTTATTTTAAAAAAAGCACCTATAATTATATTTTAATTATTAAATAACACATCGTGCCCTACAAGTTTGATACTACGTATATGTAATATCTTTGGGGTAGACATTATGTCTATAGACAAAGTAAGCCTAGCATGTTTTGGGAGTTACAATAATGTCTTTTTATTTCTTGACTGCAATTATTTTTAAAATGTGTTTTAAAAATAATTGTGGTCAAGAAATAACAACTACCTGTTTTGCTTCTATACAAATGTCCAACTCTAATTTTGATTGTAATTTCATTTCTCATTATTTACTTCATTTGTTTTTAGGGATCATGTTTTAAGAGGAGAAAAAAATGAATAAACACAATCAAAGTCAAAACATTATGCCAGGAAACTTGCACCCAGAAGAGTACAGGATTGCATCACTTGTCTTTTATAGTTTTATATTCATAATTGGATTGCTAGTGAACATCACTGCACTATGGGTCTTCAGCTGCACCACCAAGAAAAGAACAACTATAACAGTCTATATGATGAATGTCGCATTCCTTGACTTAATTTTTATATTTTCCGTACCTTTTCGGATAACCTACTATGCAAAAGAAGCTTGGCCATTTGGAGATATATTCTGTCGGATTCTTGGTGCTTTCACTGTGTTTTATCCAAGCATTGCTCTGTGGCTGCTTGCTTTTATAAGTGTTGATAGATATATGGCCATTGTCCAGCCCAAACACGTCAAAGAACTTAGGAATACAAGGAAAGCTCTGCTAGCTTGCATTGGTATCTGGATAATGACCCTTGCATCGACGTCCCCTTTGCTATTTTTATATTCGGATCCAGATAAAACCTCAAATTTTACTACCTGCATGAAGATGCTCGATATCATCCATCTAAAGGAAGTCAATATGTTAAATTTTTCTCGTTTGATTTTTTTTTTCTTGATTCCCCTGTTTATCATGATTGGATGCTATCTAGTCATTATTTACCATTTTGTCCATGGCAGGACTTCCAAACTGAAACCCAAAGCTAAGGAAAGATCCATAAAAATTATAGTTACTCTGATTGTGCAAGTGCTTGTCTGCTTTGTGCCCTTCCACATTTGTTTTGCCTTCCTGATGCTGCAAGACGAAGACCAGAGTTACAATCCATGGGCAGCCTTTACCACCTTTCTCATGAATCTCAGTACGTGCTTAGATGTTATTCTGTACTATATTGTTTCTAAACAATTTCAGGCTAGAGTCATCAGTGTCATGCTTTATCGCAACTATCTTCGAAGCGTGCGCAGGAAGAGTTTTCGATCTGGGAGTTTAAGGTCACTAAGTAATATAAACAGTGAAATGATATAAACAAAATCAGAAGATTCTTATAATGGGGCCAAGTGACTTTCACTGAAGTTTTGACATTTCAACTTGGTTGTATTCAAGAATTCTCTGGAGTTGGCAATATTGGGACACATTAGATCTGTGGTAGCATAATTGTGGGACAAGTGGAATACCAAAGACTTAAAATATTAATGTTTCATCAATGTGTTTTACATTTTTCATAGTAAATCCAGGAGAACTAAGATATTTATGATCTACCATCTGGGTGAAGCAGGCAAATAAATATATTGTCCGTGATGTACTGCCTCTCAATCAAATGTAAATATTTCCCAGTGTAAAAAAGTCAATGTCCATGCTAGTGTATATACACTTTAAATAAAGCACATGCAGAATTTCAGTGTGACCACTAGTTAACACATCTGCTTATATATGATGCATTAAGATTTTATATTTCCATGCCAGATAGTATATGAAATCAAAGTATCTATTATATTCATAAGTTCAGCTTTTTCCAGGAGAACAAAAACATGAACTGAAGCGAAAGTTTAACTGATATTTACATTTGGTTTACATAAAATCTCTTTTATGTAGCAGTATTTTGACACCCTAAAACTAATGAAATTCTGTAATTATAAATAAAAAGTACACTGAATAGCAGAAGAGATAAATTATTCAAATTGTTAATTATTTCCTGTAAGTATAATATACAACATTACTAATGTCTGGAATACTCCAAAGCTTAAACAGATAGTATATACTTTGTTCCTGAATAATGGATTTAGTTTATACAAACATACAAATAATGTACGTCCCACCTCTAATCTTTCCGAATACTGACGCACTACAAGACTCTTATAATAGCTAACCTTAGAAAGTCTAACAAAAACACATTTTTTTAATTAGGCTAACTACAGTATAACTTTCCACATGCTTATGAGAATGTCTAATGTTTCTTCCATCAGATACACTAAGGATCAGAAACCGAAAGCCCTTACATTTGTCATTAGAAAACAGTGTCTATAAAATCTTTTCTTAATATCAAAGAGCATGCAGCATATGGAAACCCCTATGTGAGGTTGACCACACTAAAGCATAAACCTAAATGCAAATACTCAGTTAGCCATCTAGTTTTCTATGTTCTTTTTATTCTACAAATCTCAAAAGCAGCTTATTTGAAACTGAGCTCCTGAAGAACCTTAATTTTTAAACATTTCACTCTTCAAATATGAAATGCAATACATATAGACATGATGTCCTATAAAACTCAAAGAGTTTTGAAATGTGAACTAATGAAGTACCTTCCAGTATGAAATGCATATAGTTTTGCATATTTTAAAAAGTGAGTTACAGTAACATTAGTTTTGTGCTTTCAGCAGCATAGTTAACACTTAAAAGAGTGTGAAATCAAAACAAATATTCAGGAACACTGTACTGGGTAAAGCTTAAAAGATGCCAGCACTGCAAGGTAACTCCTTTCAGTTACTCCAAGACAGAGAAAAAGACAATGTTGTGGAATTGAAAGTCATCACAAAGTGGAAGTGTAATACTAAAAATATTTCAACTCTACTACAGGTCATATTTGGAAAATAGTGTTATACAAATGAATATTCATGCCAAGAACATTTACATTTTATGTCAAAAAGGATATACTGCATTTGAAGGGTTACATTAGTAGGTTATTTTACCCAAATCTGTGCTAAGTAATCCCTTGAAATCGTATCTAAGACAAAGCCAAGCCCATTAAGAACTACTTACAATCCAGAAGGCAAACTACTGATGGTGATGCCAAATGCATATTGCATAACTTCTACAAGGAGAAGATCAAACAAAGCTGACAGCATCCAGGAGCCCAATAAAAAGGACTGAAAAGGAAAAAACAAAACAGATAGGTCCCAAACATGAATTAATTAATTTAACTGGAGCCAGTTAATTCTATAAGAATAAACATATGGATGACATAAATCTCTGAGGCAGAAGCTCTAATGTTTAAAGTTGAAAAAATCCATTTTAATAGTTCAATTAAGCTCAAGTTTATTTCCTTGGACATTACAGTACAATTTTACAACATAAGTTTACCAGACCAGTCTCTCTCATCTTAAAGAACTATAAAGAATTGGATTGTTCAATAAAATTCACTTTCATGGACCACATAAAACTTGCTGTAGCCTACCAACATTTTTTCTTTTAGCTTGAGCCATTACTTATTAAATGAAAAAAGTTAAAAATGTTCTTTGGTTATTCAATTGTGATTTATGGGTAAAAATACCAATTAAAAATACATTTTGATTAATGGAAATAAAATCTCAATTAAGGATAAACCTTAACATAATCTTTAAAATCAAACATGCCATTTAAAAAAATTGGTTAACATACATGATATGAAACAAAGTATCTATCCAAAAAGACTACAACAATATACATATCTGACAATATTGTGAGACCAGAGGATTTAGCAATCATTGTGGGTATTGAAAATGATAGAAGTGACACTTACTGAAAATTTTCGGCTGCCATATCTTCTTTCAAATATCCTAAAGTTATAAATGAGCAAACTACTGCAGAATGTATCTTTCAGATCAAGACATACTGTTCTCCCAAATACAAGTCTCCAAATCTAGAATATAAAAGTACCAAGATATTTAATTCTCTCCTATCCTTCACAGAAATTCTTCAGGGGATTTGTGTTCAGGTTTGACGTAATACAAAAGAGGAGGAAACGTTTAGTGACAATATTCAGAGTAAATAGAGTGGTCCACATATATCTGTAATCATTTTTCTAAAGTGATTAGTAGATATTAGAAAGTTTGTTTAAAAAAATAAAACATTTCCAAGTAAGATTTTCTTTTTTAAACTATCTTTCCATTCAAATCAAATCAATTCATCTTCAATAGTTCACATTTACAAATACTAATATACCGTGCTTTCCACAGATACTTGCATATAGCAGCGCTGATAACAGAAAAAGATGGTTCCCTTCAACAGGGAACTGCTACCATAAACCATTTTTCAGCAGCATAAAGAAAATCAAGTGATTTTAGGACTCCCTTTAGGATGAACTGCAGAGCAAAAGTTAAACAAAATATGGGTTTGCCCTTACTGTTCTTTATAATGTAAAAAACTTTTTCTCCAATTTTTTATTCTGCTTGATTCTTATATTTGAACTATCAGAAACATCAGGTCCTCATTTCCCTCTTTTTACATAGGACCTTAACAAGATATTTGGAAGACCTGAATAGTATTACATGAAGCTGTAATCTGAGCTGCTGGGATGAAGCTCTCCCTCCCCACAACTGAATACACAGAGGCCATGTCTATAATTCAGGGACTATAGCAGCATATCTATGGCATAGCATAAATGCAACCAACAGCAATGGAAGAGTGGTTTCCATTGCTGTAGAAACTTTACCTCCCCAAGTTCTTTCATCAACCTAGTTGCATTTAAACTGAGGGTTATGTTGGTATAGCTATGGCTATGTGGATTTTTCTAACCCCTGACCGCTGTAGCTATGTCAACATAAATTTTAAGTGCAGACCAGGCTGAAAACAGCAATGGCATAAGGAATCTTATCAGCTTCTCCTCCTGCCCAGAGTGGGATTTGGGGTAGCGAGGGGGGGGATAACTAAGTTATAATCTCATGTGAAACTACTGTTCAGGTCTCTCAAAGCTCTTTGGAAAACCTCCAGGGGAAAAAACAAAACAAAAAAACAGGACAGTGACAACCTAGTATTTTTAACTTAAAAAACAAGCAGAAAATACTGGAACTAAACAAAAACAAACAAAAGTCCTTTGAGACAGTTTTTATGTAGCATAAAGAACCAGTCAAGGGCACACTTTTTGGGGCTTTTCAGTTTACCTTTTAGGGTCTGAAGACTAACACATTTGGGGAAAATAGTAAGAGTCACTTGTTAGCTCTTTTCTGCTGAGCAATGGTATGCAGCCTCCAAAAACGAAGAGCACTTTACAGTAATGTTATTTAAATACAGAATATTGTATTGAAGATTAATATTGATACTAGAAGGCTCTTTAATTAAGCAGACAAAGACATTACAAGATTCAATGCCTGGAAGCTGAAGGCAACCAAGTTCAAACTGGAAATAAGTTGCAATTTTTTTTAACTGTGAGGGTAATTAGCCAATGGAGCAGACTACTCAGGCATATGGCAAATTCTCCCTCATTTGGAATCTTTACAATGAGATTTTGTGTCTTTCTAAAAATGATGCTCAAGTTATTGGGCTAGATGCACAAATCTCTGGGTGAAAATCTATGTCCTGTGTTATGCAGATCAGGCGAGATGATTACAATATTCCCTTCCACCACAAAATAAATTTATGAACACAACAAAATTATTCCTATTCACATCAAAAGATCATATACTATTAAATGTGCTTGGCCATATCTACACTAGCAAGCTTACAGTGGCACAGATGTACCTATGCAGCTGCACTTTTGTAAGATCTCTCATGTAGCCGGTCTATGCTGACGGGAGAGAGCTCTCCTGTCGACATAATAAAACCCTCTCAATGAGCGGCAGTAGTATGTTGGCGGGAGAAGCTCTCCTGGAAACATAGTGCTGTGCACACTACCCCTTATGCCAGCAAAAATTATGTTGCTCGGGGGGTGAGAGGGGGGTTCACATCCCTGAGCGACACAAATTTTGCCAACATAAGTGGTAGCGTTAGACATGGCCATAATTTATGCTCAAGTTATACAAGGCTCACACTTCTCCTCTGTTGAAAGACAGATGATGAAATAATATCAGCGTCCCAGCAGAAGGAAATGAGAGCTACTCTGATGGTTTCTTTTAGCAGAAGTGAAAAAAATCTCTCATGGGTGGTGATACCGATACGGCCTAAATGGGAGTAGTGATGGTAACAGATTGGTGATTTAAGGGCGTGCCTACATGGGAAGTTAGCACAGCAGCTAACTAACTAATAAGTGGACACACTTATTCTGAACTAAAGTGCCTTTGTGCAGTTTAGCTAAACAATTGTGCTTTAAATTCACACCCTATCTTATTACAAACTAACTTCCAAAATAAACAAGCCCAGAGTCCAAGACAATGGGGGGGGGGGAAGAACTACAGGGGAAATACACTGGGGAACAGAGTTAATATTTAGAAATCCCCTCCCCCTTCTACATAAATGAATTAAAATTTACCTGAAAATCCTCTTTTACAGCTTGTAGGTTATATGTGAAGAACTTCTGATAATGTTGGAAGAGCAGAGTCAATAGAACCGACAGGGCACTTGGGACTAATAAAAGACTCTTTGACAGAGGTGCTTTATCTTAAAAAAAAAAAAAAAAAAAAAAAAGAACACAAACCTCAGAGGGAGAGACCTCAGATTTAAAAAGCAACTTAATAAAACAAGTGAAAGGAGGCTGAAATAGCACTGGAATCAGCATGAAAATTCATAAGATGTCACAATAACCTATAATGACAAATATTGATGGGAAAAGGTACAAAAGGGAGACAGAAATATTGTATTAGTCCAAACAAAAAGTCCTGCTGATATAATTCAAGGACTGTGTTAAGATCATTCTTAGTAAACAAGAAAAACGCGGAATGGGAAATAAATGAACCAAAACTGGTTTGTCGGAAACTAGGCCTAAATGGTGGCCAACATAATGAGGGGAAGGGCTATTACACCCATCATTCCTTTATGGGGTCATTAAAGAAAGAGACTTTGGGAGAAAATTTGGCTACTGGAGCGAGTTCACCATCATGGTTACCACCCTGGCCATTCTTAATCCTGGTCCTGAAAGATGTTCTTTCTGGTCTGGGTCCAGTCAGAAGGACCACAATGATACCATCCCCTCTACCAGCTCCAGCTCTACCCCAAACACCATGTGGGATGTGCAAGTTTCTCTCTCTTCCCCATATTCCATGTATCCTTTTCCTTCCCCACTTAATTTATTTTCTTTCCTATCTCTCTCCTTTTGTCTTCTGATTAATAAGAACCTAGCTTAGCTGCCTAACACTGTATATTCTAAAAGCCTATGGCCAGAAGAGGCAGCTAAAAGCAATGCCCTAAATAGCTTGATGCTGGAGTGAGTTTGTCATATCTCTGAATGGCTGAAAAGATCATGTCCTGTGCCTGCGTTTTTCCAGCAGTGAGGTTGCAAGTGAGAGTCACCACCAAACACAGAAGCTGCATTTTCTCTCTGCTGTTCTTTTCTCTCCCCTTTTGTGCGCATTTGTCTTGATTTGTCTTCTAGGAAACAGGATCAGACTTTAACACCATCACCGCCAATGAAGGCTCCAGCCCAGCTCTGCTAATTTTTTCTCTTTTCCCCAAAAGGATGTCTTTATTAGCATCTTTAATACGATTCAAGAGACTGTTAAACAAGGTTTTTTTCCCCCTTCTAAATATTCTTGTCAGCTAAAGGAAAAGGGAACAAGGGATGTTGTTAAAATGAAAGTCTTATTTAATATTTTACATGTCCAATGCTTTAACTGTTTTTCCTTCTTTTCTGTATCTTTATTAAAGTGTTTAAAAGATTTCTAATGGTCTGTTTGCTATGGTTCTAAGCAAGTTGAGGTTTCTGTATAGCAAACCCCACACCTTGTTTAACACTGTTTAACACTGGACAATGACAGGATCTTGTTAACACCTTTGACTCTTTGGGCCTATATATTCCAATTAAATTAATACTACAATGGTTACTTGCCACTTGTACTTTTACTAATCTCTCCCCGAATTAGTAATTCGAAGATTATTAAACCACTGTGCCAATGTGTCTACAACAATCCCATTCTATGTATTTATCTGCCTAACAAGCAATATGAAACACAACTTCCTATCTCACCATGTACAATCCACAACAAGTAGGACAGACATTTTGTTGTTTGTTTGAAGCAGATAGAGTGTTTTATTTTTGCACTGTACCATGGTTTACAGAAATTATATAAAATATTTCATTCTAATAAAAAATCCCATTATAAATGCTTTAAAAAGGGAATTGATACTATAATTACCCAAAAACATCATAACACAGAGTTAAGGTTGCCCAGTAGTGCCTCATGCCTTTCCAGAATGGAGAGTGGCTGACCTTTTGAAAATTAGCAAAAGACTTAAAGTACCCCCACAACACAAACTTAATTCTGGCTACCATAAACTGGCAATAGCCACTGGGTTAAATAAGGGTGATGCACAGGTTAAGCTACCAAGAGAAGTGGTGGAAGCAACTGCATTAAATTAAAAAGACAAAAGGTTGGAGGCAGTACAGATGAGAGTTTTTCAAAACATGGCAGGTATAAAATGGAATAATTTTTAAAACAAACCAAGAAGTTAAAAGGACAGTAGGATGTGAAATCAGAGTACAGGACTGGCTATAAATCTAAAAGATTATGATGATGCAGAGACTGCTGAAAACAACAGGTGATGGAATGTCAAAGAAAATAATGCAAACATAACCAAGATCAGTCTGACCTACTACACTGCAGGATATCGTACACAGGGACACAACCAGGCTGGGTTTCATGAAGGAACAAAGCCATGGACAGGAATGAATGGCGACACTGTACTACTCTGTATCTGCAAAGATGATCTGCGATGAAAGAGAGTGAGCGAGTGAGTGAGTGAGTCAGCGAGCGAGCACAGAGGTTCACAAGAGTAAAGGGACGATAAGATATAGCAAGTCTGAGGAGGTTTGTGTGGAGTGGGCACAGTGTTTGAGTGTAGGCAGCTCCTGTTTGTTACGCCTGATCTAAACTCAAGTTTTGCTCAAGCAAAGAGGTGTTGTTCAACTTTATCCTACAGTGCTCACATGTTCCAGTCTCTGAGTGTTCTGTAGCATCTGCAACAGTACATTGCTAATATGTGGTTAGGACAAAATTAAGGATGCACCGTGGCGGGTACTGTAACTTTTCATGTTTTGGTTTTCAGAGGTTTAAGCTTAGCCCTCTCCACATTCTGGAAGGACAAGAATGCCAGGTGCCACCAGGCAACCTTAACACTGTGTTAATGAAGGTTTGGGGCATTTAATTTCCTTGATTTAAAAAAAAAAAAAAAAAGTTTCTCAGCACCTTCCCACATACTACAGCCCAGCTCTCCCCCTCCACTGCCTCTGGCTCCTCAGCAAGGATTACCCCACCCACAGA
>NW_020664372.1:23158827-23182371 GCF_002925995.2 Terrapene triunguis | reverse complement strand
TACTTGACCCTACCCGCCCCTGGTAAATTTAGAGGGGTCTTGGGGCTGTGAGGAGGGCCTCTACCAGCTAGAGGCAGGAAGGAACAGGAGAGTGGAGCATCGTCTCTCGTCCAGATCAGGGCCTAGTGTCCGGAACAGGGCTGTACACATCTATTTGAGGTACAAGAGGCTCACAGAGGTGTGAAGGGAACATTCGGTGAGCTATTCTCAGCTAAATGAGAACACATGATGGAGATGGATACAGCCTGAAACAATAACTCTGAGACATTTGAATTGCTCCCATTCGTCTCAGTGGGCATTGTCATTCCCCTTCCATTGGGCTTTTAGTATCCTGGCTCACACATGCAGGGCAGCTAGAAGGGCTCAGACCATCCCTACAGAAGGGCAGGGCCAAATCTCAGCTTACACACAGGGGGTAAAGATCCCCCAGATCTTGGTTCATACATGTGGGATCTCTGACCTTCCCAGGGCTGGGGGTCGCTGCTGCCCCATTCCCCTCCACCATTACCCTTTACATGAGGCACATCCTCCTCCGATCCCCAACCGCTGCCCTGAGAGATGGGGCTGTGAATGGGAGGAATCTCCCACCCACTGCCAGGCCCAGCCAGGACAAGGGGAATGAGGCAGAGAGGGTGTGGGGGAGAAAGCCTTCAAATGGAAGGAATGACATGGCCCCTATTAAATTACTAAATAAGAGAGGGGGGAGAAAGAATATACCAATATACCCTGAAAAATGTCTAGTATGCACCAAGATGGATCCACCTTGAGAATGCCCCAAGCTACAACACCTGCTGCACACTAGAAAGGTGCATATCTAGAAAGAGAGTATGGTGATGAGTGGGGAAGAAGATAGTACAGAGCAGTGGTTCTCAACCGGGGGTCCACAAACCCTTGGGGGTCTGCAAGCCCTTTCAAAGGGGCTGCGGGTCCTTGCGGCTGAACCCTGGATCCCTGGCGCCGCACGGGGCTGAAGCCGGGAGGCACAGGGCTGAAGCCCCGATCCCCGGTCTCCCCCATGGGGCTAATCCCGGGAGGGATGAGGCTGAAGCCTCAATCCCCAGTGGCCCCGCGGGGCTGAATCTCAGAGCCCCAAGCCCTGGTGCTCTCTGTGGGGAAGAAGCCCTGAGCCCATGGACAGAGTTGGGGACATGGAGGGCATCCCCCCCCCAAACTGCAGCGCAAGTGCAGGGCAGTCTGGGGGCAGCTCCATACCTCCCCGCCCCCTGGCCAGGTTGAACGCGGGAAGCTGGAGCCGGACAGTGTGGGGCAGCTGCTGCTCTGGCTGGTGCCAGGGAGCAGGCAGCGGCAGCGTTCCCCTCCTCTCCTGCTGGTGCCCCAGGTTGAAGCTGCTCCTCAGTTCCCAGCCCCCTTTGCTCCTGCAGATGCAGCTGGTAAGAGCGCCCCAGGTGGGGAGACCCAGCTCCGTGGCTGGCAGACCCCTCTGGGAACAGGGACCGCAGGGGAATCCTCCCAGCACACAGCCCCTAATGCCCCTCTCCCTACACTCTGTGCTACCCCCATGCCTGCATACAGCTTCTAGCTACCTGCCTCCCTGCACCCTGAGCTACCCTCCTGCCCGCACACAGCCCCTAGCTACCTCCTCCCTGTACCCTAAGCTGTTTTCAAACTTTTGAGCTAAGCTCCCCACCTTTGAGTTATAATTTTTGGTTGCGTGCCCTCCCCCCAACCCAGACAGTCTGGGTGGCCTTCTGAGTTGAGTCACGGGGTGGAGGTGGCACTCCCTCTCTGGACCCCGCCATATGGAGGTGGCTCGAGCCCCGCTGGCCCCAGCCCCCCCAAAATAGAAGTCAAACTACGCCTTTGCCCTAGGCCCCTGCCCCAAAGGGCCCCCCCGCCGGGCCATGGAGTTTTGATAGTATGTCATGCGGGGCCTCGGAGAGAAAAAGGTTGAGAACCCCTGGTACAGATGATCTCCTTCCTCTGCACAGGTAGCACACATGGAGAAAAAAAATGTACATTAAGCACATAAATCCAGAATAGTTCTAAAATGAACCTCAAGGAATGGAAGAACCCCAAATTATATGCAATCTGTTCCACTGTACTGCATATATGTGACTACTATCAAGAGCATGGTTCTTCCTACATCCTTTAGTCATGAACTTCATACATGGCCTTTGAGTGTCAGCCAGTTGGTGATATGATTAAGTGTTGTTGCATGTTACTTATGTTGGATAGAGGTGAAACCTGATACAGCTCCTCCTCCACTTGGCATCAGAGATTTAAGAGAGAGCTTATATATAAATTATTCTATCAATATTAATTCTACTTTATTACAAATATGACTTCTTAACTTACTAACACTGATCTTTCATACTAGCTTTTTTCATTACGGGGTTTCCTCTGAATTATCTTGTAGTGGCCACTGTCAGAAAAAGGACAGTGTTCCTCTTTTCCTGCCAAAAACAACAAGGAGTCTGGTGGCACCTTAAAGACTAACAGATTTATTTGGGCATAAGCTTTCGTGGGTAAAAACCTCACTTCTTCAGATGCATAGAGTGAAAGTTACAGATGCAGGCATTATATACTGACACATGGAGAGCAGGGAGTTACTTCGCAAGTGGAGAACCAGTGTTGACAGGGCCAATTCAATCAGGGTGGATGTAGTCCACTCCCAATAATAGATGAGGAGGTGTCAATTCCAGGAGAGGAAAAGCTGCTTCTGTAATGAGCCAGCCACTCCCAGTCCCTATTCAAGCCCAGATTAATGGTGTTAAATTTGCAAATGAATTTTAGTTCTGCTGTTTCTCTTTGAAGTCTGTTTCTGAAGTTTTTTTGTTCAATGATAGCGACTTTTAAATCTGTAATAGAATGACCAGGGAGATTGAAGTGTTCGCTTACTGGCTTTTGTATGTTACCATTCCTGATGTCCAATTTGTGTCCATTTATTCTTTTGCAGAGGGACTGTCCGGTTTGGCCAATGTACATGGCAAAGGGGCATTGCTGGCACATGATGGCATATATAACATTAGTGGATGTGCAGGTGAATGAGCCCTTGATGGTGTGGCTGATGTGGTTGGGTCCTCTGATGGTGTCGCCAGAGTAGATATGGGGACAGAGTAGGCAACGAGGTTTGCTACAGGGATTGGTTCCTGGGTTGGTGTTTCTGTGGTGTGGTGTGTAGTTGCTGGTGAGTATTTGCTTCAGGTTGGGGGGTTGTCTGTAAGCGAGGACTGGCCTGCCTCCCAAGGTCTGTGAGAGTGAGGGATCATTTTCCAGGATAGGTTGTAGATCGTGGATAATGCGCTGGAGAGGTTTTAGCTGGGGGCTGTATGTGATGGCCAGTGGTGTTTTGTTATTGTCCTTGTTGGGCCTGTCCTGTAGTAGGTGATTTCTGGGTACCCGTCTTGCTCTGTCAATCTGTTTCCTCACTTCCCCAGGTGGGTATTGTAGTTTTAAGAATGCTTGATAAAGATCTTGTAGGTGTTTGTCTCTGTCTGAGGGGTTGGAGCAAATTCGGTTGTATCTTAGGGCTTGGCTGTAGACAATGGATCGTGTGATGTGTCTTGGACGGAAGCTGGAGGCATGTAGGTACGTATAGCGGTCAGTAGGTTTCCGGTATAGGGTGGTGTTTATGTGACCATCACTTATTTGCACTGTAGTGTCCAGGAAGTGGATCTCTTGTGTGGACTGGTCCAGGCTGAAGTTGATGGTGGAGTGGAAATTGTTGAAGTCCAGGTGGAATTCTTCAAGGGCCTCCTTTCCATGCGTCCATATGATGAAGATGTCATCAATGTAGCGCAAGTAGAGGAGGGGCACTAGGGGACGAGAGCTGAGGAAGCGTTGTTCTAAGTCAGCCATAAAAATGTTGGCATATTGTGGGGCCATGCGGGTACCCATAGCAGTGCCACTGACTTGAAGGTATAAGTTGTCCCCAAATCTGAAGTGGTTGTGGGTGAGGACAAAGTCACAAAGCTCAGCCACCAGGCGTCCTGTGGCCTCATCAGGGATACTGTTCCTGACAGCTTGTAGTCCATCCTCATGTGGAATATTGGTGTAAAGTGCTTCTACATCCATGGTGGCCAGGATGGTGTTTTCAGGAAGGACACCAATGCATTGTAGTTTCCTCAGGAAGTCGGTGGTGTCTCGAAGATAGCTGGGAGTGCTGGTAGCATAGGGTCTGAGGAGAGAGTCCAAATAGCCAAATAATCCTGCTGTATGAGTGCCAATGCCTGAGATGATGGGGCGTCCAGGGTTTCCGGGTTTATGGATCTTTGGTAGCAGATAGAATACCCCTGGTCGGGGTTCTGAGGGTGTGTAATCCATGTAGATTTGTTCCGGTACTGTAGCTGGGAATTTCTTGAGTAGATGGTGTAGTTTCTTTTGGTATTCCTCAGTGGGATCAGAGGATAGTGGCCTGTAGAATGTGGTCTTGGAGAGTTGCCTGGCAGCCTCCTGTTCATAATCCGACCTGTTCATTATGACTACAGCACCTCCTTTGTCAGCCCCTTTGATGATAATGTCAGAGTTGTTTCTGAGGCTGTGGATGGCATTGCGTTCTGTACGGCTGAGGTTATGGGACAAGTGATGTTGTTTGTCCACAATTTCAGCCTGTGCACGTCTGCGGAAGCACTCTATGTAGAGATCCAGTCTGTCATTTCAACCGTCAGGAGGAGTCCACGCAGAGTTCTTCTTCTTGTAGAGTTGATAGGAGGGTTCCTGTGGGTCAGTGCACTGTTCAGTGGTGCGTTGAAAATATTCCTTGAGTCGGAGACGACGAAAGTAGGCTTCCAGATCACCGCAGAACTGTATCGTGTTCGTGGGGATGGTGGGACAGAAAGAGAGTCCCCGAGATAGGACAGACTCTTCTGCTGGGCTAAGTGTGTGGTTGGAAAGATTGACAATGTTGTTAGATGAGTATCATTTTAATTTGAGACGAGAGAAGGAAAAGAGAGAAAACATCATGCAAAAGAACATAGTGAAACATATTTTATGTCATAGGGAGATACAAACAATATCTTATTTTTAAAAATACGTTGTAATGTGAAACAGTAAGCTATGCAAAAGCAAGGATCAAACATGTACAACAACTATTAGTCAAAATGGAAGACATTCCTTAACCATTACCCAAAAACACGCACCTATCATTTTGATACCAGTGAGCTAATCTTTAACAATGAATACTTAGATTACTTTATGAGTTTAAAAACATTAGAAAAGTTCTCAAAACCCTGTAACAATTTACGGTTAAGTTGATGCTACCAAACATCTAGGTAACAACTGATAGATAGCTGGCTGGACAGTAGTTAAAGGTGGTCTCCCATTGTGATTTATATTTTCCTGTAATGATTTGATATTTGTCTTTGAATTTCAATAATTTTGTGAGTTTAAAGCAAATTTTAACACCTTTTCACAGTTCAATGCAATATGTAGTGCAGAAAGGAACTAAAAACTCTCAAGAAAGAAGAAGTTTCCATAATGGCAAACTATTTTTATAATGAAGTTAATGCACATTAAGTATTTTACTATCAAATGACTATGCCCTTGAATGTGCCACAAAAGTAACTTTCAGAATGTGTTTATTACCTGCATGAAGTGTAGTTAAATATTTTTACTAATGCTCTGCATTTAGGTTTCACTTCAGACTTTCAAACCTTACCATAGAGGAAACAAGCATTTAGTTATTTTTATAGATGTCACAAACTGAAAAAACCACAGTAGCAACTAACCCGTAAATGTGACAGGCACCCACAGGGAAAGTCACATGAATAACAGTAACCTCAGCTCTCTGTAAAGTCCTCAAAATGTCATCATTGCCTGGTCCAAGTAAACTATTGAGAAAGACAAACACTTCTAGATTAACCATTTTACAAGTTTACTGAAAATGTTAGAGAACCAGCCGGACAGTGGCAGTATATATTGCCCTGCCATTTGGCAGCATGTGGGTTTATAACCAAATATCCTTGTCATAGGGCAGGCCTGACTGGAATGCCTTTGAGTGGCAGACCATGCCATGACAAGCATGCCTACCTCAGTTTCCTTCCTTCAGAGTCCCCAGAAATAGTGCACAGGGTCCTCCCAAGTACAAATATTGCCCTTGTAGGGTTCATTTATTATGAAGTCCCATGCACATATATCATAACAAAAGTCCCACAACCATAGTCCAGATTTCCACCAGCATATTCCAACAGTACATGCAACATACAGCCCCAGCATTCCTCACCACACCTCACTCTCTAGTACCTTGCACTAGGAGAGCTCCCACAGCCCTTCCAACTGGAGTGCAACCATCTTCCCAGCAGGAAACCCCACAGCCTCTCTACTGGGAGATCATCCTTGCCAAGGGAGCATCCCTCACTCACCACTATTCCTCTGGGTCCAGCACTCCAGCCCTGGACTGACAGCAAGTAAGCGCCACTGCTGCTCCAGTCTTCAGCCCTCTCTGGCCCTTGGCTCCAGCTCTCTAGTTTACAGAGCTAGCCTGCATCTCCCTCTGCTACTGTTTCTGACTTCAACCCTCTCCAGCTCTCTGGCATGGGGATGCCAGCCAGCAAATGGCTCTTGCTGTTCAGCCTTCTCCCAGGTCCCAAAAATATAGTCTTCTAGTCAATTCCTCCCTCTTACCAGGGAAGGTCTGCAGAGAGCTTTCTGCACATGGCAGCTTATCCCACAGACCTGCTCTAGTCTTGACTGACTGACTGACTCAGCAGGACACTCTCTCACTGGACCTCTCCCCAAACTTTTATAGCCCCTTAGTGCTGCCCTGCCTTCTTAACTGGCCAAATGTGAGCACCTGTCCTGGCATAGGGTAGCTGGACCTACTTATTTACTGGGAGCAGACCACCTGTGATGGTTTTAACGATGACTGTTTAGAGGAAATTGGTCTACAATACAAAGTTAAGTCGATGTAAGTCGCCTGGCATTGACCTATTTGTACATGTCTACACTTAAATTTGTCTCTGGCCAACGTAAGTGCCACGTTACAGCAATATAATAAAACCACCTCCCCAAACGGTGTAAAGCCATGACTGACCTACTTAGCTTGATGTAGTGTGAGTGTAGACATTGCATGACCTGTGTCGACCCTAGCGGTCTTCCAGCAGCTATCCCACAATGCCCCATTCCCTGTGACTGACTTCTCTGGACACAATTTTAAACTCTATTGCCCTGGAGTCACAGAGGCCAGAAGCCACCCCTCACCTTGAAAACCCCAAGTGTTTTTGCAACCTTTTTTTAACTGCCTACCTCAGCAAGCACACCTAGCAGCTCATTTATGTTGTGTGCACCTACTCAATTGACTATACTGCCTCCACGCACACAGAGAGGAACCCCATGTTCTCCTGCCTGGAGTAGATAGGAAATACTGACTTTCCTGGGCCTGTGGGGAGAAGAGGCTCTGCAGGCATAGCTACGGGCCAGCTGTAGAAATGTAGACATCTGTGAGTAGATTGCCTGTATCTCCCATGCAAAGGAATACGACAGGAATCAGCAGCAGCAACGCTACGTGCAAGCGAAAAAACTTTGTGAGGAATAACACAAGGCCAGGGAGCACAACAATAGATATGATGCTGCACCACAGACCTGCCACTTTTACAACCGATTGCTTGCCATACTTGGTGGAGACCCCAACAATACCATACAGATTCTGGATACCTCAGAGGAACAGCATGACACCCCTGCCAGGAACAGCAAGGATGAGGAGGAAGGGGACAAGGAGGACGTGGCAGGGAACCCCAGTCATGCCATGAGCCAGTGCCTGTTCAAGACTCCGCCAAAGTCTAAACAGATCCATCATGCGAAGACGGATAAAGGGGAAGGGAATTCCCATGTGACTGTAAATCCATGGGACAATGGTCTGTTTTTATCAGCAGCTTCTGGCATGGCATCTTTGACCTGTGATGCCACATGGTATGTTGTGGGGAGTAGTGAGCAGCGAACATGGAGTTCTCCAAAGACTGCAATAGGTGGAGAGTCTGGGACTTTTGATCCTTTACGTCAACCAGGGTCTGCAGCATTTGGAATTGCTGCCTGAGAAGAACCTTCATGTCCTCTTGTATTTTCTACTGCTTGTCCTGTTAGCACTGCCTTTTTCCTGTCCTCTGTTGTTCTCCACGGTGTCGGTCATATTGGCCCTTGTAGCCCTTGGTTCATCATCTGCTGCAGTACTGGCTTGCAAACCATGTCATTCCTAGTCCTCTTCTTTCTCCTCATCAGGGTCAGATGTTCTGCGGGCATACATGGGACACCCCCATTACCCCCACCACTCCACGCCAGGGAACAGCAAGGAAAACCACAGCTTCACATACACAGACCTGTGAGAACCATGATTGAGAAAACAAACGTAGTCCGTTGTGCTACACATACGCCAAACAGACATAAACCCTTACTTTCTAATTTTAAAATTTTCACTGTTAAATTATGCTAAAAATTTGTATAACATTGCATGTGGGGGTTTTTGCACATAGATTTTCTACACTGTTTTTCTCTACTCCAAGTTCTATTTTGGGGATAATCAAATTATCTTTATTAGTTCACAACAAATATTGCAGAATGCAGAGTGATTATCAAGGCAAACAGCTAAATGCACACCAAGCACCACAGAATTCATAGTTTCATGAAAACACTCAGCCATATTTATAAATGTACAGCAAGCATCACACAATTCATAGAAACGCCCAAAGCTCCAGGCCCAACAGAACAGATACCAGCAGACAAAGCCTCACAAATATACATTGTAGATTACCCCAGACAAACAAATCCATCAAAGCTGCAGAGAACATTACTGTGGTTGACTATTAAAAATGCTCTTTCAAAGCCTGTCTCAACCACATAGCTCCATGTTGGGCTCTTGTAACAGCACTTGTGTCTGGCTGTTCAAAGTCACACAGCCGCTCAACCTCCAGCCTGGTGGCAACTTTTCCCCCTTTGCCTCAGATATTATGCAGGACACAACAGGCAGCTATAATCATTGGGCTGTTCTTCTCAGTGAAATCCAGTCTAGTCAGTAAGCACTGCCAGTGTCCCTTCAGCCTACCAAAAGCACATTCAACTGTCATTCTGCACCTGCTGAGTCAGTAGTTGAATCTTTCTTTGCAGCTGTCGATGTAGCCAGTATCCAGCTTCATGAGCCAGGGGAACAAGTGATACGCCTGATGCCTCAGAATCACTATTGGCATTTCAGTATTGCCAATGATAATCTGCTGGTCAGGAAAGAATGTCTCTGCTTGCAGCTTTCCGAACAGTCCTGTGTTCTTAAAGATGCAAATGGCGTGCGTCTTCCCTGATCAGCCCACATTATTATCAGTTAAGCGTCCCCAATGATCCACCAATGCTTGCATAACCATAGAAGAGTAGCCCTCTGTGGCAAGGTGGGCTAGTGCCAAAATAAGGATGTGTGTGCCATCTATCGCCCCACCGCAGTTCAGGAACCCCATGTGACGGGTTGGATCACAGAAACCCCCTGGGAGCTGCCACCTGATGTGCCCAGACTACTTCTGCCCCTGCTTTCCTGCCCCGTCAGCTTAGAACTTCAGTGCCCTGCCTGGTTTGAGCCAGACTCGCTAGCCTGCTGCAAACCCAGACCCAGGTCTGAATCACGTCCCCTAACCGCTGCAGGTTTACCTGAAAGCAGCTAACAGAAGTGTTCTTGTCTTTAACACTCAGATGCCCAACTCCCAATGGGGTCTAAACCCAAATAAATCT
The DNA here is from genome assembly GCF_002925995.2 of Terrapene triunguis. NCBI lineage: Eukaryota > Metazoa > Chordata > Testudines > Emydidae > Terrapene > Terrapene triunguis. The sequence goes on along the minus strand of NW_020664372.1, from coordinate 23,172,711 downwards.
GTTTTACCCTGTATAAAGCTTATACAGGGTAAACTCATAAATTGTTCGCCCTCTGTAACACTGATAGATATGCACAGCTGTTTGCCCACCCAGGTATTAACACATACTCTGAGTTAATTAATAAGTATAAAGTGATTTTATTAAATACAGAAAGTAGGATTTAAGTGGTTCCAAGTAGTAACAGACAGAACAAAGCAAGTCACCAAGCAAAATAAACTAAAACACGCAAATCTATGTCTAATCAAACTGAATACAGATAAGATCCTCACCAGTTCCAGAATGCTCCCTTTTACACACTAATCTCCTTTTAGCCTGGGTCCAGCAATCACTCACACCCCTTGCAGTCACTGTTCTTTGTTCCAGTTTCTTCCAAGTATCCTGGGGGGTGGAGAGGCTCTCTCTTTAGCCAGCTGAAGACAAAATGGAGGGGTCTCCCACGGGTTTAAATAGACTTTCTCTTGTGGATGGAGACCCCCTCCCCTCTCCTATGCAAAGTCCAGCTCCAAGATGGAGTTTTGGAGTCACCTGAGCAAGTCACATGTCCATGCATGACCAAGTTCCTTACCAGCCAAGCCACATTCCTGGGAAAGCCCAGATGTCTATTGGTGTCTCCAAGTTCATTGTTGCCTTACGTGTTTCCAGATTGGGCACTTACTGAGAATAGTCTTTTCTCAGGAAGCTAACCAACTGCTTCACTACAGCCTACTTAGAATCAAACAAGTATGCAGCCAATATTCATAACTTTGAATACAAAAATGATGCACGCATACAAATAGGATTAATAGATTCAGTAGATCATAACCTTTACAGAGATATGTTACATGGCATATGTAGTATAAAACACATTCTAGTTATGTTATATATATATATACACATTCATATGCATATTTCCATAAAGCCTTATGGGAGGTACCGTCACACCCCCCTCTTGCAAATCCATCCATTATATCCTGCACACTGCCGAGACTCACAGTCCTGCATAGCGAGAGACGATTAGCAGCCCTACACACTTCTATGACAGCAGCCCCCAATGTAGATTTTCCAACTCCAAAATTATTTCTCAGAGTGGTAGCAACGTGGCATTGCATGCTTCCAGACTGCTATCGCCACTTGCCTCTCCACAGTCAGTGCAGCTCTCATTCTGATGTCCCTGCACTGGAGGGCTGGGGCAAGCTTGTCACACAGATTCAGGAATGTGGCCTTTCGCATCTGAAAGTTCTGAAGCCACTACTTGTCATCCCAAACCTGTATTACAATGTGATCCCACTGGTCAGTGCTCATTTCTCAAGCCTAGAAGCTGTGTTCCACCATCTGCAACTGCTCCTTGAATAACACTAGCACTCTTGAATTGTTCTTTGCTATCTTCAAAGAAACGCTCATGAACCTGGTTGTTGCAGTACTTCTTGCAGGTCTGCAAATACTGTAGGATCACACGTCTTGTATTTGCAGCATTCTTGAGAATAGTGCAGAGTTACGTGAGCGCCATACCCCTATCAGAGGCCAAAAAGCCCCACATGGGTTTGTGAGATTTTTAAAAAAACAGCATGAAAATTATGGAATATGGATTCCATTATGGGACAGAGGAAGTTGCATGCTGAGAACTTGACCCTTAGCTCCTAGGGATCCCAGGGCGAGTCGTTACTAACCCACACAACAATGCAAAAATGTCCCAAAAGGTATTGCACTGGATGGTGGCATGTGGCACACTGTGATAGCTATCCGTGGTCCACTGCACTTTGCACACAAACATTCCTGGTGATTACACACAGCTCCAATGCAAGCAGCCAAGTATGCACACACCTGAGTGGTATACAAACTGCAGCAGCTGTAAACCAATGTAACTTCCATCAACCAACGTTTATAGTGTAGACACGGCCTATGACTCAATTCTGCTGCTATGGCATGACACCGCTCTCTCAGTCAGTAAGTCCATCAATTAGCACTAATGTCAATTACTAAGAAAATCCATGTACTTTTTCTTCCAACCCACCAATAAAAGTTAAACAAAAAAGAAATGTGAAGCAACGAATTTAAGGCTAAAAATAAAACAAAAACAACATCCCCCTCCCCAAGAATCTGGTCTAGACAGTGGCTCTGAAACACTGCACAGCATTCCATCTAAATAAACAAGTATATCTGGGAGTCAAGGTCTCCCAAATATAGAAGTAAGGTATGGCACTAAGGCTAGTATTCGAAGAAGAAGGTGTAGAATGCTTTTTGCCATGTGAATGTCCAGTATGAAAGCAGGGGCGGCGAGTTATATGGGCCCATGGTGCCTGGGCTCCAGGAATATTCAGGGCCCGGCTCCACCAATGTTTGGAGCCGGGTCTCTCCCCCGGCCCTGCCCGGAGCATCCCTCAGCCCCCGAAGCATCCCTGCCTGATTGAAAGCGGGTCGCTGCCTTGGCGCTCTGCGCTGCTCTCCCTCGCCTGCGTTGCCAGCCGCTGCTGCCTAAGGCTAGGCTACAGCACAAAAGCAGCGCTGGTGGCAGGCTGAGGCAGCTGGCTGCTGCTGCACCTGAGGAGGGACCACTCCTGACCCACTCTGCGCAAGTGGCAGCCCCATCCCCAGTGAGGGGCAGCAGCAGGGGAGGAGGCCACAAGTGATGGCAGCCCCCCCTCGCCCCCCCGGGCACCGACCACAGGGGAGGCAAGGGGACTTCCTAGACCTGAGAGGGGCTCTAGGAGCACGTGCAGTGACAGCGGTGCGAGGTGAGTGTGCTGCTGGGGGGGGGGTCCCTCCCCCAGAGTTCGCTGATGCCGGCGGGGAGAGGGTTGGGGGGAGTCCTCCTCTCTGGCCCTAGCCCCGGGGCAGCCTGTCTAAACCCCAAGCTCCTCATCCCTGGCCCCACCCCACCCCAGAGCCCACACTCCCAGCCAGAGCCCACACCCCCAGCACCCCAACCCTCAGCTCCAGCCCTGAGCCCCCTCCTGCACTGTGAACCCCTCATCCCCAGCCCCACCCCAGAGCCCTCACCTGAGGGAAAAAACATGCAACTTAAATTTGGCAGTCAGCTTTGGGTATGATCATGTTTAGCACAATTCTTGATTATTTTACACCTTTTAAAGTATATAATTGGTTATATAAGGGTACAACAAAATATAATATATTGAAGCAGGCGAGTGCTGCTTCTGACTTTCCACTTTTATTTGGCTCTTGTAATCTTATGGCACCGGCGTGTTGTAGCTTCATTTTATCCCAGCAACAAATTCTTGATTTGTAGGACCAGTAATAATCAACAATGGATAAATTCTTAATAAAGTTACCCAGAGAAAGAGAAGAAAAGGATAATTCATCAAGAAAAAGGATTATCACTTCAAAAGTTTTTTTTCTCTTACTTAATTGGCCTCTCAGAGTTGGTAAGACAACTCCCACCTGTTCATGCTCTCTGTATGTGTGTATATATATATCTCCTCAATATATGTTCCATTCTATGCATCCGAAGAAGTGGGCTGTAGCCCACGGAAGCTTATGCTCTAATAAATTTGTTAGTCTCTAAGGTGCCACAAGTACTCCTGTTCTTTTTGCGGATACAGACTAACATGGCTGCTACTCTGAAACCTCTCATTTCTGAGTAAAATTTAAACACACACATGCATACCCACACCCACTAACCAGGGAAATAAATCAAAATATTTCTGCCAAAAACAAAAGAAACTGTGGAATAGGCAGTGAAGCACTGAAGTCTGCATGAAAAACTCCAGTTCAGAATAAGTCCACTGAATTTTACACTAATCTAAGCATCAGGGCCTTACCCTCCATAAAAATAGTAAGAGAGCTTTGTTGACACACACTGAATCAATGAAATATTCCACTAGTCAGACAGGAATATGGTTCCAGGACCCGGTTCAGAACTGAAATTACTCAGAGATAACTAATGACTTTCCAGAATTTGTTCAAGCCAGCAGAAGTGTCCTCCTATTATTAAAGGGATGGAATGAAACATAAAAGACATAATTCCCACTGACCCTGCAAAAACTAAACCTACTGCTGCCACAAAACATTACCTGGCCAACTGAAATACCCGGGTTCAGAAAGTGACTCCTGCTCCCAGTTCCTTAGCTCCAGGCATAGAGCATAGCCACACTACAAGAATACAGGTGCTGCTGGGGTCACCACTTTACAGCATATTTTGAGGACTGATTCACTGTAGTGTTGGCAAATGCAAACAGTGAGAAGTGACACAGTTGCAACAGGTTTTTTCAGCAAAAGTTTGTGAATTAACTATAAATGTGGGGAGCAGCATAGTGACCTAATGGTTAACATTTGCACTATCACGTCAAACATCTAGGTTACATCCTGCTCTTGTGTTCCCCAGGTCAGAAGGGCTTGGGAGTAGAGCTGTCTGAAATTTGGGGATTTTGGTTCACAGGGAATTTCAGAATTTAATAATATGCTTTCATTCCAATTTTGGAACAAAAGCAAATTTCCCAAAAATGTCCTGGAAAACCAGATATCCCCAAACTTTTCATTTAAGAAACACTGAAATATTCTGTTCCTGAAATGAAATGTGAAACTGATATTCTTGACCATTTCAGGGCTGTTAGTCACTCAATAGCAGAGGTGAAACTGACAGCAATATCAATTTCACAGCTGGCAGGCTCCCTTAATCCTAGCAGGTCCCAGAGTCTCCACTCCAGCCAGGGATCCCTGCTGCGGCAGTGCAGGGAGTCTGCCAGCCTCCAGAGCCCTGGCTCCCACCAGGGACCTATAGGCTGGCAGAGTTTCTGCGATGGTGCGAGGAGCCTGCCAGCCGGAGGAGTGGAACCTGGAACACTGACAGGTTTCCAACAGAAACCTGCCTATGTTTTTGTGAAAGTTTTGTCAAATTTGTAACAGATATAGTAAAATGTTTTGCCAGAACTATGGATATGATTTTGTCAGAGTAAAATTAAGCAAAATTCACAGAACAGATCATGGTAAAAATGTACAAAATCAAGGTATGGTCGGGGCGACAAAAAAATGTGTAACCATTTAACAATAAAGTATTACAGTGTAACGAAGAGGCATTGACACTGACCCACAGGCTGGGTGGCCTGCTAAGATGAGTCAGAGGGTGAAGGTGGCACTCCCTCCCCGAGCCCTGCCTCCTGGGGCTGAAGCCCAAATGGGGATGAAGCCAAAGCCAAAGAACTCACGGACATCTCTTAAAGATACGGAATCCGGGACCTCCATGAGAAAATCGTATCCATAACTATAACAAATGGGCATTTTCCAACTATACTATGTTTCATTGGAAAATTTCTGATCAGCTCTACTTGGGAGTCCTGCAGAGGCAACAGATTTGGCTCCTGAAGAGGTGATCATTTTTATCCATTCTTTAAAAGATACTGCCAAACTTAAAAGCAAGTCCCCTCCAATTTGTTCCTTGTTTAGAAAGTTGTAGACTACAACCAAGGCTACCAAGTGGCAGGATTAAATTGGTAAGGAGCTGAGGGAGGGGCCATTTAAAAAAAATAAAAGAAGAAAGCAGAACCCTCAGCATTTTGTTATTAAAGAAATTTTTTTCAATGGAAAATGGAACAGAGCTAAATTCAGCCAACACACAGAAACTCATCTAGGCATCCCCCTCTGTCTCCAACCACAGAACATATCATTTTCTTACTATTCGCATGCACTGCAGGAAACATGGGGTCTAACATGTTCCACACTAGCTTCCTGGTAGTACTGAACAAAATATGAAGTAATATTAAATCAAGCAATAACCTGATGTTTTAGGTTTAGGGGGATTTTATTATTTGCATAGCTGCCTCTCAGTATGCATACTAAACTACAGCTTTGTGTGTGTTGTGCAAGTAGCAAAGCACAACAATCTATTCTAGCTGTGGGGATTTTTAGCAGCCTGGTAGCACACATGTCAGAGCACTACAGGGCTCACTTGGGGGTAAGTGCAGGTGATGTTCCAGTAGGAACCCTTAAGAAAAGGTTCAAAGGATAGTAATATCTGGGAACACCAGAAATATCTGAAACTTTTAGCAACAGGTCCTGTATCTTAGGAACCCCTTTGTCAAATGACCCCAAATTCGCCCCACTAACCTTACCCAAGGCCCCAGTGATGCACAACAATTTTCAAGACAATCACAATACTCACATGGATTTTTTTTTTTTAAAATGCCTCTTACACAGAAAGCTTGGCTCCATCTTAACTATAGTGTGACAAGAACTGCCCCATAATACAGTAATTCAGGTTGAGCTACAATCACCATTTCCTTACCTTACTCTACGCCTGGTCTAGATATTTGAAAATGCAACCACTCTGTACCTGGCAGTCAAGGTAGATTAATCATACAACTGAACACTTCTTAGGGATGGAATCAACTGATCTCTTTTAGGAAATAGGTTTCAGTGGTAGCCGTGTTAGTCTGTATCAGCAAAAAAAAATGAGGAGTCCTTGTCGCACCTTATAGACTAACGAATTTATTTGTGCATAAGCTTTCGTGGGCTAGAACCCACTTCATCAGATGCATCCTGTATCTTTTACTTCATACATCTGATGAAGTGGGTTCTAGCCCACGAAAGCTTATGCACAAATAAATTCGTTAGTCTCTAAGGTGCCACAAGGACTCCTCGTTTTATTTTGCTTTTAGGAAATGTACTCAAGCTCTTCAGTTTAGCCACCAGAAATATATGAGACTTTCGTAATGCTCTCAGCAACAGATGCTCTCAAACAAATTTTAACTGCTTTTCCTTCCATATCACCAAGAAAACCTATAGAATCTACATCCCAAGCTTACTTAGAAACAGCATGTGGGCAGCTTACAGTTCAGCAGCAACTGCCCATTCAAATTCACACTCATCATTATCTCCTCTTCTTGATGACTGAATTGGTCATTTTAAATATTCGGAGTGTTTATTAGTAGTATAACTTTTAATAGAGCATTTAATTTGTTATATTTTATTTGAATTTTATTATTTTTAAATTACCTTTTGTTAGACACCGAGAGGCACTGGGATGTGAAATTCAATATAAATAAGAACTAATTACGAGTGCCATTGCCATGAACATTTACAATGACAGGAATAAATACAAAAATCAAGCAACCTCCTTAAAGCACAATCAACAATCCACAAGATAAAGTCTTCAATTTAGATTTAAAACAATGGATTTTGACAGACATATGAATGTAATCATTTGTTTTAAATGGATATTAATTTATCCATTCCACCACATTTGATGGTTTTCTGTAACAACTCTTTTCCTTTCATTAAAAGTTTGATATTCTGATTGCATTATTGTATATAACCAGGGCTTATGTTGGGGGAAAAAATAACATTTTTTAGCAAGCTACTTTCCAAAAATTTAATTCTCTTCATGCTCTCGCTATGATTTGCCGCACAATTTTGTCTGATGTTTAATCATCAAACGTTTCTGCTAGAGAAGGCAGAGGCTGCAGCATGTGAACTTGGAGGGACAAGGTTGGGAGGGATGAGGGGGGAAAAGGCAATATTAGGATAAAGGTCATAGGTAAGCCTGAATAAGGCATGGATTAAAGACTTTGATCTATATATTATGTAAAAATAAGAGGGCCAAGGATTCTTGGGCTGTATTTTCACTTTGGAGCTTTACATAAGCTACTTCACCCATGTTATATGTTGTCTACAGATACCAGGGATGGAATTACAGCCTTATAAATGCAGTCTTCTGTTATTTATTCTGTTTTTCTCTAAACTAGTTAAGGAAAAAGAAAGGATTTAAAATACAAGGAACATACACATTAGTGTTTTAATCTAAAAGGAATCACTCAGTTATCTAATGTTATAGATGGAGAGAACAGTTTAAAGTAACTAATTCATAAGCACTAATTACCGCTAGCAAGAGTCATTGATTATCTTCCTGTCACTATCACAGAAATAATAAAAAATTGCAGCACAGAGCAACCACTTAGATTTACGGGGAACATATTTGAAATATATTTCAATAATTATTAAACCATTACATTATACATTATTTATACAGACTAACATGGTTTAAAATAACATGTGAATGAGCCAAAACTCTATTTGAGTGTGTCATGGGGTGACACTGGCCCCTTTCAGACTTGTCAGCTGACTCCCGCACTTGCCCCAGTTGGGCTATAAGAGAAGGCACCTGGGCAAATCATGCCTGACAGTCAGTCAGGAAAGGGGCAGAGAGAGTATACAAGGGGCTCTCACTACTTGCTCCCTGGAAATAGGGAGACAGGTTAGAAGCCAGGAGGCTGGGTAGTGGGAACAGGATCAGCAGAAGCAGGAAGTTCCCTAGGAGTGGCTGCCAGAGTCCCCACAGAGGGGAGGCCTGGGAACCTGTTGGGAGAAAAGGATCTCCGGGGAGAGAGCACTGGGAGGCAATGTTTCTCAGTTAACACACTATGGGAGAATCCTGCAATAGGCCCCAAAGCAAAAGGAATTGAGAGAAGCAAAAGGGAAAATTCCCTAAGAACTACTGCCTCGGGGGGGATGAGGAACTGTGTTTGTGAGGGGTTTTACCTATGTTTGAGAAATAAAGCACCTGGAAAAGACTTTGGGTGTAGCAGTGGGTCCTTTGTGGGGACGGGCCAGAACCTTACAGTGTGGTTCTTAGAACATTTTCTAGTCTCCTATCTACACAAGAAAATGATTGTAAGGAACTGGTCTAATAGGTTCTCTAGACCAACCAGAACAGCCATGTTACCAAACTGTTACAACCCCAGTCTTTTTATGGCCATGCGTACACTTGGAATTTAAAAAAAAAAATTCCCATCAGTGATAACTCTAAACTAGAGAAGGCTCCAGCAGCTCCTGGCATTTTTACCACTGTGTCTATGCCACAAGCTGTTAGAGCCTTTACTGCACTAGAGATGTCACCGATGTGAATTTTTTTCTCTAAAAATCCCAATTGTATCCATGGCCATAAAAAGACACAGGTGGTAACATAATTTGGTAAAATAGTAATACATGGTTTAGTCTCGTCTACACAGGCAACTCCAAATCATTAGGGAACTACCACATTCCTAAACTGACAGAATTTGTAGTGTGGATTTTCCTTTAATATGTGAATAGTGTCACAGGCATAACATTCTATTTTTGGTTCAGAATGCCTTTTCATTCTAACCCCCTGTTTTCATTCACTTGATACTTTCCCAGAAAGTTAGTTATGAGTCTAACATATTCTCAGTCCAAGATTATCTTAGCTTTAGAAAGTCAGAAGGAATTTTATTCATCAGATTTAAAGTTATTCACCCATATGAGTGTTTTTACTAGCTGATGCACTTCTCATGGGCTCTTTAAAAATGTTTTTACTTCATCAGATAACTAACAGCTGTGCATTAAAAACTTCAGCATTGAAGTATTGGTTAAAGATAACTATTTTTTGCTTTAGTTGATTTCAAAACAGAAATTTAACCTTATATTGTTGTGACAAATGCAAGAACATCACCATCAGCAATCACAAGCATTGAATAGTTTTTTGTAAAGCCTTGTCTACAGTAGACAGCTATACTGGCAAAGATTTCTAGAAGAGACTCAGCTTATAACAACAAAATAGTTGTTTTGCTACGCCCTCAAATGACATAAGATACATGACAAAAAACTTTTTTTGACAGTATACACTGCATCTATAGTAGGGCTTTTGCTGGCATAGCTATGTCAGTTAGAAGTGTGATTTCTTTCACACTCCTAACCAACTATGCCAGCAAAACTTTTAAGTGTAGACCAATCCTAAATCAATAGTCTAACACGTGCTCCATCTAAGAAAAACATATGTGCATAGTACTTCTCTTAGGCCTGGTCTACACTAGGCTTTTATGTCGAATTTAGCGCCGTTATATCGAATTAACCCTGCACCCGTCCACACCAGGAAGCCATTTAGTTCGACATAGAGCTCTCTTTAAATCGATTTCTGTAATCCTCCCCAACGAGAGGAGTAGCGCTAAATTCGACATGGCCATGTCGAATTAGGCTAGGTGTGGATGGAATTCGACGCTAATAGCTCCGGGAGCTATCCCACAGTGCACCACTCTGTTGACGCTCTGGACAGCAGTCCGAGCTCGGATGCTCTGACCAGCCACACCCCCGGGAAAATTTGAATTCATTTTCATTTTCCTGTCTGGGCAGTTTGAATCTCAGTTCCTCTTTGGACATCGAGGGGAGCTCAGCAGCAGTGGCAACTATGCAGAGCTCTCCAGCAGAGATGGCCGTGCAATCCAATAGAAAGAGGGCCCCAGCATGGACGGATCGGGAAGTCTTGGATCTCATCGCAGTGTGGGGCGATGAGTCCGTGCTTTCGGAGCTGCGCTCCAAAAGACGGAATGCAAAGATCTATGAGAAGATCTCTAAAGCCATGGCAGAGAGAGGCTACAGCCGGGATGCAACGCAGTGCCGCGTGAAAATCAAGGAGCTGAGACAAGGCTACCAGAAGACCAAAGAGGCAAACGGACGCTCTGGATCCCAGCCCCACACATCCCGTTTCTACGAGGCACTGCATTCCATCCTAGGTGCGGCCGCCACCACCACCCCACCCCTGACCGTGGACTCTGAGGATGGGATATTGTCCGCGGCCGGTTCCTCAGCGGACGGGGAAGAGGAGGAAGGAGATGAGGAGGACGAGGCAGTAGACAGCGCTTACAACGCTGATTTGCCCGACAGCCAGGAGCTCTTCATCACCCTGACAGAGATCCCCTACCAACCCTCCCCAGCCGTTACCCCAGACACAGATTCAGGGGACGGATCAAGCAGTAAGTGTTTTAAATATCTAAACATTTATTTACAACATAACTGGCGTATTTAAAATATTAACATTAGCTAAAGTGCTTTAAAACATGTAAACATTTATTTGCAACAAAACAGGAAGATTGAAAATATGAACAGTGGGTAAAGTGCTTCAAAACATGTAAACAGTAAAGTCAAACAAAAGGGGAATCAGTGCAAAGTGTATCATGATTTGTCTTTTTTTGGGCGCCTCAATATATAGTCCGAACCATTTTCAAAAAATTGCACAATGTCCGCTTCATGATTATAATGCCCAAAACCCTGCAGTCATTTGTCCCTCCAAGGGCACCTAAGCCAGGAACTGGTCAATGTAACCGGGGATAGAGGCGAGATCCTCCGGGGAGAACTCCTCATACACCTCCTGCAGGTGTTTTTCCAGCCTCATCAGCAGGTTCCTGGGCAGGGAGAGCTTATTAGGCCCCCCGTGGTAGGACACGTTTCCCTGCCACAACGCCAGCAGGTACTCCGGGATCATGGCCTTGCACAGCAGTGCAGCAAATGGCCCCGGTTTCTGCAGGCTGTCCCGGAGCATCTTCTCCTTCTGGCTCTCGGAGACCTTCAGGAGGGTGATGTCTGGCATGGCTCCCTGCTGTGAATTAGGTATGGGAAAGTTAGTATTGGGACTGCTTGCCAGTCCCTTTATAGAACTGCAACCGCCGGTTTACAGCCACGCGGTTTACAGCCGCGAGGGGGTGGGACAGGGGCAGAGTTCATGCTTGCAGGATTGCTGCCAGCAGAGACTCGCATTGCTTTCTATTTGAAAGGAGGCCAGTGCCACTCTTAAAGTTTTAAGCGGCCACAAGTCTACGGCTTACCATGTTTGCCCTTTAGACAAAGTCCGGTGTCCTGCCCTGCTCCTCAGCTCGCCACAGCAAGACCGCAGGCACTGTAGGCGAGGGCCGAAAATTCGACCTTGTCCTCAGTGCGCGTGTGATAGGTGCTCTGCATGGTCTTGTTCACAGAGAAAGACTATGTTCTCTGTTCACAGATACATTGCTCTGTCTCAGGAATTCACTCCCTTTTTCCAATTCCCACAGCCACATCTGCCCAGAGGCTAGCGCACATTAGGAGGAGGAAGAAGAGGACACGGGAAGACATGTTTGCTGAACTAATGGAATGCTCCCGAGCACAGGCAGCCCAGCAGACACAGTGGAGGGAGAACTTGTCCCAAATGCACCGGGCAAACATGGAACGGGAGGAGAGGTGGCGACAGGAGGACAGGCAGGCTACTCAAACGCTGCTTGGACTAATGAGGGAGCAAACGGACACGCTCCGCCGCCTTGTGGATGTTCTGCAGGACCGGAGGCAGGAGGAGAGAGCCCCGCTGCAGTCTCTCTGTAACTGCCCTGCCCCGCCACCAAGTCCCATACCCCCCTCACCCAAAGTCCAAACACGGAGGGGTGGAAGGGGCCGTGAAAAATTTCACTCCACCCCTGCGGACTGCTCTACCACTAGAAGGCTCTCATTCCCCAAAATTTGAAAAGTCCTTTCCTACCCGCCTCACACAAGACCCCGTCCAAGTTTCACCCCCCCGTTCCATGTGCGGTTGTTAATAAAGAATACGTTTCTGTTCATTTCTGTTTCCATCCTCTTCTTTTGGAGGGGAGTCTGTCTGAAGGGGGGGGGGGAAGGGGCTTGGTCATTGGACAGGACAGTCACCTTTAGCAGGGGGCAGGTGCAGCAGCAGGGCACATATACAGTGCAGTGACTAGTTATCCTGGTCAGTCTGGGAGGTGGTTTTCATGTTTTGTGTGGTGGGGGCGGTGGTGTTGCTCTGTGACTTGGTGGCGGGGGAGGGCAGTTACAGATCTTATGCAGCGGTCCTTACCCTGCATCACAGAGCCGCGCAGCAGGGGATCTGTAACCCTCCTCCCCCTGCAAGACAGTCACATAGCCGACACATACACGCAGTCCCGGCCAGGAGGGCTGGCAGCCTCCGTTGAAACAACCAGTCCACCACCGCGGAGCCTGTCATTCCTGGAGTTTAGAGGCATCATTTGCATCACAACCCTAAACCCGCCCCCCGCCACAGTCTGTGTCCCAGGTTTAAAACATTCCCGCGAAAACAGTAATAAAGACAACGGTGTCCATTAACAAAACAGAACAGACTTTATTTTTTGGGAAGGGGGTGAAGGGGGTATGTAAGTGGAGAGGATAGTCGACGGCAACTGGGTAAAGAAAGGGGGGCAAGTTCTGCCTCTGTGTCCACAAACTTAAAAGTCACTGGGTACCCTGCTCAGCCTTGAAACTGGCTTTCAAAGCCTCCCGGATGCACAGCGCGTCCCGCTGGGCTCTTCTAATCGCCCGGCTGTCTGGCTGGGCGTAATCAGCAGCCAGGCTATTTGCCTCAACCTCCCACCCCGCCATAAAGGTCTCCCCCTTGCTCTCACAGAGATTGTGGAGCACACAGCAAGCTGCAATAACGATGGGGATATTGGTTTCGCTGAGATCACAGCGAGTGAGTAAGCTTCTCCATCTCCCCTTGAGACGGCCAAAAGCACACTCCACCACCATTCTGCACTTGCTCAGCCGGTAGTTAAACAGTTCTTTTTCTGTGTCCAGGGCGCCAGTATAGGGCTTCATGAGCCAGGGCATTAGTGGGTAGGCTGGGTCCCCGAGGATCACTGTAGGCATCTCCACATCCCCCACAGTTATCTTGTGGTCCGGGAAGTAAATACCTTCCTGCAGCCGTCTAAACAGACCAGAGTTCCTGAACACGCGAGCGTCATGAACCTTGCCCGGCCATCCGACGTTGATGTTTGTAAACCGTCCCCGATGGTCCACCAGTGCTTGCAGCACCATTGAAAAGTAGCCCTTTCTATTGATGTACTGGCTGGCCTGGTGGCCCGGTCCCAGGATAGGGATGTGAGTCCCATCTATAGCCCCACCGCAGTTTGGGAATCCCATCGCAGCAAAGCCATCTATGATGGCCTGCGCGTTTCCCAGGGTCACTACCTTTGACAGCAGTACCTTGACGATTGCCTTGGCTACTTGCATGACAACAACCCCCACGGTAGATTTGCCCACACCAAAGTGGTTCGCGACTGACCGGTAGCTGTCCGGCGTTGCAAGCTTCCAGAGGGCTATGGCCACTCGCTTCTGGACAGTGAGGGCTGCTCGCATGCGGGTGTCCTTGCGCTTCAGGGCAGGGGACAGCAA
>NW_020664372.1:23128181-23158427 GCF_002925995.2 Terrapene triunguis | reverse complement strand
CCCTTCCGCATGCGAAAGTTTCGCAGCCACTGGGATTCATCCCAGACCTGAAGCACTATGCGGTCCCACCAGTCCGTGCTTGTTTCCCGGGCCCAGAATCGCCGTTCAACAAAATCCACATGCCCCATTGCCACCGTGATGTCCTGGGCGCTGGGGCTCGTGGTTTCTGACAGCTCTGTGCTACTCTCCGACTTCAGGCCCTCACGGCGGTGCCGTAGCCTCCTCGCCTGATTACTCTGCATCTGCCTCAGGGTAAGGTGTATGATAAGGTGCGAGGCGTTGAGAACGGCCACAACTGCAGCGATGGTCGCAGCGGGATCCATGATCGCAGTGCTGTGGCGTCCGCGCTGTCACTGATCAAAAAGTGCGCGAACTGATTTCCCGCCGGCGCTTTCAGGGAGGGAGGCAGGGCGGTAGTGACTGACGGATGACGACAGTTACCCAAAAGCACCCTCGCCACATTTTTTTACCCAGAAGGCATTGGGGGCTCGACCCAGAATTCCAATGGGCAGCGGGGACTGCGGGAACTGTGGGATAGCTGCCCACAGTGCACTGCTTCCAATGTCGACGCTTTCCCTGGTACTGTGGACTGACAAAGTCGAATTACTGTCCTTAGTGTAGACACACACGTTCGACTTTCTAATATCGATTGCACATATTCGATTTAACTAAAATCGAACTACTCTCGTAGTGTAGACATACCCTTAATTTAACTCAGGAAGTACATAAAACGCGTGTGTGCATGTATATACACACACACCTTCTTTGTATACATATGTCTACGTGCATACACACACACACACACACACACACACACACACACTACATCTGAAGGCTCTCCTTGTCTGCCCTCTATCGGTGATTTGCAACTTCTATTTTTTCAATAAGTAAAGCAGTAATAGAATCAGCAGGAAGAAATAATTTCCCTACACCCTGCAATGCCAGTTACTGAGCCTATATATTCTGTACTTCGAAACAACTGCAGTACTTATCTGCTCACACTAAGGGCTTGTCTTCACTACAAAATCTGAGTATGGTTTAATGTGGTTGTAAAGAATACAGTTAGATGACACAGTCCTGACTATAATTTGTTCTGGTCTACACTGAGCGTAATGACAGGTTTCAGAGTAGCAGCCGTGTTAGTCTGTATCCGCAAAAAGAACAGGAGTACTTGTGGCACCTTAGAGACTAACAAATTTATTTGAGCATAAGCTTTCGTGGGCTACAGCCCACTTCATCGGATGCACAGAATGGAACATATAGTGAGGAGATATATATATACACATACAGAACATGAAAAGGTGGGAGTTGCCTGAGCGTAATGTCATAATCCACATTGTGTCAGCTAACCGAACTCTTTACTGTCATTTTTAAACACAGTTAATTTTTTGTAATGTACATTAGCTCTGAGATTGTCTTCAATGTCTATAGAAATTTGTTTAAAATAACACATCAACTTGACATGTTGTTGTAGCAGTTTTGGTGCCAGAATATTAAGAGAGACAAGGTGGGTGAGGCAGTATCTTTTCTTGGACCAGCTTCTGTTGGTGAAAGAGACAAGCTTTCGAGAAAAGCTCTGTTTAAGTTCGTAAGTTTGTCTCTCTCACCAACAGAAGCTGGTCCAATAAAAGATATTACCTCACCCACCTTGTCTCTCTAACATCAACTTGACATCTAGTCACTTTAAAGAAGTTAGTAGTTACAAAGACTACATTTGTGCCTAAATTACCCTGCCAATTACACTAGTTTTTATAATATTTTCCTATTTTCAAAAATATTTTTCTATTCCTTATTACATGAAAGATTCACACAAACATCAGGGGAATTTGCCTAGGCAGGGCAATGGACTCTTTATTGGTGGACTCTTGAACCCATGTACAGTCAGTTGCAAGATTGGAAATAGCTGATATTTCACAGGAGGAAACTGTGGAACCAATTGTACAAAGTGCAGTCAAATGCAGAGTGAAACTGAGAGACCTGCCCCCTCTAATGTCATAGAATCATTGAATCATAGAACTGGAAGGGACCTCAAAAGGTCATCTAGTCCAATCCCCTGCACTCAGGCAGGACTAAGTATTATCTAGACCATCCCTGATAGGTATTTGTCCAACCTGCTCTTAAAAATCCCCAATGATGTAGATTCAATTTATTCCAGTGCTTAACCACCCTGACAGTTAGGAAGTTTTTCCTCATGTCCAATCTAAACTGCCCTTGTTGCAATTTAAGCCCATTGCTTCTTGTCCTATCCTCAGAGGTTAAGAGCAGCAATTTTTCTCCCTCCTCCTTGTAACAACCTTTTATGTGCTTGAAAACTGTTATGTCCCCTCTCACTCTTCTCTTCTCCAGACTAAACAAATCCAATTTTTTCAATCTTCCCTCACAGGTCATGTTTTCTAGACCTTGAATCATTTTTGTTGCTCTTCTCTGGTCTTTCTCCAATTTGTCCATATCTTTGCTGAAATGTGGCGCCCAGAACTGGGCACAATACTCCAGTTGAGGCCTAATCAGCGCAGAGTAGAGTGAAAGAATTACTTCTCACGTCTTGCTTACAATACTCCTTGTAATACATCCCAGAATGTGTTTTTTTTTTTTTGCAACAGCATTACACTGTTGACTCATATTTAGCTTGTGATCCACTATGACCCTCAGATCCCTTTCCACAGTACTCCTTCCTAGACAGTCATTGCCTATTTTGTATGTGTGCAACTGATTGTGCCTTCCTAAGTGGAGTACTTTGCATTTGTCCTTATTGAATTTTATCCTATTTACTTCAGACCATTTCTCCAGATTGTTCAGATCATTTTGAATTTTAATCCTATCCTCCAAAACACTTGCAACCCCTCCCAGCTTGGTATCGTCCGCAAACTTTATAAGTGTACTCTCTATGCCATCTAAATCATTGATGAAGATGTTGAACAGAACCAGACCCAGAACCCATCCCTGTGGGACCCCACTCATTAGGCCCTTCCAGCATGACTGTGAACCACTGATAAGTACTCTCTGAGAATGATTTTCCAACCAGTTATGCACCCCACCTTATAGTAGCTCCATCCAGATTGTATTTCCCTAGTTTGTTTATGAGAAGGGTCATGAGAGACAGTATCAAAAGCCTTACTAAAGTCAAGATATACCACATCTACCACTTCCCCCGTATCCACAAGGCTTGTTAAAGAAAGCTATCAAGTTGGTTTGACATGATTTGGTCTTGACAAATCCATGCTGACTGTTATTTATCACCTTATTATCTTCTAGGTGTTTGTTTGCAAATTGATTGCTTAATTATTTGCTCCATTATCTTTCCAGGTACAGAAGTTAAGATGACTGGTCTGTAATTCCCCAGGCTTTCCTTATTTCCCTTTTTATAGATGGGCACTATATTTGCCCTTTTCCAGTCTTCTGGAATCTCTCCTGTCTTCTATGACTTTTCAAAGATAATTGCTAATGGCTCAGCTATCGCCTCAGTCAGCTCCTTGTCAACTCTGAACAACAGTAAATTACTTTATTTGCAGAAATAAGGTTTTTTTTTTAAGCTGAGAGTCCCTTTACATACAGCTGAAATGTGGTTGCAAAAGCAGTTTATAACCAGCTTGTCTGGCATATATAGATCCAGGCTAAGCCATGGTTCACCCAGTGTTTTAAGATCACGTCAATACTAGATGGGAGCTAGTTTTCCTGTCATAGGAGTTACCGTGGTACAGCTGGTCGGTAACACACAATTAACTTCAGGAGGAGAGAGGAAGGAAAACGGAGAACTGGATTAGGACAATTAAGCCGAACTGTGCTCCGCTTTCACAGCAGTAGCTCTGAGGGGAGCAGAGGGGAGGCTGTTTCCATCGACGTTTGTGCCGAGAGGGAAACCACGCGTGATCGCGCACCCAGAGTGAAACGCGGCTCCAGTGACCACGGCAGGGGCGAGACACAGAGCAGAGAGGAGAGACGCCTTCGCTAGATGTCCCAGAGGCTCCTGCCTGCCCGGGGGCCGGGGCTCGCGGCGCCCCCGACACAGCAACCCCCGCCCCCGAGAGAGGGCGCCGCCCCCCTTTCCCCAAGCGCCCCGGGCCCGCCCCTCTGGCCAGGGGCTCCCGATACTTACACAGCCCGTTGGAGCCGGTGCTGGGGAACATGGTCCACGGCGTTGGGAGGGGGGCGGCGCCCGGCCCGGCCCGCCGGGGAGTCTCCCGAGAAGCCCCAGGAGGCCGGAGCCAGCCCGAGGAGGCTCGGCGGGTCCCGGGGGACGAGCTGTAAGGCGGCCGGGATGGGCCAAACCGGGCCGTCAGTGAATCCCCGGCGCCCTCTACCGGTCCCGCCGCCTCCCTGCAGGCCGCCCGAGGCCGAGAGGGCGGGAGTCGCCAGCCGCCAGCGCGGCCGCCGCAGCTCACTGGTGCACTGGAGTTAAGCTGCTGAATCGCCCCTGCCCTGGGGCTAGTTTCCCCCTTACTAAACATTGACCTTCCCCTGCCCACGCCCAGCTACTCCCTGAGGGGAACTATTTCCCCGCTGCTGCCCCTGCCATCGCACCCCCACCCCCCCCCGCCGCCGTAGTGCTGTGGGCACCCTTGCTTTGGGCGGGGGTCGGCTGCTTTTAGAGGCTCAGGTAAGCTGTCTGTAACTATACTTAATATATTAGACAACAGATTTGTACACGGACTAAGGCCCCATCCTGAAAAGACTACACAGGTGCTTAACTTAATGCACTGTGACTAGCCCCACTGAAGTCAAATTAAGTTCTCACAGGATCAGAGCCTGAAGATGGAAAGATATTTACATATTGAATAGGCCTCTTTTAAACTTAAAAAGACAGTAATTGGTAAGAGCATAAATTATTGTACTTTAAAAAGAGGAGGTAAATTGTTCATGGTGCCACCCTCCTAACTTCATTATTGGGGTTTTCATAAATGGTAAAAAGGATGCAATAATACCCTTTGTAATTTACCACATAATATGAAATTTGTTTTTTAAAAATCAGTTCCCCATTCAAATGCCTGTAATAAATAGAAAATACTGAATAAAACTGTACTTGCTTTATCACTTCAATAACTAAACAGTTGATAGTTTTTGTCTGTAATTGCAACTATGCACATGTACATTTGAATGCTGGACTTTATGCAGTATGCCCAGATGTCTTCCCTGTTTTAGTTTGCTGACAGCAAAGCAGAATTGTACAAAAGTCCTGCTCTCTGTGATCAAACACACTGAATTATGTTCTGGTGTTCATGCTTCCCATTATAATCAACATACAAGTCAAATCTTTGGCCTATCAGCCTTGATAGCCTTTTCATAGTATTGTAAGTAAGTGAGGAAAAAAATGTTTCACAGTTAGCTTTGAAAAATGAGAGGACAAAGATGATAATACTGGCATAAGTAGGAATCTTTTTTGTTATTGATAGACCAGGCCATAGAGGTAATTTAGCCTTTGCATGCAGATACCCTGGTGATGGGAGACTATTAAAAAACCTATCTAGATATTCTCTCTCTCTTGAGTTTTGTGGTTGTCAAGGCTGATTCCTCACTCTGGCACTTCGAGTGCAGAAGGTGGGGGCCCACAAGGATTCTAAAAAATAAATACTGGCCACTCCAGGCTTGTATTAAACTCCCAAGGTTACAGCTTCTCTCTGACCTTGGATGGGTAGATACTGCCACCAGCCAAGTGCAGAACCCCTTTGAGCACCCAGGAAGGCGCACTTGGGAATTCCTTCCTGTGGGGTACCCTCAAGCCCTTTCACCCCCCTCCCCCAGGGAAGAGCTGAGAAAGAAGAAAAAAAGAAATCAGCTGCTGCCACTAGCTAAGTTGTGCACAAACCTCTTAAGACACAAAAATCCAATTCTGTTCTTTAAAAAGATAAATTTTATTAAAAAAAAAATACATCTGAGAACTCAGGCTATTGCTAGATTTTAAAAAAGAGCAACTACAAAGATTAAGCACCAAGAATAACTTTCTTGAGGTCCAGTTTAAAGGTTACAAGAAAAACAAAAGCATCTGGGGTTAACACAGAGAAACCCACAAGAAATAAAAGGCATAAACCTAATCGTGTCTTTCTAGACATTTCCTGATCTTCTTACATATCTGGGGTTTTAAATTAGTAGTTTCTAAGTATGATACTGATGATTTTTTTTCATATCTGGCCCAAGCTTCTCACAGCATAACTGCTCTGTCCCTTCTCTCCAGGAGTACAAACGCAGACAGACAAAAAGGGAGTCTTGTTTCAATTTTAAAAAGTTCTAGCCTTCCCATTGGCTCTTTTGGCCAGGTGCCCACTCACTTCCTTTTACCTATGCATCGCAGTGAGACTTTTTAACCCTTTACAGGTAGAGCAATTAGAGAACAGCTACCAAGAGGGATTTTATAGCTACTGGCTGGCTGGGTGTCCATAAAAGGGAGCTACCCCTGCCCTTCATTTATCACAGTGGTGTTGTATGATCACTAGTCATATGAATTAAGCAGATATTCTACATTATTTAAATGTAAAGTATTGTCCACTTTGGAGTTAAATTAGGTGGCTGAAATTATTGGACTTAACACTTCTCTTGGAACTGATCCCAGAATAGGAAAGCTAGTACTTATCTGCTAAGCCACTCAGTACAAGCTTAAAGGGGTTTGTCGCTGCCCAAGTGTCAGTTTAAATTTCAGCATTTATGGATTATATTTAGCTAGTGTGAACAATTTGGTAGATTCAGAACAAACATTTAAATTACCTTATCCCCCAAAAATGTAGTTAGAAGTTATCTTGTTAACTCTTCTAACATGGCTAGCTGAACATTTTCTAGCTTGTTTTTCCCTTACATATGCAATGTTTTTGAACCAAATGTAAATACTAAGGCACCTAAGCTCTAAGGGCCAGAAGCTACCCCGCTATACATCACAGAGGATAAAAAAAAAAGAGTAAGACAAGGTGGATATGCCCCCAAAGGTCTCTGTGCTACCACCACATGAGTGGAGCCCTGCAGCTGCGTGGGGGTGGGAGAATATTTGTGCAGGTGGATGCCATAAGCAGCTGTCTTGAATCCCACGATTCCTTCTGAGAAGAAATCCATGCCAGAGCTAATGCTTCAAAAAGCATCATCACCTCCCACTATGGTTTCAAACACTCATTCCCAGTTGGAAAAGGTGTGAGGAGAAAGGATGTATTGTACAATTGCAGGGCAGAAACCCATGGTAACTCAACTTGCTCCCAGGAAATTGTAGGAAATTAGGGGAAAACATTAAAGGCAGGCTCTCTGCATGGATGTTCACTGGGTGGGAGTCAAGCAGAGGACAAAAATTCAGATCACTTGTCCACAGGCAGCTAAGTCTTCAAATTGTGTTGCCCAGCAAGGAAATATAGTTGTCTCCTTGTCTGAGTTGTGGTATCATTCTCTCACAGAAACTGAATGGAAATATTATTGCTGCTGTGATTGTCTAAAGCAAAGGTTCTCAACGTGGTGTTCAAACTAAAACTCCAATGCAAAATCCTAACAGTGATCTCATATGGTTTATGTCAGCTATCTCAACAGATCAGCACATCTGACTGACACACATTCCATGCATTTGGGGCATTATTTTGCCTTACCAGGGAGGAGGTCAGTGTTTAGGTTTTGCATTAGAGTGCAAGTTTGATAAAGTTGGAGTAGATATTGCTTTTAAGTATCTGTTGGAAATGAAAGAAAGCCTTATGGAGCGTTGGCAGGTGTTTTTGATAGTGTTGTGGGAAACATGAAGGGAGAAAAGTATGCACAAATCTTCCCCATAACTTCTTATTTTTGTGCTTGTAAAGTTCTGCATAGAGGTGGTGTGCCCTGCCACAACCTTTACTGTCACTAAACATGGCTTTTGTTTGTTAATTTCCTAATTTTTTTATAAAGCCTTGGTGTAGCTCGGTGGATAACTCCTCACAGTCAGGGAGAAAGGGAGCTGCGCCTGCCTGGGGATCAGAGGGAGAAACTACACAGCCGCTCCTGACTATGTCAACCCTCCTGAAATGTGTGAGAGGCTGTGGCCTGCCTCAGTAAATTCTCAGTGTGTCTATAACATTTTATCACCATTTAAAACAAGAGCACCAAGAACAACCCTCCAAGTTTAGCAATGACAACATAACCTCTCAGTTGGAGGGAACATCACTCACTTCCTGAAACACTCTGTAGTTTCTCATGGACTTCCAGTAATTGGATACAGCCACGAGCAGCTAAAGCTTGCCTGCTTTACACCAGCAGCTCTGCCTATGCACTCCCCCTTCCTATGAGCCCCCCCCCCAACCTCTCAATATAAAGTACACTTCTCAACATGCCAATGTGGGGCACCTGCAAATGTGATGGCCAGCACCAGGGATTGAAGCTACGATTTCCAAAGCTAAAAGTCGTTATAGCTTGTGCTAAAGAGTCTGCGTCTCAAGCAGAGAGCTAGCTCAGACTTACATATATCCTCTGTGTATTAGGCACAAAGGGGAACACAACTTACACTGAACAGTGGCTTAAACAAGCAAAATGTGTGACAATGACTGAAATGTGTATTTTGGTGTTTCACAGATTTCTCATAGTTTTTAAGTAAAAACCTGTTTTAAAGTGATCTTCTCACTGTACGAATCATATGCAACTATACCATCTTCCCACACAGATCAGCAGCAGGATCTGAAGCCTTTGACCTTCAGATCCTTAGCTTAGATCCTTATTTGAGCTATAGAAGTATTTGCTAGGTAGACCAGCCACTGGAGGAGGACTTGACACATACGTGTAACTCACTGTTAAAAACTATTTACTAGTCAGTAGTAGAATATCGGTGACAGGAATCCTAAATACTATTCCTGGCTCTGGGAGTGGAGGGTGGTTTTATAGACCTGGTCAACAGAAGCCACCTTACATCGACCTAATAATATATGTGTCTACCAGGTCCCTTCTGCCAACATAACTCGCCTGTTACGTCGACTTAATTACTCCACCTTGTTACCCACACAATCTACAGCACTCTGCCTGTACCCTACCAAGGACTGAAGGCATGACCAGGCTAATTTAGGCACCCCCTTCCGAGGGCTCAGAGCATAAGGCACCTACCCTAACCCACAAAGCTCGGGGAGAAACCTAGTCAATTTTAAGTACCCAATCCTGCCCATGGGGCTCAGGACTCTGCAGGACCTTTTCCCAGTGAAAGAGCCTTACACAGCTGTGCTCTAAACATCTATTTATGAGCAATACACACAGAATACATATGTCAAGCAAATCTATTATGCTCACCACTCCCAATATACAGACACATTTCACCTGATAGCCAGTCAGGATTCTGGTCATGGTCTAGAATTCTAGCAGCTGATGTTGAACTGAAGTTCGGAGATGGTTCCCAAAGAATATTGTTTTTCATTTACATTATTCAGGTAAAGCTAGCTATCTCCTTCATATTTACTAAACCTATCAGATTATTCCACACCCCTAAGTAACAACAAAATTTAACCAATTACACACTGACTCCTATGTATCCTCCTTTCTGCCTACGTTTTTTACACTTTATCTTTCATGCTCAAATTGTAACTTATTTATGACCTTATTGTTTGTGTCAACATAAAGTCGCTGTTCAAAGCTTATCTATTTTACCATTTGTTGGGTCTCTCTGTATTCTCCCTAAAACTTTCCAGCACCTGGGTGTCTCTACTTTACAACCCTGGGTATTATCTCTCTTGTTAGGGGCATTCCTGAGATGAGGGTGCCTTAGCAGCAACAGAGCATTTTTTTCTTAATTTCAGTGGTGAAATCCTTGAGTTTTACCCAAGGCTAGTTTAGTATGGGGGTGAGTTAAGTCCTAGGCCTATAATCTCCATGAGAGGCATAGTACTTAATTTGATGTTAATGGGTTGACAGAGAAGCAGTGTATACACAGTGTTGTGTAAGCCAACTGAATTGGCCTCCAGGAGGTGTCCCACAATGCTCCACTGTGATCGCTCTGGTGATCATTTTCAACTCGACTGTACAGCAGCCAGGTATACAGGAAACAGCCCCTCCCCTGTTAAAGCCCCGGGAACTTTTGAATTCCAATTTCCTGTTTGATCAGCGTGGAGAGCTCGCCAGCCCAGCTGATCATGGCAACTCAATACCCCAAACGTACTCCAGCCTGGAGTACACAGGAGGATCTTATTGGTCTGTGGGGAGAAGAGTCTGTGCAGGCAAAGCTCCGAGCCAGCTGGAGAAATGTTGACATATACGAGAAGATTGCATGGGGCATGGGGGGAAAAGGCCACACCCAGGACACGAAGCAGTGCTGCATGAGAATCAAGGAACTTCGGCAGGCATACCAGAAAGCAAGGGTGGTGAACAGTCGTTCTGGTTCTGCACCACAGATATGCCGCTTCTACAATGAGCTGCATGCAATTCTCAGTGGCGACCCCACCACAAAGCGTGGATACCTCACAGGAGTCGGAGTCCCGGGCCACCTCAGGCAACAACAAGGAGGAGGTTTTGGAGGAGGAGGAGAATGGGAGACAGGCGAGTGGGGGATCCATCCTCCCCAAGAGCCAGGAGCTATTTTTAACCCCAGAGTAGTCCAGCCAGTTGCAGGACAGCATCATGGCCAAGTGTGATGCTGTGGAAGGCACTCTGGTGAGTATGAAATTCCAGTCAAACAGTAGGAGTTACATGCTCTTATATTTGATGTTTAATATGAAGAAAAAGTGAGGTGCAGTGGTTATCTGATTCCCAGTGGCTGCTCCAGCTATGCAGAGGGTGTCCCCCGGAAATGACTGTTTATCTGCACAGGAATGGCCCGGGAATCCTCCATGGAAATCTCCAGGAAACTTTCATGGAGGTACTCTGCAATCCTTTGCAGAAGGTTTCTGAGGAGGGTGTCACGGTAGGACAGTTTCCCACGCCACTGCAGTATTAATTCTGCTGGCATCACTGCAGTACACAGCGTAGCAGCATAAGGACCAGGTCTGTACCCAGACACAGGAGACTGATATCACATAGGGTCACCTACGGGAAATGGTGGTAGTTTTCACTACAAGTGCTCATACCGCAAATAATAGAGCATGTGATTCCCCCACCCATGGTGATTTCCGGGTCCGTCAACCATGGTTTCTCTAACATGGTGGTGGCTTGGGTGGCAGGTATCAGCATTGATCTAAGAATCTGCAAGTCCAGGGTGACTACTACCAGCAGTGTTACGGGAAGGCAGGGGGTCCTTCGTTCTCCTGCAGCTGCAACACACACAGTCTGGAGTCACCCCAGACAAAGACTGCACTTTGGGAGCCTCAACACTGGTCTCCGGTCTCTGATCACTGTCCTTGTTGCTAAGGGGAGGGGCATTGTCCACCTGCCCACCTGTGCTCTCAACACAGACTGCCCACAAATTGCAGCACAAGGCCCATCACCCATGCCACTGGGCCATACGCACCAGGGCTGGAAGAGCAAACCGGTTCATTTAATAGCTAGGGATTCTGATTATGTTCTGGCTTGCACTTCAATGGAATAAAGGGAGTAGTTTTTAAATAGCAACTCTGGTTGCCTTGTGCTTTGCATGCCTTACAGTCGAAATCTTGACCTTCAATTCATCCTACACACTGGTGGAGAGACTTTCCCAGGTTAGAAGACGGAAAAACCGAACATGTGATGACATGTTCAACGACATAATGAACACCTCTGGGACAGCAGATATGGAGCAAAAAGCTTGGAGGATTTCACTGTCTGAAGACATGAACATGGAGAGCAGGAGAGCAGCCTAGGAGCATGAGTATGGCACACAGGATGAAATGCTGCGGATTATGAAGGAGCAATCAGACATGTTGAGGTGTTTGGTTGAGCTTCGGGAGAAACAGCTTGAGGCTAGACTCTCTCTGCAGCCCCTGCAGAACGGCTGCAAACATCACTGTAATCCCCCTCCCCCAAAAGTTCCAGGAGGCGGGGGAGGAAGTGCAGTATCCCTTCCACTCAATACCACGGGAGGATAATAAGAACAAAAGGCGGCCATTGGATGACCTTGGATGGGCAAGACTACTGTGCTTTTACAGACAAGCTAACTTGGTTTCTCCCCTCTCAGTTTTATTACACCATTTGTCCAAGTTTAAATTTTTTTCTTGGTCTTTCCATTTCTTTATGTTTGTGCAATAAAAATCAACGTTTCGAGAATGAAATACTCTTTATTCCTAGCATGGAGAGTTAAGGGGGTGAGGGGAGGGACAGGGAAACTGATGCAATGGGGGGATGTTATGGTACGGCACAATTCAGAGCAGCGCACATTACTGCAGGTCATTAATTAAAGGGGTTTTCAAAGCCTCCTGGAGACGCAGTGCTCCTCACTGAGCTCTTCTTATTGCCCTGGTATCTGGCTGCTCAAAATTAGCAGACAACTTATCCGCCTCCACGCCCCACCCCAGTGGAAACTTCTCTTCCTTTGCCTCACAGATATTATGGAGCACACAGCAGGCAGCGATGACAATGGAGATATTGGTTTCACTGAGGTCAAACCTAGTAAGCAAACTGCGTCAGTGACCCTTTAAACATCCAAAGGCACATTCCACCACCATTCTGCACTTGCTCAGCCTATTGTTGAACAACTCTTTACTACTATCCAGGTGTCTGGTATACAGCTCGATGAGCCATGGATGCAAGGAGTCTCCCAGGATCACTATTGGCATTTCAATGTCATCAGTAGTTATTTTGCAATCGGGAAAGAAAGTCCCTTCTTGCAGCTTTCTGAACAGACCTGTGTTCTTAAATATGCGCGCGTCATGCACCTTTCCCGACCATCCCACACTGATGTCAGTGAAACACCCCGGGTGATCCGCCAGTGCTTGCAACACCATTGAAAAGTATCCCTTTTGATTTAAGTACTCTTTGGCAAGGTGGTTTGGTGCCAAGATAGGGATATGCATGCCATCTATTGTCCCACTGCAGTTAGGGAACCCCATCACGGCAAAACCATCCACTATGTCCTGCACATTGCCCAGAATCGCTACCCTTCTTAGCAGAAGTCGTTTAATGGCCCTACGCACTTTGATAACAACAGCTCCTATGGTGGATTTACCAACTCCGAAATGATTCCCCACTAGCAGTCTGGCATTGCAAGCTTCCACACAGCGATTGTCACTCGCTTCTCCATTGTCAGAGCAGGTCTCATTTTAGTGTTGCTGTGCTTCAGGGCTAGGGAAAGCTCTGCACACAGTTCCTGGAAAGTGGCCTTCCGCATTCGAAAGTTCTGCAGCAACTGGCATCATCCCATAGCTACATAACAATGCAATCCCACCAGTCAGTGCTTGTTTCTCGGGATCAGAAATGGCACTTCACCATGTTCAGCTGCTGCATGACTGCCAGCAGCAATCGGGAATTGTTTCATTCTATCGCTTGCAGCTAGGCTGCTTGAAGGTCATCGCAATGTTCCATGTGGCGGCTCCTGTCTCAGCTTTGGAAATACTGCAGGATAAGGCATGAAGTGTTTGTAATGCTCACAACAAAAGTGCACAGCTGAGCATGGTCCATGCTTCTTGGGCTTTGGCATACGCGTGGCTAAGCTAGCCTTTTGAAAAAAGGCATGAAAAAGTATAGGCTGTTTGCCGTTGAAATCAGTGGAGGGAGTGAGGGAGAAAATTGTTTCATGAGAGGTCAAAGCCGTGTTCCCATTTCCCCCTGCGACAATGTTTTGGTCCCATGAGGCATTGCAAACCCTTCCCAAAACCCCGTGAGGCTAGCTACACAATGCTACTCTGTGCATTGATGCACTCCACGAACACAATGAGCATGGTGTGGACACACGCGACTGACTTAATTACTGCAGCGGCTAGATGTTGATTTAAATTAGTTGTCTTAACTTTGTAGTGTAGACATGCCCATAGTGATTAGTGTGTGGACCAGTGGAAAACATTGGGGTTTGTCATGTCAGAGATTTGGATTTTGTGTCTGCAGTGTGGTTTAATAAAGTCTCTGCTACTTTATTTAAAAAGGGGGGGCAGGGGAATGTTCATTACCTCTTCCCTACCTGTCTCCTATGTTTGGGGTTCATGACTGTAGTCAGTAATAAGGGTAGTGAATTGCATGGGAATTTAAATAGCACTTAGAGCACATCAGACTTGAAGTCCAGGTCTGCTCTTTCCAAGCTTTGGGAGAGCTTTCTCTCTCTCTCTCTGCCTCCCCCAGAAGTGAGTGAAACTTTCACACTTCACAGATTTGTCATCAAATTAAAATTGGTGGGTTCAGCTTGAAGTGACAGATGACTGAAATGTGAGATGTGTATTTTGGTGTTTTGCACCATAAGTTACAAATTTATCATCATTTTTAAGTACAACACCTGTTCTTAAAAGTGTTTCATTATGGCTAAAAAGTTATAAAATACTTTATAGACACTCCAAATGTATAACTGATATACTAGGAATCAAAACATAGGGAACAGCACTATGGCCAAAGGACATATCCCAGATTGTTTTAATTTTCTTGCAAAAGGGCTGCAATTAAAGTGAGACAATTCAGTGAAAAAAATTGCCAAAAGGGATGATTTTTCAACTCTTCTTATTGTTTCTGTATCAATTCATTTTACATCATATCACCATGAAAAATTCAAATATCGCTCAAAGTTTACAATCTATATTTTGGTTTGTTTTATTATTTTATTCCTATTTACCCTTCCATCCAATAGAAAATAGCATGGTAGAGCTTGAAAGCATCTACACTTGGGCCATTCACTCATATCTACATTGTCACGCAGTGTGATTTTCTGCATAGATGTATGTGGGCTTGGTTTAAAGTTTATTGGGGAATACCCACATTCTGCCACTGCAGTTCTACAGAACAAGGAGAACAATATTTCCACCAAAAGAAATATGTTCTGAAAGACAAGTGGCTATATAGTTAAAGACTTTGATAAAGCTACATGTGCAATAGCTTTTGTTGTGGATCTGATGGAATCTCAGTGTACTTTTAGAGGCAACTACTGACGAAGAGCACTCATCTTCCTCTTCACTTAATATGTGTGCAGACAATGTACTGACAATCCAGAAGATTGTCAGTACATTGCCATAGTGGACCAATATTTTTTAATCATTAGACCACTGTATGACGCCCAGACTACTGTATCTCTTTCAGGAGTCTGATTTGCTTGCGTACCCCAAAACTTACTTAAACTACTTGCTTAGTACAGTACTCAAAATGACACACAAAAGTACAGAAGTGTCACAGCACACTATTACTGAGAAATTGCTTACTTTCTCATTTTTACCATATAATTATAAAACAACTCAATTGGAATATAAATATTATACTTACTGTACATTTCATTGTATAGTATACAGAGCAATATAAATAAGTCATTGTATGAAATTTTTGTTTGTACTGACTTCACTAGTGCTTTTTATGTACCCTGTTGTAAAACTAGGCAAATAGCTAGCTGAGTTGATGTACCCCGTGAAAGACCTCTGTGTAGCCCATGGGTACGTGTACCCTTGGTGAAGAACCATCCTTTTCTAATCTGTACTTTTTAGGTATGAAGAGAACAACTCCATCTTCTCATTAGGGATCAGAGACTAGCAATCTCTCAGACTGAATTTATTCCCATTGGTACCTTCATGATTTAGCATAGGTGTCAAATTACCAGTAACAGCTATTGGGAAATTAGGTACTTTCATGATCTAACATAGGTGTCAAAGTACCAGTGACAGCTATTAGAAAATTGAGGCACACAAATAATTTGTACAGTTTAGTGTGTATTAAAAATTACATTTATGCTTGCTAGATTTTTGATATCTTCTTCCTGTATTCTGTAGGGTTTTTTGTCTGTTTGTTCTAATAGCTAGCTGTATACAGAATGTGCTATCATGGAAAGTTATCTGTGGTTCTTCTCCCCCTTCATTGATGTAAGAAGATTCCAGGATTATCACTCTGTAGCCTAGAATGCCTGTACAGTCAGGGTGAAGCGATGAAAACAGCTACAAGCATGGCTGAGAAAATCTTTTTGTTTAGAATATCACCACATTCAATTATCTTTGGGACTGTGGTCTATTACCATCCAATTTTTAAGTTCTCAACCATTTTGACTTTACAAAGTATACCTATGAGGTGAACAGCTACAGTATGGCAGTTATCTATGCCATGCCAACAGTCCTAGACCATTGTGATATCAAGGTAACTCAACCAATCATCCACAGCTAATTTGCATGCAATAATTTAATTGGTTGTATGAAGGAGAGTGCATAGATCATGGATTACATGGCCCAACTGCCATACCCTTGTGACAGTACAGGCTTTCAGCTATTAGTAGTCATATAAAGCTATTCAGTTGTAGTTCCTTTTTGGAAAACGGGGTTACAATTCTCATTCTCCCCTTGTCTGCACACACAGACAAACCTACATGTTCAGGCTCCTGATCAAAGAAAATGTATGTTTATTACCCCTTTGTGTCCCAACGGCACAATGCTTTTGGGTGTATAGCATAGTCAGAGTTCCAATAGATCCAAAATGTTATAAGGTTTAGGCAGCCATTACTACTGTGTGCTGTTAGCTTAGTGGTTTTTCTTTTCATTTCAAGGATGAAGCAGTGGGACATGATTTTTTTTCTGTCTGTAACTCTCAGATATTTGATCATTAACTTTACCAAGATCAGTGACTGGTTGTCATTTCCATTATCTTCAGTGGACACTGAGGTCATTCAGCATTGCACCGGAGGCATATATCACATGACACAATTGAATCCATAAGTAAAGATTTGTTTTAATATAATTTTTTAAAATCTGACAGTCCCCTGGAAAAGCTCATGGATAAATGGTACACTTCATGGAGTATGTGCTTAATAAAGACACTCCTATGGCATTTACAAGAGAGGTACGTGTGTCTCCAGGAAATGAACATTCATGTGGTTTCTATTTTCTCTAAAACATTTAAAAAGACCTAAGGAAATTAAATGCAAAATATTGTGTTAATGCATTAACATATTGGAGGATAATACAGTGATAAGTATTAGCCAGAATGGATTTGTCAAGAACAAATCATGTCAAACCAATCTAATTTCCTTCTCTGACAGGGTTACTGACCTACTGGATGAGGGCTTAAGAGAAGTAATGGGCTTAATCTGCAGCAAGGGAGATTTAGGTTAGATATTAGGAAAAACTTTCTAGCTATAAGGATAGTTAAGCACTGGAACAGTTATCAAGAGAGGTTGTGGAATCCCTGCCACTGGAGGTTTTTAAGAATAGGTTAGATAAAGAATAGGGATGGTGTAGATATGCTAGATGACCTCCTGAGGTCCCTTGTAGCTCTAAATTTTCATGATTAACGTTGCATAGTTTAAAAAAAAATAAATCAGGAAATGAAAAAGTTAAGAATCCTACAACATCCATCAAGCACAAGACATAATACCTCTTGATTTTAGTAAAGCTTTTGACACTCCTATATGACATTCTCATAAGTAAACTAGGGAAATAAGGTCCAGATGAAATTACTAGAAGATGGGTGCCCAACTGAGTGAACAACCATACTCAGAGTACTTCACTGTCAAACCGGGAGGATGTATCTAGTGGGATCCTGGGTCCACTACTATTCAGTATTTTCAATACTTGGATAATGGAGTGAAAAGTACACTTAAATAACCTTTTGCTGATCACCCCACTCTGGGAGGGGTTGCAAGCACTTTGTAAAACAGGAATAGAATTCAAAGTGGCCTTGATAAATTGGGAAATTGATCTGAAAACTACTAGATTAAATTCAATAAAGACAAGTGTAAAGTACTACACATAGGGAAACAAATCAAATGCACAAATACAAAGTGGATAATAAATGACTAGGCAGCAGTTCTTCTAGAAAGGATTTGGGGGTTATAGTGGATGATGAGTTGACTATGAGCCAACAATGTAATGCAGTTGTGAAAAAAGGCAAATATAATTGTGGAATATATTAACAGGAAAGTCACATGTAAGACACAGAAGGCAATTGTTCCAATCTATTCTGTTTTCAATGGCTGTACTCATGGGCAAACAAGTTTAACACTGAGCCATGAGAAGGAATTTCCCAGACAGCTAGACCAGGACTGCCGAAACTTCAGGCTGGCATAATCTTCAAAGTAAAAACTAATCAGCCTGGAGCAAACTTACCTAAGTGTGGTCTGTATGCCCTCTGCAGCCTTTCTACCTCCTCCTGCTCCTACCTGTGGCTGACTTCCCACCAATTTGCAGTAGACAGGTGAATGAATTAAGGGACTGTAGAGGTCTCGGCCGAGGTTCGGCCCTCAGCGGGGCTGTGGGGTATCCCACCGCCTCGCTCTGGTCCGCCATCAGTCCTGGTCCGGCGGTAGTGTGGGACAGCAAACACACGGTTAGGGGCTCAGGTCCTTAAGCAGGGGCTGAGCCAATAGTTCAGGAAAAGCCCCAGGCCCTCAATCAGGGCGGGGCAGCAACCACGCAGTCTGGGGCTCAGGCCCTTAAGCAGGGGCTGAGCCAATAGGTCAGGAACCCAGGCCCTTAAGCAGAGGCTGAGTCAATGAGTTTGTAGCAGCCCAGGCCCTAGGTCCGGGCGGGGCAGCAATCAAATAGTCAGGAACCCAGGCCCTTAAGCAGGGGCTGAGTCAATAAGTGAGAGGTCCCAGCCTCTCTAGGCCAGGGAAAGGGGGAGTCTGCCACCCAAGGAGTGGGTGGCAGGGGGGACACAGGCCCTCCCACTCCACTGCATCCCAGCCCGGGGCCCTAGCAGCAGCGGAAACTTGCTGCTGTCAGTGGGGATCCTGGCCGCAACACACTGACATAGGCTCTGGCAGTGCTGCAGCCAGACTGGGGTCGGCTGCCCCCGGGCTACTTCCACACTCCCCCTCGTAGGGTACCTGGGTCAGACTAGTGTCCTCGGTGGTCTTCACTAGCATCGGTTCCTCCGGGTAGGCAGCGAAGGGTAGGTTCGGCTCCTCCTCAGGATAGCTGGAAAGGGGCAGGCTCGGCTCCTCAGGGTAGCTGGAACGGGGCAGGCTTGGCTCCTCCTTGGTGTAGCTGGAACGGGGCAGGGTTGGCCAGTCCTCCTCGGGGTAATGGGCGAGGGGTAGGCTTGGCTGGCCTGGTGAGTCCTCAGGCTGGTCGCAGCCTGCTGCTATCTCCCAAGCGGGAGCTCGGCCACAGACATCTGCTCTCTCCGGCGGCTTGTTCTCTACTGAGCTCTGCAGGCAGGCTTTTATACTTCCGGGTCGGCGCCGTGACCTCTGAGGGGCGGGCGCCGGACCCAGTGTCTCCGCCCACGTTGGTGTTAGGGGAGGTTCTGCCCTCAGCAGGGCTGTGGGGTATCCCACCGCCTCGCTACAGGGACACTGACACCAGATTTTTCAGTAAAGTCTCTAACATATGATCCTACAGCAAATGGGAAGTTAGACAGCAGACTGAAATGCATAGAAAAAAATACAAACTTAGAGGGTTTTTATTAGTATTCAAACAAATGTATAAAATTCAATACAATTCCGTTGCATTGGTGCATCATATCAGTCAGAGGTCTTACCACAGAATTTATGGTAATTTGTATAGCATGGAGTACTTAGTGCCCTGAATATACATAACAGAACACAGAACTTTCAGTCTAGCATAATGAAAGATATTGGTCTTTAATTTTTGTATTTCCTGACTTTTATTTCAGCAATGCATCCTTAAGGTTGCATTCACTTTTTGTGTGTGTGCATTTAATAAAATCAAGTTTAGAAAATATTGCTGAATATAAACATCATCCCTAGTTCATTTGATGCTCATACTAGTTTTCTTTCATGTCTATAATATATTAAACTAGTATGTTTTCAAGTAAACAAAGGAGAAAATATTCTAGTTGCTGCAGCAAAAACAATAAGCTTCTCTGTGCTTACTGGCAATATATTGTGGCATATGTTCTGCTAGTAACTCCATATTGAGAATCTAGCTAGTAAATCCACATTGTAGCAGAGTTAACTGTAAATACAGATTTAATATTATATTTCTTTCTATGTATTTATCCATTGCAGTAGTGGTCATACATTGATTAGATGGCTGAACTTAATAAGCTGCGCACCGAACTTTTTATAGACTTTCATCTGGCCTTTGATTCAGTGCAACAAGCAAGTCTATGGGATCTGATGAGGTGACATGCCATCCCTAGGAAGATACTGTCATTGATAGAAGAGCTCTATAATGGAACAGAAAGCCATGTTTGAGTCAATGGCAGATACATGGTTTCCTATCCCCACAGTTAGGCAAGACTGCACTATGTCACCACCTTTGTTCAATATCTTCATTGATTGGTTGATGGATAAGCTCCCCCTCCCCCAGGGGCCACATGGACGTGGTGCCGGCCGCTTCTGGGAGTGGTGCGGGGCCAGGGCAGGCAGGCAGGCAGGCAGGGAACCTGCCCTGGCCCCAGTGCATGCCGCTGCCACCCCGGAGCCGCTCCAGGTAAGTGGCGCCGGGCCGGAGCCCGCACCCCAAACCCTTCCTGCATCTCAATGCCCTACCTTGAGCCCCCTGCTGCACCCTGAACCCCTCCTGCACCCCAAACCCCTGCCCTGAGCCCCCTGCCCTGAGCCCCCTCATACATCCCTCACCCCTCCTGCACCCCAACCCCTTGTCCTGAGCCCCTTCCTGCACATTGCATTCCCTCCCACACACCGCACTCCCTCCTGCACCCCAAACCCCTGCCCCAGCCCTACATGCAATTTCCCCACCCCGATGTGGCACTCGGGCCAAAAAGTTTGCCCACCCCTGCTCTAGACTGGTGCTCTGCCCTGCTTGAGGGCCTGAACCTCTAGACTGTGTGTTTCTCCTCCCTGCCTAAGGGCCCGAGCTGGTTAGACTGCTTGTTGCTTTGTCCTCCCTGAGGTCAGAGCCCTGGACTACTTGCTGCTTAGAGGGCCAGGCCTTCAGAGATTGCTAATCCCCCAGTAACCCTTGTCTTCCCAGATCCCCGAGAGCGGAGGGACAATCACACATCCCCTACACATAGTGGAGAAAGCAGGCAGCAGCTAGTGTGACGATGCTGCCCATGGGAGCCAGCTGAGGTCACTCAATTAGGGTGAACTGAAAACAGAACGGGGCAGACAAACCCCAAACGCTGGTGGATATTCCAATACTTAGATTTACCAAGCCAGCACAAGACAGCTTCTATAGTACCTCACTGGTTACTCAAAAGTCCAAATAATGGAGTTTCCTTAAAGTGCCCAGCCTCAAGCCTCCATCCAGACACCATGCCCAGATAGATGGCTGGTCGAACGATTCAGCCAGACCCTCAAGGAGATGCTCTCGAAGTTCCCCCCGAAGGACTTGTATAACGACGACAGACCCCGGACGTCAGTGGGTGGGATGGAACCTGGGGCCTCTGGAGCTTAGTGCATGAGCTAAAAGCCAACTGGCTGTTAGAGTCTGTAGAGCAGACTCAATTTCTCTCTCTCTTTCTAAGTGGTCTCGGTGCCACTAGATGAGACTGAACACCACACCCAGAAGGTGTGTGGGTTACACTTGCACCACTGGAACCAACTGATTCCCCCCCTGTTGCTGGCCATCAGGGAGATGCCGCAAGCCTCCACCAAATTTTCACCATTTTAACTTCTGTATGGACATCAACCTCGGGGGTTGCTTGACTTGGTGCGAGGGACCTGGGAACAGACTCCGTCCTGGGCCCGGGGACTCTACAATACGTGATATAAATACAAGAATGCCTGGCCTGGGCCAGAGATCTAGCGAAGGAGAATCTACAGGCCGCCCGGGGGTCCAGGCGAGAACTTACAACCAGGAAGCACAGGCTCAGAGCTTCGAGCCAGAAGATCGGGTCCTTGTATTACTCCCCTCCAAGGTGTCCAAGCTTTTAGCCCATTGGCAGTGCCCATATGAAGTGATCCACTGGGCAGGCCTCATCACCTAGGCGGTCCACCAACCAGTTCAATGAAGAAAGCACCAAATATACCACATCAACCTCCTGAAGCCATGGTGCAAGCAGGAAGGGCTACTGATCACACCATACACCCCTGAACCGGAACTGGGGCCCCAGGCCTCCATGACAACTGAGCCCAAGGAGCCCCTGCTCAGGGACACTCTCACAGAGGCCCAGCAGAAGCAGGCCAAGTACCTGCTGGAGGCCTTCCCCAGGACTTTCACCACTTTACCTGGACAGACCACCCTAGTCCAACATACCATCCACACCAACCCTGGAGAAGTGATTCACGAGGCCACAAGACCCCTCCTGTGCTGAAAGCAGGACATAGTAGAACAGGAGGTTCAGGGGATGCTGGACCTAGGGGTCATTGAGAAATCACAGTGAGTGGTGCAGCCTCATAGTTCTGGTCCCCAGGACAGATGGAATCTGCCATTTCTGCGTCGATTTCCAGAGGGTCAACACCATCTCTAAGTATGATGCCTATCTGATGCCCCAAGTCGACGAGCTTCTCCACCAACTAGAAGAGGCCCACTACATCACTACCCTAGATCTGACCAAGGGCTATTGGCAGATTGCACTGGAACCAGGGTCGAAGGAGAAAACTGCCTTCGCCACACCCAGTGGGCTTTACCACTTCACTAGAATGCCCTTCGGCCTTCATGGAGCCCCGTGACCTTCCAGCCTCTGATGGACTGTCTGCTGCAGCCCCACATCAGGTACGCCACAGCCTCTCTCAACACCACTGGAAAGACCACCTAAACTGGGTAACAGCCATGCTGAGGACCCTCCGGGCGGCAGGCCTGACCACAAACCCAAAGAAGTGTCAAATCTAGTGGCAGGAGACCACGTACCTCGGGTACACCCTTGGGCAACGTCAGGTGAGCCCTCTGATGGGAAGGGTCCAAGCCATATGAGACCACATGACTCCAACCACCAAGAAGCAGGTGCAACAATTCCTGGAGTTGGTCGGGTACTATCGCAGCTTCATACCCGACTTTGCCACAGTTGCTGCTCCCTTGACCGAGCTGCTTACCAAGGACCAGCCACAATGCATATTGTGGTCCCCCAACTGCACAGGGGCATTCCAAATGTTGAAGGACCATCTATGCCGAGAACCCGTGTTGTACAACCCTGACTTCACCCACAGCTTCGTCATCCAAATGGACATCTCGGTGGTGGGACTGGGCATGGTCCTCTCCCAGAACATCAATGGGGAGGAACACCCGGTGCTCTATATTAGTCAGAGCTCAACTACTCAGTCATTGAAAAAGAGGCCCTAGCAATCAAGTGGGCCATGAAGGGCCCTTGGCTATTACCTCCTGGGAGGCCCCCTTCATCGACGACCATGCACCCCTAAAATGGCTCCGGCACATGAAGGATATCAACGCCCGGCTAATGCAGTGGTACTTTGCCCTCCAACCTTTTGCCTTCACGATGCAACATTGGGCCGATAAGGACTCACAAATGAGAACGTGTTGTGTTGTGGGAAGGAGACCTGACCAGCCCCAATGATTGGGTGCTGAACTTGATCGGGGAGAGGTGTAGCGAGGGGGAGTAGCCTCTGTCCACCAGGGAGGGAGGATCCCCTGCCCACTCCCTGGTGGACAGAGCCAGGACACCCACACCCGTCCCACTGGAAGCAGAGCAGTGGGGCAGGAAGTATAAAAGGTGGGCCCTGCATCTCAGTTGCGCTGGAGCTACCGGAGGAGACAGACGCCTATCGCTCGCTGCTGGGACTGGAGCCTAAAGAGGATCCCTGCAGTGCTGAGGATTTGTCACAATTGCCAGAGTCGCCAGCCAACCAGGGGGCTGAGGAGCTGCTGGGACTGCCGCTGGCTATCTACCCCAGAGAGACAGAGGACACTCATGGAGCCGAGGTACCAAATGAAGGGGTCATAGGAAGTATCTCAAGGACACTAGATTATAGTCTGGTTGGATTGTGGCCTGAATCCAGGTCAGCGTGTTTTGGTTGGATCCCCGCTGACCCAGTGGCAGAACACTCTGCCACTGTTAAGGCCCTGGTCTGGGACCCAGTGGAGTAGGGTGGACCTGGGTCCCCCTACTCCCTGCTGCCAACCCTACCCCTGAGGTGGCAGCCTCCCCACTTTAGGCCAAAAGGCCTGCGTTTGTCTGCCGTCTGCCAGAGCTAAGATGTCAGACTGTTTGGCGCTTCACCCTGCCTGAGGGCCTGAGCCTTTAGACTGTATGGCGCTCTGCCTCGCCTGAGGGCCTGAGCTTGTTGCTGTGTTTTGGCTGAGGCCAGAGCCCTGGATTACTTGCTGCCTGACCCTGTTTAGAGGGCCAGGCCCTCTGAGATTGCTAATCCCCCGGTAAGCCTTGTCTTGCCAGAGGCCAGAGAGCCTGGGGGCATGCGAGACTGGCGGGGGAGGGACAGCCACGCATGCCTACACTACTGTATACGGCAGTGAAACATGAAATCTGAGGAAGGATGAAGAGTGGCAGATTGAAGTTTTTTATTCTCATACTCTTCATCTGCTGCTCCATATTAAGTGGTTGGACAAGATAAAAAATGAGGTTATTTGTAACCAAACCCAGCAACCGCCACCATCTGCACTGGTTTGGTTTCAGAGGCTTTCTTGATAAGGACATATTAGGATGGAAGACCAACAAATTATGAAGTGTGTTTACCAAGGAATGTCACTGCATGGCCGGTAATCAAGTGGTCAACAAAAGCTTCAGTGGCACAATAAGATCGCCAGTGATGGAAAAACTAAATGTCCAGTTAAACCACCTTAAGATCCTCACTAGAGATCAATCTGGGTGGCACTTGATCTGCAAGGAGGTATGTCCCTTTGGATTTGCCATGAGAGTTATGTCATATTTTGATTAATTTTAAATGTGACAATTTACAAGAGAGAAAATATTTCCATTTATTTCCCGATAGGTTTGCTAAAAGATTTAAATGCAGTTAGTCTTTCCACAATGGTGTGTATTGAGATTACAAAAACTAATGACTTGGATACATTCATGTAAGAAACTGATTAATTATCCACCAGAGGCTAGTAAGAGACTATTAATTTCTTGATATACAGAGAAAATCCAGTTTTTAGGCTGGACATTTTTATCAGTGTCTTGTTGGCAATATAGACTTAAGTTGTTGGACAAACGGCAAACTGTCTGGGTTTACTACACCACAATTAGATGTTACACAAAGAATGGTTATTTCACCCATTTGCAGATAAGCTTTTGTCACCTTAAGCCCACAAAAGAGACAGGTAAGGAGTGTGCCCTGAAAAGGACCAAATTTATCCGTACAATTTGGGGGAAATGTTAAGGGAATTACCGGTAAGTTATTAAGCAGAGGGGGCATTGAGGTATAAGGTAAGTCATCATTGGAGTAAACCTGTTTTAGAAATAAAAATACTTAATTTCTGCCTGGGTGGCATTTTTATGAGCATTGTAGATCTATCAGTACATCACACTGTAAATGGGAAAAGTGTCAAAGAAATAATGGCATCGCTACCCCTAAGATCTCAAGGCCTGAAACAAAGCCCATTAAAGTCAGTAAAGAGATTACCATTGACTTCTGTGGGCTTTGGAACAGGCCATTACTGTCCAAAAGCCAAAGTTAGTATAATGCAGAACAAACAGATGGGATGCAGTCATTGTAGCCGAAATGATTCATGGAACAGATGGTTCCACAGCAGTTTTTTTGAAAGAGGAGAGGGAGGATGCTTAGTGAATATTAGGTAGGAGGCTGTGCTTGTTCCAAGTATACAGTAATGCAATTAAAGAAGGCAGAGTCAAGAATAGGAAAAGAGACAAAGGGAGTAGTCATGAGAGAAGACTGTAGGGAATCATGTTGGGGAGAGTAGAGGAGGAGATGAGGAAAGAGATATAGGAAAGGTGGAGTTGTGCAAATTGTCATGTCTTGAATGTGATGCACTTAAAAGAGGAAGCAGGCATGGCTACGGTACTGGGCGAGCAAGATGATATTAATGGAATCAAGCCCAGTTGGACTGTGCAGAACAGAATGAAAAGTCAGATTTCAGAGGACTCAAATAAACTAACAGTTTTTATTGGTGTAATGTTAAATTAAAAGGCTTGATTCTCCTCTAACACTAGTGAGAGTTCAGAATCGGGCCCAAAATACTTAAAGAATTAATTGCTCAAAGATTGACAGCTCTAGAGAAAGAAGTCCTTCAACCATAGAACAGGTCGAGACAGGCAGTAGCAGATAAGTGCATGCTTCCCTTCCCTGCTTTTCCTGTCTGCCTCAGTCCTGAGTTGGAGAGACTTAATGGTGAGAAAGTAGTTCGGCTATATTGCAGTGTTGCAAACTCTTGCAATTTTATTGCAGGACGCATGATGTTTGGTGTCTTCCTTAGAGCTCCAGCTGCTGGCATCGAGAGATTGCATGAGTATCTCTTTCATTTTTAAAAAGAGTAAAATATCTAGCCCTGATCCCCAAAATGGTTCGTCTACAAAAGTCATGATTTTTAAGCCATCTCATTATTTTGAGGAGCCTGACTCATGATTTTTGAGCACTTGGTGTTGGCAATACTGAGTTGGGCCTGACTCCACTGCCCTTTACCTGCTGCAGGCACTGACACCAGCATTACACTATCATTCCCATTTAGTAGCATTTTACACATAGGCGTAGTGGGGGGGAGGTTCAGGCACAGCATGGTGGGTATCACGCAGGGTCACATGCCACTCCCCCCCATTTCTGTGTGCACCGAGCTGCCCTGAAGGGCTTGCTCTGCTTGGCCTGCCCAGAAGGGGGGCTCTGTCCTTCCCACGCTGTGCCTCCTTCCCCCCACCCCCCAGGCATAGAGCAGCTTTTCCCCTGCACTCCGGGTCACTGCCTCCTGGATCCCAGTGCCCACCTATTTCCTGTACAACGGTGAGTGCCTGTGGGGGTAGGAGCTGGGGGAAGGGGAAAGAGACAGTGGGATAGGGCAGGGCAAAGAGAAGGGGACAGGGGAATGGGTGGGGGAAAGCAGAAGCCCTACATGTGGCATCCCCTCTTCAGCAGCAGCCCCAGCCCCAGCAGGGAGGCGGCTGCAGCAGTTGGTGCCGGAGTGGCCGCCAGCAGCAGCAGCAGCAGCTGGGGTTCCTGCTCCCCCATTAAATTGTCCCATCCCCCCTCCCCCAGCACCTGCAGCCCAGGTACCACTCCAGGTGGGGGGAGAGAGCCAGTGAGCCAAGGAAACTGGCTTCAGTGTGCACAGGTGTGCATGGGCGTGCCCATGCTTGGCCCTGCCTCCCCCAAATATAGCAGTCAAACTACGCCTATGATTTTACACTTACTTTGCAATGGTACAAATTGTCTATATAAGGTGCAGGACAATAGAAAAAAAATCGGTCTTACTGTGTCTTATTGATCTCCTTGGGAGTGTAGTTAACCTTTAGAATCAGCCAGCCAATATTGTGGTTGTAAGTGGAGTTTAGGACAGGTCAGAAACCGGCTGTCAGCTGATAGCTGAAATGAATCTGAACAGTGTTATGCAATTGTGCTCTGTACTTTCAGATAGGTTAGCCCTCTTATTCTCACAGCTGTGCTCACAGGTCCTTCTTTGGCACTGTTCTAGGCAAAAAAAGACCTCCCACCTTCTCTGTGTCCACAAGTAATATCCAGGCTAGTGTTTGTCCTTTCCCCAGCATCCCCAGAGAGGACAGAGACAAGAGCCTTTCAAGACCATCAGCAATTAAGTTAATCAGGCTAGACCACACAATATTCAATTCAGGTTGGATAAAACCCAAAATTTGTATTTATTAGAAGTTTACAAGAGAGAAGACAGAAAATAAATTAGATGCCTGAAATGAAGAGCAGACTTTGGTTACATAGGTAACTATTTCTTTTCTCTGCTTCCTAACTGCCTTCATGATAGTTAAGAAAGTTTGCCTTAGACCCATGTATTCTCTCTCAGCCTGTAAACATTATCTTCATAGTGATATATCTATAGGAAAAATTCTGAGCCAGATCTGCAGATGGTTTAATTCAGCATATCTCCATTAAGTTCATCAGAGCTGCACCAACTGAGAATCTGGCCTTCTGCCTCCAAAAACCAAGTACAGATCTAACTTCCTCTTACCTTTTATATAAAAGTATTTCATTTATTAAATGTCCAAGTTTCTTACAATTATGTCAGAGCATGTTTTGTTTAAGCAAGCTATCCTCCTGGGTGAGTATAAACAGACAACTATAATTTCCTCTCCCTTAATAATTCATCTCCTAAATTATAGCATATTTATGTCCAGCTCGTGTGTTATTTCATTGTCCCTGTCCACGTGTACAAATGCACCTTCACTAATATTGTTCATTATTTCATCTTCTAGGTTGCATAAGGGCTTAGTTAACACCTTTCTTGGAGCAGACTTCATGATCATGGAGATATAAAGTTCCCCCTTGAGCTCCCTTGTAAAGCACAAACAGGTGATGTCGCAATGAAAGGTACAATGGTTTAAGAGAGAGAGAATCAGTTCATAAATAAAGATATTGAAACAATTAAAGGTGACATATATATAATTACATGTTTGGGAGGCAAGCGCCTCTTCAGGAACGTGCACAGAATTGAGAGCAAGGAAGTTGTCTGTGGTAATCCTGGCTCCGCCAATGACTCATTGTGTGGCTATGGGCAAGTCATTACACCTCTGCTTCAGCTGAGGATATGAACACTTAACTACCTCACAGGGGTGTTGTAAGGATAAATTAATTAATGTATGTACAGTGCTTTGAATATGTAGGTGCTTGTGAATATTACATGGGACAGGTGTAATCAAAAATAAAAATGTGCTTACAGCATTCAAGTAATTACTTCCCCAAAGTCTCTTTGTGGGGGGGTGGTATCAGTAAGAAAACCAGCATTCTTTAGTGTGTTGGTGGTCACCACTTGAGTTTAAATAAATGTCATTTTTGTTGTTATTTGAGTTAAAAAGTAGATTGCCAAATGCATACATTGCTTCTCAATGCAAGTGGGGAGACAGCACATTAAGGTGAATGGGAACAGTCCTCTGCCAAAGGGATATTGATGGCACGAATCAGAATTTATGTCTTTACTGGCAAGGATCAAGAACCTCACTCAGTCTCAAAAAGCAGACAGTTCTCAACTGCAAAAAACAAACACATTCTAGCTCTTTTCTTGAGTTGATATTAGACTGAAATTCCATTAAAAAACAATCCTTATAAGAGGAATTTAACTCCTATTAATGCATTTGTTGTATAGCACCCCCCTCTTCCCTCCCAATGCACACAGAAGAGATACAAAGAAGGAGGACTCTCAGAGAAAGTTGAAATAGAGGTTGACTAAGTATTCTAGCCATGTAATTGGAAGGGATGATGGAAAT
Organism: Terrapene triunguis; assembly: GCF_002925995.2. Taxonomy (NCBI): domain Eukaryota; kingdom Metazoa; phylum Chordata; order Testudines; family Emydidae; genus Terrapene; species Terrapene triunguis. The sequence goes on along the minus strand of NW_020664372.1, from coordinate 23,129,327 downwards.
TCCTGAAATCCATAAATACCTATTTCAGGGAAGTTTAAAGGACAAAGGCCACTGCTGCATTTAGAGAGGAAAGAGATTCCATCAGTATTCACAGCATACGCCAACCATCAAACCTGCCAGTGAGAGAGACAAACCATCAAAATGTTTAACAAATAGTCAAAATGTAGAACACCTGTGTTTTTCTGTGTTACAACAAATTTTAATCTGTCATATTGTATGTTTTTTGTTTTTAAATATATAAACCCTGATTATGGATATTTTCTCACTGTGACTTAAACAAACCAGCTTTGTAACCTGAGGACAGCTTTGGTGAGCAACTTGCCCAGATTGCTTAGAGTCACTGCCTGTGTAAGCAGGGGAATGGTCCCGCTATTGTGGGGAACTTTCCTGGCTTCTGCACTACCCCGGTGAAGTGGGCTAGCGAAAGGATCTGAGTCCTTGCTCCCACTCCCTTTACCCACAGGCCTCCCTGCCCTCAAGGACTCCCCTTCCACTTTCCTGGCTGGCAGAGTCCTTGTAACCCCGACAAGGCTGGGCCCAGGATTCGTGGGGGGCTCGACCCCCAACCCTGCTGTGGTCACCTAGGACAGGGGCTAGGGTGTCCCCACTCTGGAGTACCCTCTCTGCACTGGGCACCTCCCTGGCCCACTGATTATTCCATACAATTTAAAGCAAATACAAGTTCTTTACTTAACAATTAATTTAAAGAAAAGAATAAGGAAAAATGGGAAAGGTTAAAGGAAAACACATCACCCTGCTCTGTGGCAGGGAACATTACAGACAGTGTCTCTGGAAATCAAGGCACTTTGCAGTCTGTTCCTTGTAGGTCCCAGGCCTCCTTCTCAGGCCCTGGCTGTGCTGCAGGTATGCTGCGGGTTGGACACTTGCAATGGTGGTGGCCACACACCTCTGGGCTTTGGGTGGTGGGACCCTTCTTCCCAGCATCAGCCCCCCGTCAGGTTAAGATCCCCCTCCCAGCCTGGCCTGCAAGGACCCTTGGCTGGGGGTATCCTTCTGCACTGGGCCCTTTGCCCAAGGTCCCACCCTTGGCTGGCCCCAGTTGCTCACCACACCTGGCTCTATGGCTGGAGCTCTGCTCCCAGCACAGGATCTGCTCTCCCTGGGCTGTGTCTCTGGCTCTGTGGC
>NW_020664372.1:23125835-23128171 GCF_002925995.2 Terrapene triunguis | reverse complement strand
CCAGCACAGGATCTGCTCTCCCTGGGCTGTGTCTCTGGCTCTGTGGCTGCAGCTCTGGCCCCTCTGGATCTGGCCCGGCTGTGCTCTCCAGCTCAGCTTGGGCCCCTGCTTTCTCCTTAGCTCGGCCCCACTCTGTCTGGCCCAGTGCTTCTATATCGTGATGCCAACTTTTCCCAACCTAGCGCTAAAAATTTCTCAAATCTGGTGAAAAATTCCCAGATAAAGTTTTTTATTTCAAAATCTCAAAGGAACGTAATATGTGTGTTTTTAGTAATTATATAATATATATTATATCCAAATTATTCTTATTCGTTCAAGATATTTCACATTTAGTATAATTTTTATACGTATAGACCTTTTTCAATTTTAAACTTATGTTACTTATACAGTAAATAAAATATTTAACACATGAGGAGTAGGATTGAAATGATAGAAAACAATGTATTTTACACAAATTTCACTATTTTAAAACAAATGTATTAATAAGTACAGCATGTGCCCTGCAGTGTACTGTTCATCAAAGTTACTTTGAAAAAATAAAAAGTAAACATATGATTATGAAATAAGATAAAAAAGCAAAGAGAAAGAACAAATAACACTCTTTTATATAATTTTCCTTATTATTATAATCTCTGAGTTTTATCCATTTTCTGACTCATGGTCTGAGTCGTCACTAGGAACATCATTACCATCATTAATATTTTTACTAGTTTTATCACTGTCATTTTTACTGTACATTTTTACAATGTAAATACAAGTGCTTAATAGTAATTACAAAATTAGAACATTTCTCTTGCTTTGCTTTCAAAGCTGACCTTATAACTACACCAGAATTGAGTGTTTTGGTTGTCATACGGTTTCTTTTTATGGTTTTTATGTCAGTTACCATGGAAAAAAATCTTTCACATGCTGCATTTGAATGCGGTAATGTGAAAACCTTTTTAGCCAGTTCAGATATATTTGCAAACATGAATTGACCTGAATAATCTAAATTCATTAACTTTCAATTTTTCTACAAGTTCCTCAGTCTCAGTTTGCACCAAAACATTGCTAATTATAGCAGTACATTTATCTTTCTTTAATGTTACAGCCTCAGCAATTTTGGGATTAAAAACATTTTTTAACTACTTCAGTCTAGTGTTCTACAGATTGAATACTGAGGCCTGGTCTACACTACGAGTTTAGGTCGACTTTAGCCGCGTTAAATCGAATTAAGCCTGGACACATTCACACGACGAAGCCCTTTCTTTCGACTTAAAGGGCCCTTTAAACCGGTTTCTTTTCTCCACCTCCGACGAGGGGATTAGCGATAAAATCCGCCTTAGGGAGTCGGAATTGGGGTAGTGTGGACGGAATTCGACGTTATTGGCCTCCAGGAGCTATCCCACAGTGCTTCATTGTGACCGCTCTGGACAGCACTCTCAACTCAGATGCACTGGCCAGGTAGACAGGAAAAGCCCCGCAAACGTTTGAATTTCATTTCCTGTTTGCTCAGCGTGGAGAGCACAGGTGACCACGCAGAGCTCATCAGCACAGGTAACCGTGATGGAGTCCCAGGATCGCAAAAGAGCTCCAGCATGGACAGAACGGGAGGTACGGGATCTGCTCGCCATATGGGGAGATGAATCAGTGCTGGCCGAACTCCGAAGCAGTAAACGAAATGGCAAAATATTAGAAAAGGTCTCCAAGGCCATGAAGGACAGAGGCCATAACAGGGACGCACAGCAGTGCCGCGTGAAAATTAAGGAGCTAAGGCAAGCCTACCACAAAGCCAGAGAAGCAAACGGAAGGTCCGGGGCTGAGCCGCAAACATGCCGCTTCTACGCGGAGCTGCATGCCATTCTAGGGGGTGCAGCCACCACTACCCCAACCGTGTGCTATGATTCCCTCACTGGAGAAACACACAGGGAAGCGGGTTCGGGGTACGAGGAAGATGAGGATGGAGATAATGTAGATAGCTCACAGCAGCAAGGAAGCGGAGAAACTGGTTTCCCCAACAGCCAGGATATGTTTATCACCCTGGACCTGGAACCAGTAACCCCCGAACTCACCCAAGGCATGCTCCCAGACCCTGAGGGCACACAAGGGACCTCTGGTGAGTGTACCTTTGTAAATATTACACATGGTTTAAAAGCAAGCGTGTTTAATGATTAATTTGCCCTGGCAATCGCGGCCAGTACAGCTACTGGAAAAGTCTGTTAACGTGTATGGGGATGGAGCGGAAATCCTCCAGGGACATCTCCAGAAAGCTCTCCTTCATGTACTCCCAAAGCCTTTGCAAAAGGTTTCTGGGGAGGGCTGCCTTATCCCGTCCGCCATGGTAGGACACTTTACCA
>NW_020664372.1:23094896-23110835 GCF_002925995.2 Terrapene triunguis | reverse complement strand
GGGGGGGGGGAAGCTTGGCTGCCGCAGGACCAAGCCTTTGCCTCCTGCCCCCGCAGGGGAGAGCGGTGGGTGGGTTCGCTGAGTGGGGCTGGGGGCAGGCAGCAGCGTGCCACTCAAAATCAGCTTGCATGCCATGTTTGGCACGTGTGCCATAGGTTGCCGACCCCTGTTATGAACATTTAGAACAATAAATGTATAAATAAAAACATATTTCTGTCCATTTGTCATGTTATAGAGGATTTTAGAACCTACTATTTATGGTACAACAATGTACATTTTCTATGGATCAGATTCTGCTACCCTTATTATCCCCTACTCCTTGTACACATGCTTAACCTACAGCACAAGAATTTTCCTACTTAACTCTGTCTACTCATGCTTAAAATTAAGCATGTACACTAGTCTTCAAGATTAGGGCTTTATTTTTCACTGAGTCCCATTGATTTCAGTGGAATTATTCAGGGAATAAGGATACTACTCATTGTGAGTAAGGCTGACAGAATCTGGCCCTAAAACACTTTTATAGTAAAATATGCTAAATTTGTCAGGATATTGTACAATATTTTATATATTTTAATACTCAAAACCGCTAGAAAAGTAGATTATCTTTTACGTGCTTTCCAATTCATATAAAGTGGTTTACTTAAAAAAATGCCCTTAAAATAACCTAAAGAGTTTGAAATAATTTTATTACAACCAGAACCTGTTAGAAACTGGGATCTAGCATTCTAAGATACTTTACTGGATGGATTATCTGCCAAAAGCCTCAGCTATATTAAATCATCTGATATGTCACTGTGCTTCTAATTTTTGTATTATACTTGAAAGCCTAATATGACTGAACTGCTGCAAAATCTATTAAAATTCCAGGGAATTTTTTTATTTTTTTTTATTATTACTCACCATATGTAGTTCACATTACATTTTTTTCCTAAATGAAAGCATGAGGAATTAGTCTAAAAATACACATTGTATCCCAAAGAGCAAAAACTGCACAGAAAGTATTTTTCTGAATGCTGTGTGGGAAAATATGAGTTCTTGTGAGTTTCCTTGTCTTCATTTAACTGTGCACATAACAGTGGAAGTCAGTGCCATATTTTTAAATACATTTTTAAAGTGTCAAGGGAAATTACTACTCAAGAGAAGTTCAGATCTAAATCCTCTGTTTATCCACAGAAAGGATACAGCATAGGCACGCTGCACTGACCAACATACTTCCTCAATGGCTGGGAAAAAACATGTATTGTGGAAAGAGAATAGTCTCCATGAGCAAGCAATCCTTGCAAGGGTGCCAGTTAGAGGGAATTCAAGTATTTTTGTTCTGTGGACACCCATCCATTGGAAACTAGAGTGAAAACTCATTTTGCATACATATAAAAATACATAATGTTTTAACTTTGTATTGAGTGTAGATCATGGATGACTGTGTCACAGGAGCAAGAGGGTCAGGGGTTTTAAAATTAGTTTTCATTATACTCAACAAACAGATGCCACCAATGCATTTTGCCAAAACCCAACTCTGAACTTTTGTCCTGGCTTAGCCTGCATTTGGGGATGGTAAGAGAAGAACTTGATATAGGAGAGGGATTGGGAAAAATATCACAAATGAGCTTTACATTTCAATCAGCATTTTCCATGACTCATCTTCGATATTTGTTTTCAAAAGTATGCTCTGCCTACCTTAATTAGTGCTTATTTAGGGTGAAATTCACTCCAGCCTGGAAGCATGAATGAGACCGTCCAGACATTTGTAAATCCATACCATTTACAGTTGTGCTGCATGAGGATAGACATGGGCAAGATAGCCATAATATTTTTAATTTAATATAGGGTGATATACCTATCTCATAGAACTGGAAGGGACCCCAAAAGGTCATGGAGTCTAGCCCTCTGCCTTCGCTAGCAGGACCAAGTACTGATTTTGCCCTAGATCCCTAAGTAGCCTCCTCAAGGATTGAACTCACATCCCCAGGTTTAACAGGCCACTACTCAAACCACTGAGCTATACCTCCCCCCGTGCTGAGGGAGGTCCAATTGCCAGCACACCACAGAGGGATATTCCATGCCAGCTCCAAATAATGCTGTCATCAAAAGGAGGCTTGTGATGTATCTAAGATAGATGGATGAGTGTGGGGATCCTGAATTCACTGACTCATGTGTGGGGAGAACACAGATAAAGCAGCAGCTTTTCCAAGCCATAAGCTTAACATAGCAACTGCTGATGGTCTGTGTTGTAGCACAATGATCTGTCTGATGGTTGAAGGTAGAATTCCTTCTGTCCAGTCAGTATGGAGTTCCCTATACAAAGTCTGATTATAGGTTTGTGTGGGAAGGGGAAGAATTTCAACCTCAGAATCTATTACTTTGTGTAAAAATGTAAAGGCTGTAGCTCATAGTCATTACTATAATCTAAAAATGTTCTATCATCACGTGCTGTCCAAAAATAAAAAGTAAAAACAATTTAAAATCATGTAGAATTAAATTTCTTACAATCCTATTCCAAAATGCCTAATCCTGTGAAGTGCTGAGCTTCTCTAGAGTGTTCTGAGCATCCTTATCTTCCATTGCTTTCAACTGGAATTGTGGGTGCTGAGCACCTTACAGGTCCAGATCCTACATTCTTCCAAAATTTTAATGACATATCATTATTAACAGTAACTCTGACATATGTAAAATTGCAAATGGGGATTATTTCATCCCAATTTGCATTGTTAACATGATATACTGAAATATAATAATAATAATAATATATTTTGTCAATCAAATCATCAACTGAATAATAATTTACATCAGCATCTTTACAAAATGAAAGCATTATCTTACATTAGTCTTTTCTTCTCTAGAAACCTATGTAAATTTGTATCAAATGTTCTGCTAAAATAAAGTAAACACTAAGGACATGATTCTGTATTATTTATAAACCCAAAATTCCCACTGAACTCAAGAGGAGTTTGGTGGAAAGAGGATTGCAAGGAATGTGGCATTTGTCCCTAAGTAGAAATCAGTAACTTGAATGTTGGTGCTTATGATAGGAACTAAAAATTCATCTAATCTATCTTCTTTCTGCCAACAGAGGTACAAGCTAGATTTTTAAAGATATTTTGGTGTTTCTCTGCTCAGCATTGCAAGGCTTATGTGACCAAAAATGGCTAAGTCCCATTTTCAAAAGTGACTTAAACACTTTGGATAGGTCTACACAGTACGCAGAAGCAAGATTCCTGGCCCAGGTCAACAGAGTTGGGCTAGCAGGGCTCATGCTAGCGCTCTAAAAATAGCTATGTAGACAGCACTTTGAAGTTGTGTCTTGGGCTGGAGCTCAGGCTCTGAAGTCCACCCCCATCCCTCAGCTCCAGCCCAAGACACAACTTCAAAGTGCTGTCTATACAGCTGTTTTTAGAGTGCTAGTAGGCCAACTCTGTTGACCTGGGCTGTGACACTCGCTTCCATGGGCTGTCTACACATACCCTTACGAGAACTCTCATTTGAAAGACAGTGTTGCCTAAAAACCAGACAATAAAACAGCTTTATGTAAAACCAGGACAAGCCCCCAAAACAGTGCATTCTCAGGTTTTCCGGGATGCCTGGTTATCCCATTTATTTAAACAAATGGAAATTGTGTTGTTCATTCTTAGTAGTGCAAATGGCATGTGAGCATGGTGGAGAAGAGTTGGTTAATTTTTTGAGGCAAGGGTAGAATGGAAAAGGAATCAGTAATTTTTCAAAGGCCTGGCAAAAAATGCTAGGGTTGGCCCTAACTATGTCAAACTTATATAATTATACTTTGTTACTGTTTAATCAATTTGCTCTTTTGAAAGCTTGTAGACATAAATCCTATGCTCATTCACCTTGGTTCGCTGCAGCTCTATGATTTTAAAACCAAGTGCAATAGACTTGAATAAATGGACTAAATCCAGACTTCAGGTTCATTTTAGTATTTATGAAAGTGAAATGTTTGTCTTGTAAATCTTGACTTTCAGTAAGCTGACTGTGTTTCCGTGTTTATGAGTTGCCAGGAAACTATAGGTTCAAACTACTGCAGCAGGACTGTTAACTAGAAGTCAGAATTTCCTTTATGCTGCTCCATTTATGTTTAAATCCACTAACAGATCAGCTTAAATATTTTGCTTATTTTTCTATTCAGATCCTTGATATTTATGTGATTTATTTGTTCTTTCCTAGCCCCTAAGTATTGTTAAACAAGAATCAGACAAGGTGTTAAATAGATACTCTAGAGTAGTTTTACACTGAGTTTTCTACCATGCCCCACTGATTCCTTAAGTCTATTAAAAGATACATTCTTTTTTAAAACCAGGTTAAAGATGTACTTTTTTTGTGTTCCTTTCACTGCTAAGTGACTTTATAAGCAGGTTACTTATTTTGGTCAGTAATCTGAAGAAGAATGTAAACTGGAAAGAATCTATGATAAGAACAATAAAAGCAGTGTTTGCTCTAAGAAATAAGACTGAAGTAGTTTGAGCAAGAGACTTACAAGCTAAAGGAGGAGAAGAAAAGTTAACTCTATGGGTGGATTAAATCAGAATTAAGATATAGGAACCTGTCGGAAAAGATTATGACAATTTAGAAAATAAAAAATTATATCATGTAAAGTAAACTTACAACATAATAAGTCTGGAGATATAAATAAGGTCTAAAGAAAGAGAAATGGAACTATCCTTTAATAAGAACCAGGAAGTGACAAAGCTAGGGAAAAAAATGCAAGATGTATTGTATCCCAACATAGATCAGTAGTGATTTCACAAACTCAGCAGATGCTTTTACTGAAGTTAAGATTTAATAAGACTTTGTCAGAGGAAAATAACATGATTGGAATGTTGGCTGAGCTAGCAAGAGAGCTATTGTGCAGTTGTTTGATAATTTATGCCAGTTATTTGAACATGACCTGTGGTTAATGGAACTTTAAGGACTGCGGGCTTGATTCTCTACTGCCTAACATCTTGTGTAGTCATTTGCACCAGTGAAAATAAATACAGAGTGGATGTAAAAGTAATAACATTTAGATTTGATTGCATTTTACACTCAATTTGCACAGGAGCAAGTGACTACATAAGGAGCAAAGTAGTGAAGAATCAAGCCCTGTGCCAGATTCAGTGGTATACAATGTAGCCATAAATGTGAGGTTTATGGCTGATTTATTACAGATTCTTTGCATCACTGCAGTGGCACAAAGCAGCTGGAGTATATCAGAGAGAATCTGGTGCTCTCTGTCTGGCTACAGCACCTTTAAAATATGGAACATTATTGTCAGAGGGTGTGGTTCTCTCACTCTGGATTTCTCTCTGCAAACAGTTCATAGAATCATCGAAGATTAGGGTTGGAAGAGACCTCAGGAGGTCATCTAGTCCAACCCCCTACTCAAACCAGGACCAACCCCAACTAAATCATCTCAGCCAGGGCTTTGTCAAGCCAGGCCTTAAAAACCTCTAAGGATGGAGATTCCACCACTTCCCTAGGTAACCCATTCCAGTGCTTCACCACCCTTCTAGTGGAATAGTTTTTCCTAATATCCAACCTAGACCACCCCCACTGCACTTGAGACTATTGCTCCTTGTTCTGTCATCTGCCACCACTGAGAACAGCCTAGCTCCGTCCTCTTTGGAACCCCCCTTCAGGTAGTTGAAGGCTGCTATCAAATCCCACCTCGCTCTTCTCTTATGCAGACTAAATCAACCCAGTTCCTTCAGCCTCTCCTCATAACTCATGTGGCACAACCCCCTAATAATTTTCGTTGTCTTCAGCTGGACTCTCTCCAATTTGTCCACATTCTTTCTGTAGTGGGGGGCTCAAAACTGGACACAATACTCCAGATGTGGCCTCACCAGTGCTGAATAGAGGGGAATAATCACTTCCCTCAATCTGCTGGCAATGCTCCTACTAATGCAGCCCAATATGCCGTTAGCCTTCTTGGCAACAAGAGCACACTGCTGACTCGTATCCAGCTTCTCATCCACTGTAATCCCCAGGTCCTTTTCTGCAGAACTGCTGCTTAGCCAGTCAGCCCCCAGCCTGTAGCAGTGCATGGGATTCTTCCATCCTAAGTGCAGGACTCTGCACTTGTCCTTGTTGAACCTCATCAGATTTCTTTTGGCCCAATTCTCTAATTTGTCTAGGTCACTCTGGACCTTATCCCTACCCATCCAACATATCTACCTCTCCCTCCAGTTTAGTGTCAACCGCGAACTTGCTGAGGGTGCAATCCATCCCATCATCCAGATCATTAATGCAAATGTTGAACAAAACTGGCCCCAGGACCGACCCCTGGGGCACTCTGCTTGATACTGGCTGCCAACTAGACATCGAGCCATTGATCACTACCCATTGAGCCCAACAATCTAGTCAGCTTTCTATCCACTTTATAGTCCATTCATCCAATCCATACTTTTTTAACTTGCTAGCAAGAATACTGTGGGAGACCATATCAAAAGCTTGGCTAAAGTCAAGATATATCACGTCCACCGATTTCCCCATATCCACAGAGCCAGTTATCTCATCATAGAAGGCAATCAGGTTGGTCTCACACAGAACTCGTGGCAAGTTCAACAACTGCTTTATTTTATAGTGTAAATATAACTGAACAAGTTCCCCACAGCTTGAGGTTCTTATGTTATCCCTAGACACAGAAGGAGAAATCTCCCTTAGATCCTGGTCTTCTCTGGCCCTTTCTCTCTCTTTCTTTTCCTGTCATTTTATGGCACAGCAGCCTCAGTATAGGAGTCTGTGACCTCCATTTACCACAGTTTTTTGCGTAAGCAAAAATGTATAGTCTCTCACCCAGTCTTGTATCCTTAGAAAAGTGAAGTAATGATTTTTTAATGCCACCCCACTTTTCCGATACTCTCATCAGTCCGTTCAGACTCTATTTTTTCACCTTGAGGCATCTTAGTTCTTCATACATATTTTTTCTGTGTAATTCTCCTTGCATTGCCACAGCAGATGCTCAACTGTTTCTTGGACTTTGCATGTGTTGCACAGCCCGTCTTTTTACTGGTTTAGCAAATATATGTTACCATTCAGGTCACAGTGTCCTGTTAGCACTCGAAATATAGTTACTTCACTTCTTCTATCATAGCTGTCCAAGTTTAGGACATATTCATAGAACCTTTGTCCTTTTTCTGTCTTCGGTCCATAGTTCTTGACATTCCTTCTAAAGTTCTCTCTTAACCAAACTTTTGAAGTTTTATTTACTCTGAGGGATCTTTATATCAACCTCTTCATTTTTTAAGACATTTTTCACTGCTTTATCTGCCATTTCATTGCCTGGTATTCCAATACTCACCGGAATCCACACTGTACCATATGTATACCTAATTGTACTATCTCTGTAGTTAAGAACTATATTTCATTGATTAAGTCATTCCTGCTTTCCAAGGCTCCCTTTCTAATCGCCATTATACCCAATAAAGAGTCAGATAGGATAACAGTCATAGTTGGGTGTACATCCCTTATCCAAGTCAGTGCCAACAGTATACTCATCAATTAGGGTGTCATAATGGCCTCAAAATTGGATAATCTCAGAGTTCTTAACTCCAAATTCAGGAATCCAAAAGGCTGTTCCCATTCCACCTGTGTTGTCACCTCTAGAGCCATCAGTATAGATTTGGCAATGCTAACCTCATTTGCCATGTATAAACTCAAATCTTAGTCTTCCCTTTGTTTTATTATATAATATCATATCCACAACTGGAGAGACAATCATCCAACTATAGTTTGATTTCCCAGGACTAAAGATTTTAATGTCTTCCAGGCCTTCCTTTTTACCCATCTTTTGACTCTGTTAGCATCTGGGAGTTTGTGGCACCCAGTTATTTCTTGTTTACGTAATTCCCAACAGTCCTCATATATTCATTTAGTACACTTATCTTTACTATTTCCATTAACCTTAGCCCAAAAAGTTAAATGCAACAATTTCATCATTAAATTTATAAGCATGTCTCCTGTTGCTACCTGCAGCACACACAACAGAGTCATAATATTCGCACCACATGCAATTCGCAGAGCTTGGGCTTGGATCAGCTCTAATTTTGTTAGTGTTGATTAAGAAGGTGAATTAAAAGCTTGTCATCCATAATCTATAACTGGTTTTATTAATGCCCTATACAGCATCAACACGTTCTTATCTGCACCCCAATTGTTTCCAGCAATACTTTTTAAGCAGATTCATCCTATCTTTACATCTGGACTTGATATGATATATATGACCCTTTGAAGTTAGTTTGTTATCAAACATAACTCCTAAGAATGTAAAATTTTTCACTGCCTGTATTTTTTCTGTATAAAGATATCAGTTCCGTTCTTCCCCATCTTCTGTTTTGTTAAGATCATTCCCTTTGTTTTAGCATGTGAGAACTTAAATCCTCAAGTATCTCCCCATTCTGAAATCCCTGTGAGCACCTCATTGATTCTCTCCACAGCTATTTTAAGTCTTCTCTATTTGGCCCATATAGCACTGTTGTCCATAAATAGAGTAATACCTATTCCTCCCTGTATATTATCTCCAAGAGATCATTAATCATAACGTTTAACAGGGTTGGGCTGATCACACTCATCAGTGGACTGCTTTAGTCAGTTTATAAGTATTCAAGAAAGCCGCCCCCACCCTGACTTGTATGGTTCTATCACTTAAGAAGTTTCCTATCCATGAGAACATTCTTCCCCATATTCCAGTTGTAGCTAGTTTATGCAGCAAACCTTCCCTCCATAGCATGTCATATGCTTTTTCAATATCCAAAAAGACAGCTATCATAAACTCTCTGTTCCTCATGGTCTTTTTTGTATTTGTTTGTAATTTTACAATATAATCAACTGTGCATCTTCCTCTCCTGAAACCACTTTGTACACAGTTTATAATTTCATTTTTTTCCAATTATGCTACTATTCTCGCATTTATCATTCTTTCCATAATTTTTCCCTACGCACAATGCAAGGGCAATAGGTCTATATGCATCAAGTTTTGTGCATATTTTGCTAGGCTTTCCTATTGGTAAAACCACCACTTGCTTACATTCTGCCAGTAAGAGTCTTTTTCTCCCATACATTATTACATAAATTTCAATAAAACTCCTAAATTCCCTTCCAGCAGGTGCTTAAGCATTGCATTACATATGCTATTTTTACTTTTATATATAGCTTTTTAGAGTTCCTGTATGCTGAAATTTCCATTCAGTCCATCATCTTTAAATTCTACCCAGCCATGTAAGAGCTTACAATTTTCTTCAGCAAACATTCTTTAAACTCTATACTTTGATTTGTATCACTACTAACTTTTTGGAACTCATGCTAAAATGTCCATTTTTCCTAAGTTAGAAGTTTCAACTTTATCATTAGGATAAATTTGTTTTTACTCTGTATCCCATTCTTTTAACTTGTTATATATCTAGAAACTTTGTTCATTTTCCCACAATACTTTCTCTAACTCTGTCTCTTTGCCTTTTTGTATAATTCTTTGTTCCCCCGCTTTACATCTTTTATAGTTAATTAAGTCCTTGCTGTTCATTATACGTTTTGCTTGTTTGTATGTATTATTTCATTCTTTAATTGCTGCTTTACGGTCTTCATTTCACCAGGGAACTGAATTTCTGAGTTTGAGGCAATTTGATGTCTTAGGCCTGGTCTACACTACGAGTTTAGATCGACTTTAGCAGCGTTAAATCGAATTAAGCCTGGACACGTTCACACGACGAAGCCCTTTCTTTCGACTTAAAGGGCCCTTTAAACCGGTTTCTTTACTCCACCTCCGACGAGGGGATTAGCGATAAAATCGGCCTTAGCGGGTCGGAATTGGGGTAGTGTGGACAGAATTCGATGTTATTGGCCTCCGGGAGCTATCCCACAGTGCTTCATTGTGACCGCTCTGGACAGCACTCTCAACTCAGATGCACTGACCAGGTAGACAGGAAAAGGCCCGCGAACGTTTGAATTTCATTTCCTGTTTGCTCAGCGTGGAGAGCACAGGTGACCACACAGAGCTCATCAGCACAGGTAACCGTGATGGAGTCCCAGGATCGCAAAAGAGCTCCATCATGGACCAAACGGGAGGTACGGGATCTGCTCGCCATATGGGGAGATGAATCAGTGCTAGCTGAACTCCGAAGCAGTAAACGAAATGGCAAAATATTAGAAAAGGTCTCCAAGGCCATGAAGGACAGAGGCCATAACAGGGACGCACAGCAGTGCCGCGTGAAAATTAAGGAGCTACGGCAAGCCTACCACAAAGCCAGAGAAGCAAACGGAAGGTCCGGGGCAGAGCCGCAAACATGCCGCTTCTACGCGGAGCTGCATGCCATTCTAGGGGGTGCAGCCACCACTACCCCAACCGTGTGCTATGATTCCCTCACTGGAGAAACACACAGGGAAGCGGGTTCGGGGTACGAGGAAGATGAGGATGGAGATAATGTAGATAGCTCACAGCAGCAAGGAAGCGGAGAAACTGGTTTCCCCAACAGCCAGGATATGTTTATCACCCTGGACCTGGAACCAGTAACCCCCGAACTCACCCAAGGCGTGCTCCCAGACCCTGAAGGCACACAAGGGACCTCTGGTGAGTGTACCTTTGTAAATATTACACATGGTTTAAAAGCAAGCGTGTTTAATGATTAATGATTAATTTGCCCTGGCAATTGCGGCCAGTACAGCTACTGGAAAAGTCTGTTAACGTGTATGGGGATGGAGCGGAAATCCTCCAGGGACATCTCCAGAAAGCTCTCCTTCATGTACTCCCAAAGCCTTTGCAAAAGGTTTCTGGGGAGGGCTGCCTTATCCCGTCCGCCATGGTAGGACACTTTACCACGCCAGGCCAGTAGCACGTAGTCTGGAATCATTACATAAAAAAGCATGGCAGCGTATGGTCCCGGTGTTTGCTGGCATGCAGACAACATCCATTCCTGATCGCTCTTTGTTATCCTCAGGAGAGTGATATCTTTCACGTTCACCTGGTTGAAATGGGGCAATTTTATTAAGGGGACATTCAGAGGTGCCCGTTCCGGCTCTGCTGAACAGAAATATTCCCCGCTGTTAGCCACACGGTGGGGGGAGGGGTGAAGTGATCATCCCAGAGGATTGGGTGTGTGGGGGAGGGGAATTAGTTGGGTTTGTGCTGCATGTTAACCCTGAAACCGCAGCCCCTCCTTTTACATTACAAACCCATTTTAAATGGCCAACCCAACGGGTGCTTGGTATGGGAAATGAGAGCACTACTGTTTGAAACCATTCCCACATGTTAAGAAGGTTAAAAAAGCCAAAAGACTGTGTCTTACCATGGCTGCCTGCAAGCTGAAATCTGTGGCCTGGCACTGCGTGAGTGATCTCTCACACCAAACCGGCAGGCCCTCAATATAAGAGGAAAAATGGGGTAGGCTGGGTCCCCAAGGATCACGATAGGCATTTCAACATCCCCAACGGTTACTTTCTGGTCCGGGAAGAAAGTCCCTTCCTCCAGCTTTCGAGACAGAGCAGAGTGCCTGAAGACGCGAGCATCATGTACCTTTCCCGGCCATCCCACGTTGATGTTGGTGAAACGTCCCTTGTGATCCACCAGGGCTTGCAGCAGCATTGAAAAGTACCCCTTGCGGTTTATGTACTCGGTGGCTTGGTGTTCCGGTGCCAAGATAGGGATATGGGTTCCGTCTATGGCCCCACCACAGTTTGGGAATCCCATAGCAGCAAAGCCATCCACTATGGCCTGCACGTTTCCCAGAGTCACTACCCTTGATATCACCAGGTCTTTCGTTGCCATGGCAACTTGGATCACAGCAGTCCCCACAGTAGATTTGCCCACTCCAAATTGATTCCCGACTGACCGGTAGCTGTCTGGCGTTGCAAGCTTCCACAGGGCTATCGCCACTCGCTTCTCAACTGTGAGGGCTGCACTCATCCTGGTATTCTGGCGCTTCAGTGCAGGAGAAAGCAAGTCACAAAGTTCCAAGAAAGTGCCCTTACGCATGCGAAAGTTTCGCAGCCACTGGGAATCGTCCCACACCTGCAGCACGATGCGGTCCCACCAGTCTGTGCTTGTTTCCCAGGCCCAGAATCGGCGTTCCACGGCATGAACCTGCCCCAGTAACACCATGATTTCCACATTGCTGGGGCCTGTGCCTTGTGAGAGGTCTATGTCCATGTCAATTTCCTCATCACTCTCGTTGCCGCGCTGCAATCGCCTCCTCGGCTGGTCCTGGTTTCGCTTTGGCATGTCCTGGCTCTGCATATACTCCAGGACAATGCGCGTGGTGTTCATAGTGCTCATAATTGCCGCTGTGATCTGAGCGGGTTCCATGATCCCAGTGCTAGCTATGGCGCCTGGTCTGAAAAAAGGCGCGAAACTAGTATCTGACGGACCAGGGGAAGGAGGGAGGGAGAGAGGGAGGGAGGGGTGAGTGACGACATGGCGTACAGGTACAGGGAATTAAAATCAAAAAAGGTGGCTGTGCATCAGGGAGAAACACACACAACTGTCACACAGAATGGCCCCCCCCCAAAGATTGAACTCAAAACCCTGGGTTTAGCAGGCCGTTGATTTCACGGAGGGAGGGGGAAGCTAATGAATACAGAACAAATCTATTTTTTACATCTTAAGCTGGCAGCCGACGGTGCAGCATGACTGATAGCCACTGCAGTACGATGACGATGGATACCAGTCGTAATATACCATCTTCTACCAAAAGGCAAGGGGCTGCTGCTGTGTAGCAATGCAGCCCCATGTCTGCCAGCACCCAGATCGCCCTCGGCCTCTTCTGGGTGCTTAGCAGAAAATACTGGGCGATTGGCAGAAAATAGCATACTACGACTGATAGCCATCATCATCAAGACAGTTTGATAGGACTGAGCATGTCTGCCCAGGTGCCCATGATTGACAGCCACTGCAGTACGATGACAACGGATACCAGTCGTAATATACCATCTTCTACCAAAAGGCAAGGGGCTGGTGCAATGCAGCCCTACGGCTGCCAGCCCCATGGCTACCAGTCATGCTGCACCGTCTACCGCCAAAAGGCAGTTAGCTGCTGCTGCTGTGTAGCAATGCAGTACCACGTCTGCCGGCACCCAGATGACATATGGTGACGGTGAGCTGAGCTGAGCGGGCTCCATGCTTGCCGTGGTATGTTGTCTGCACAGGTAACCCAGGTAAAAAGGCACAAATCTATTGTCTGCCGGTGCTCTGACGGAGGGGGAGGGGCCTGGCAACATGTACCCAGAACCCCCCGTGACACTGTTTTGCATCATTCAGGCATTGGGATCTCAACCCAGAATTCCACTGGGCGGCGGAGACTGCGGGAACTGTGGGATAGCTACCCATAGTGCAATGCTCCGGAAGTCGACGCTAGCCTCGGTACTGTGGACGCAGTCCGCCGACTAGAGCACTTAGAGCATTTTATGTGGGGACACACACAATCGGCTGTATACAACCGATTTCTATAAAACCGGCTTCTATAAATTCGACCTAATTTCGTAGTGTAGACATACCCTTACATAAAGCTACTAAGTTGGTTGCCGCTACAGCTCCCTTTCAATCATGAAATTGCTCTAGATTGTCACTTTATACAATTGGTACTTAGATACGCAGCACACTTACTCTGAAAGAGTCCCCAATTTTCTTTTCTAAGACTCCAGGTAGGAATTCCTTCAATGTTTTCAACATTACCTTGGCCTTGATAGTTAGCTCAGGGAAGTAATTACTTCCCATTTCATCTCCTTTATAGATTTCCCAGAAGCACTTACTTGCTATATTGCTTGTTGCAGTTCCCAGATCTAAACATGAAAAGGTTCTATCCTCCAAATTAAACCTAGTACGAGTTCCGGTATTGAGCAATACCAGGTTTTGCATGTCAATGAACTGTTTGAGGCATTTGCCATTATAATCAGTTTTCCTGCTTCCCCATGATTATTTATGGCTATTAACAGCTCCACAAATAATACAGGGGCCTTAACTAACTCTTCCAATTCTAGATTGTCTAGTATTTTTACATGGATTGTATACATTATAGATTCATATAAAGGTGCTATTATTCTGTAGCGGAAGCTCAACAATATTGTACTCAGAACTTAAGTTCTGTACATTTATGTTAACGTAACTAAGTTTATATATAAACACACATACACACTCCCCCTCCTCTTATTTCTCTGAAATGTCTGATTGCATCACATCCTGGGAGTCTAAACATAAGTTTTCTCACTAACCATGTTTCTTGTACACCTATCACATCAGGTTTGTTTTCCATTTCAAAAACAGTTTTCTTTAATTCCTGACCATGTGTTATTAAACAATGCATGTTCCAGCAAAAAATATTAGAACCATGTTGTTTAAACTACTTTACTATCTTCAATTAAAATTGCATGAATGCAGTCTAGAAAAAGACTGCCTGGGTGCAAATACTTTTTTGTTGTTTTTGTTTTAAGTTTTATTTTCAGTCTTTTTCCCTATCTGTAAAGTGCAATTAATTACTTCTATGCTATATGTTTCTCTTTGCTTACAAGTGGTACCTCTTCATCTATTACCCTCATATTATCTTTCCTGCATTGATCTGCATGTTGTTATATCACTATCTCTTCCTTCACTGTCATTTTCCTCCTTCTCCACATTCTACTGAATATTTTTTGGTAGCTTCTACATAGGATACTTTATGGATCGTTTCAATTGTCTGCATCTCATTCAGCTGTTACATACCCTTTGTATGTTGCACAGTGCTTATTCCCACAATTGCTGCATTTTAGTTCTGTTTTTCCATACCATTCTCATAGGAGTGTTTACCACAACTCATTTTCCCCTTTCAGACAGCTGTGACTGCCCAAACCTTTGACACTTATAATATCTCACAGGGCCCAGGATATATGGCTTAATCCAGAAGATTTAATATCCTGTATAAACCCTATCAGGTAGCATCAGAACTTTAAATGTTACTCAGGCAGCTGTGGATGGGCTGCCTTCTTCCCCCTCCTCTTAATTAGTTGCTTAACGAATAGCACTTGGTCCTCACCTATACTCCTTTTAGTTTCATCCTCAGTCATGCCCAGTGGAACCCCCCCATACATTATCCCTCCTGCTTCTATCATAAATTTCTGGGCTGGTAAATTACTTTTATTTTTCCTAAAGGTGTAGTTTTAAGAAGTTTCTCAGTCTGTTACTTATGCATACATTCTACTAATCTCTATGCTGCATTCTTTTAGCTTTTAATATATCTCCAATACTTTGCCTAATCCACTCTGCCTTTTTCAAGGGATTAACATCTCCTAGCTTTACATCTTCAGCTAGTGGTTTGATAATTATAAGACGTAGATCCTTTTCTTTACTCTTTTTTTCCATCCCTGTCCGCTCCCTCTTCTTCAGATATTTCTATTTTTCCCTTCTTCCTAATCTGAAGCCACTCCTTATTCCTTCTCCCTCATTTTCCAATGTAACTTCCAACCTTTCCCTCTCAGTCTGTATTTCCAACTCTGTTCAGCTACTGAGCAATCAGCCTACACAGCCAGGCTAGGCCACTTCCTCTTCGTGTCTTTCTTTTAGCTGTCCTCAGCTGATAAATTGAGCCACCTTGTTAATTGTTCACTCCTTAACCAAATCTCCCTCTTTTGCCCTATCTGGGACACTTATTAAATGCTCAGAGTGGTGAGTCACCCTAGGCTACTCACACCTTGTCACAATTATCCAGAGTTCAAAGTACTTGTCAGTTTGGAAAATAGAAGTAGCTGTGCTTGGTTGTGGACTGAATCTAAGGGTAAGTCCAGGGCCGGCTCTGGCTTTTTTGCCGCCCCAGGCAAAAAAGCCTCCTGCCGGGGAGAGCGGAGCCCCGGTGGCCAGAGCACCGGGGGGAGGGCGGCGAGCCCCGCCGGGGGGCCGCTCCCCCCGGGGGCCAGAGGCTGCGCTGGGGGGAGGGCGGAGAGCCTCGCCGGGGCTCCGCTCTCCCCGGCGGCCAGAGGCAGCGCCGGGGGGAG
>NW_020664372.1:23028625-23094886 GCF_002925995.2 Terrapene triunguis | reverse complement strand
CCCCGGCGGCCAGAGGCAGCGCCGGGGGGAGGGCGGCGAGCCCGGCCAGGGCTTCGCTCTCGGGCCGGAGCGCCGCGCCGCCCCCCTCCAGGTGCCGCCCCAAGCACCAGCTTGGTGGGCTGGTGCCTAGAGCCGGCCCTGGGTAAGTCTATACTTACCCGCTGGTTCGGCGGCAAGCAATCGATCTTCTGGGATCGATTTAGCGCGTCTTGTCTAGATGCGATAAATCGATCCCGGAAGTGCTCGCCGTCGACGCCGGTAATCCTGCTCCGCGAGAGGAGTAGGCGGAGTTGACGGGGGAGCCTGCCTGCCGCGTGTGGACCCGCGGTAAGTACCTTTAAGTTCGAACTAAGATACTTCGACTTCAGCTACGTTATTCACGTAGCTGAAGTTGCATATCTTAGTTCGAACTGGGGGCTTAGTGTGGACCAGCCCTAAGAATGAAGCTCTGGGATGAAGATTGTAGTCAACAACTTCATTTCCCTAGCAGAATGGAATTGGATACAGTAAGGGTAAAGCTTATCTGTGCAGTAGACAGAGCTTTCTTGGGGGGCTGATCTGATACTGTGGAAATTAGTTCCTCCTGGACCATCACAAACCTCATCACTGTCTGCTTTAAATGCAAAGCACATTTCTTTTACCTTGCCTTCTTTAACATAAATTACAGCAACATGTGTAGGTGTATATGCTCCCTGGTGTGTTTATTCCTTGGTTCAGATATTTTAGGAAGTCTTTAAGAAAGCAAATTGTCAAGTTTTCTATTCTTAGTTATTTGGACCCTAAGTAGTTGTTATTAATGGACTACTAGTGTGGATAACTGGGTTTTTTTTGGTCTAATTTTTAATCACAATATGCCATACAGCACATAGTGGCAAAACTTTGGAAATCTGGTGTAAATATTACCATCTGACATAAACTGCTCAGAAAAATGACTATTCTAGAGCTAGTGATGGCAACTTTTCATTATAAGAACACCAGATTTGAAAGGCTTTTGGTTCCTTCATATAATTTTTATTACAGGGATGGATTTTTTAAAGTAAGATTGAATTGCATTATGTAAGCAGAGAGCTTTTGAACGGGCTACTATTAGGTCTGAAATTTTCACTTTTCTTTTTTAAGAAAGATGATGGAATTCTTCTCTTTTACTCAATACCTACAGTAAAGTCATGTAGATTTTAACTTCCTCTTTATGAATTTCTAACTTGTATTGAAAGGACAGTGGTGTTTGCCTCTGCTTAACACTGCTATTTTTATAGCAGTGTATCTTTGAATAATTCCACAAATGCCTTATTTATTAAATACTTGTTTTCTTTTCAATGTTCATGATTCAGATATGTGGTAAAATGAATTACTGTAGTATGCACTAGAGTTTTTAACAGTAATTTATCTATTTAATCTTAATAACTAAGCACTAGATTGTGACATTACATTCTGTCCAGTGTATATGGCAGTATGTTTTTGTGCTTTCTCTGAGGCAGCTGTGGAGGAAGATTATGACACAGGGAGTCATTTTCCCCCCAGGTCTTTCCATTGCTTCAGGAAGGGAGTAAACTGAGTCAGGTATAGACCCAGCTCAGTGGTGGCAGCTGCTGGCATAGCTATTTTGCTGGGTGCATGGGGGTGGCAGAACCAATGCTCTGCCTACTTTCATTCTCTCCCAACATGAATGAGGAGGCAGGGGGAAAAAGTAATGGCTCTGTGGAGATTGCTTCCCCAATTGCACTGCTATGCATGATGCCAGGCTATGATTTGGCCCTAAACAAGAGTCACTTTTGCAGCTCTTACTTATGTGGGTTTTCTAGTGATTTCAGTGGGGTTACTTGCGTGAATACAATTATTGTTAGGAAGGTTTGCAGAATCTAGGCTCTAGTTGGCTGTTAAATCATTGCTACTTTACAGACATACAAATGTTTTAAAGGAAGTGTAAAGTTCTTTTATTTCTGGGGAGAATGTTTTTTTGGGGGGGGGAACTGGCATACAATCAAAAGTACACAGTGGTCCTTTAAAACATTTCAAAAATAGTTTTTAAATATGGAATCAACAAAATAATAGCAAGAGGATAAAACAGCAATCAAAGCCTAAAACAACAGAAATTAAAGCAAATTAGCAACCAGGATGAACAACAGAGGTATATCAAAAGCATACTTTATACATTATTTTATGCCCAGTAGATTTTTCTGAGTATGACAATCTCAATTAGATAAGTAGTACAAATGACAACCAGCTGAAGTGGAATGGAGGGAATCATAGTAAGCATGTATTAGTACATTACATAGTAGTAGTAGTTTATTAATATTAAACATGTGGCATCAGGTCCTCAACTAAGTCAAAGCCCGTTTGTGGTAGGCATTGTACAAACACGTAGTGTATGACCGTCAAAGCATGTTCTTCTTTCTTGTGGAGAAACATAACTAGAATCTGTATGTGAGAAACTTGGTTCTTCTTTGCCAGCAAATATCTGTGCTGAATCAGGTATTCTGCCATGAAACTGAGATCCACGATCTTCTGGACACATATACAGTGTAAACATTACCAGACTACCACATCTCAGTAGAGTGCTGATTTGTCCTGTCTTATTTTCACACATACTGTCACTTTTTTCCAGTCCAAGCCCTTGAAACTATACACAAAATGCCCGTGAAACTGCGGGAGACTTTGTGAAGTTATCGTGTCAAAGAGTTTGCTACCTCTGATGAAAGAAGGTAGTAGCTGTAAATTGTAAGTGTATAATCAAACATAGGCTGTGATGATGGATTTGTAATCCTAAGGGCTGCTCTGAATTGCACTACCTATGGTGGTCTGATAGAGACCTGCGCATCAGCTGGGGAGTAGGCAAAGTGCCATGTACTCCATCTTGCCACTGATGTGCTGCCTCCTACATGGAGGTGGGGACAGCAGGTGATTTAAAGTCAGGTACACCATCTCTATACCACTCAAAGATTTCCCCCCCCCCCCTCAGGAGAATCTTCACTGGTATCTTTAGGGCAGCTTTCCAGCTGCTTTGAGCGGCTGAGGATCTGGCCATATATTGAAAAACAAGGACTTAGCGCAAAAAGTCTCAAGTCTTTGTAAGAACTTAATTTAAAAAGGTAAAAGAGTAGAGGATTTTCTACAGTCTTTTTGGAAGTAGATACAAGGATTAATAACCATGAATTAATATTCTGTTAATAAAATGTGCACAGCAGCATACCCATTTGAATGGACACTTTACAGAGATTTTTAAACAATACTTTCCTTCCCCTGAGGAATGTATAACCTAAATAAGATTCCAAACCAGCAAGTCTTACATGTGTACTTAACTTTACACACACAAGTAGATCCCTTGAAGTCTGTGGGACTACTCTCTTATGGAAAGTTAAGCACGTATGTAAGTCTTTACAGGAGAAAAACTAAAATTATTCAAATGGAAAGTAACAGACAAAAGAAAGTGGTAGGGAAAGAAGGTATGAGTGTTAAAGCAAATAAAGATAATATGAGTAATTATAATATCATATAAGGATAATAAATCTCTACACTAGGGCTGTCAATTAATCGCAGTTAACTCATGAGATTAACTCAAAAATTAATCGCGATTAATCCCAGTTTTAATCGCACTGTTAAACAATAGAATACCAATTGAAATTTATTAAATATTTTTGGATGTTTTTCTACATTTTCAAATATATTGATTTAAATTACAACACAGAATACAAAGTGAGCAGTGCTCACTTTATATTATCATTTTTACAGTGCAAATATTTGTAATAAACAAAAGAAATATTTTTCAATTAATCTCATACAAGTACCGTAGTACAATCTCTTTACTGTGAAAGTGCAGCTTACAAATGTAGATTTTGTTGTTGTTACATAACTGCACTCTAAAACAAAACAATGTAAAACTTTAGCGCCTACAAGTCCACTCAGTCCTACTTCTTATTCAGCCAACCGCTAAGACAAACAAGTTTGTTTACATTTATGGATGAGAATGCTGCCACTTCTTATTTGCAATGTCACCTGAAAGTGAGAACAAGCATTCACATGGCACTTTTGTAGCCAGCATTGCAAGGTATTTACATGCCAGATATGCTAAACTTTCGTATGCCCCTTCATGTTTCAGCGACCATTCCAGAGGACATGCTTCCATGCTGATGACACACATTAAAAAGTAATGCATTAATTAAATTTGTGACTGAACTCCTTGGGGCAGAATTGTATGTCTCCTGTTCTATTTTACTTGAATTCTACTATGTATTTCATAGCAGTCTCAGATGATGACCCAGCACATGTTGTTCGTTTTAAGACCACTTTCAGTGCAGATTTCACAAAACGCAAAGAGGGTACCAATGTGAGATTTCTAAAGATAGCTACACACTCAACCCAAGGTTTAAGAATCTGACGTGCCTTCCAAAATCTGAGAGGGACTAGGTGTGGAGCATGCTTTCAGAAGTCCTAAAAGGAGCAACACTCCGATGCGGAAACTACAGAACCCGAACCACCAAAAAAGAAAAATCAACCTTCTGCTGGTGGCATCTAACTCAAATGATGAAAGTGAACATGCATTGGTCTGCACTGCCTTGGATCGTTATTGAGCAGAACCTGTCATCAGCATAGATGCATGTCCTCTGGAATGGTGGCTGAAGCATGAAGGGACATATGAATCTTTAGCGCATCTGGCACATAAATATCTTGTGACACTGGCTACAACAATGCCATGAAAACGCCTGTTCTTACTTCCGGGTGACATTGTAAACAAGAAGCAGGCAGCATTATCTCCTGCAAATGTAAACAAACTTGTTTATCTGAGTGACTGGCTGAACAAGTAGTAGTACTGAGTGGACTTGTAGGCTATAAAGTTTTACATTGGTTTATTTTTGAATGCAGTTTTTCTTTGTACATAATTCTAAATTTGTAAGTTCAACTTTTATGATAAAGGATTGCACTACAGTACTTGTATGAGGTGAACTGAAAAATATTTTGTTTTTACAGCAAATATTTGCAATCAAAAATAAAGTGAGCACTGTACACTTTGTTGTAATTGAAATCAATATATTTTAAAATGTAGAAAACATCAAAAATATTTAAATGGTATTCTATTATTTTACAATGCGATTAATTTTTTAAATCGCTTGACAACCCTTCTCTACATAATAAAGTGGGTGAATTGGATAATATTAAATTTATTAAACTTCTGCATGTAGTGATCCTGCCAGGTAGTGCCTAAAATGGACATTTGGAACCGTTTTGGTCCTGACAAGATGATACTAGCCAACTGGTTTTTATTTTGTGAAAAGACTTCCAAGGGGAGAACCCCAAACCTATAAATATTAGTATTGCAAGACTTGTGCTAGTGGTTTGTGACTACCCGGGAGGAAGGAGCAATATCTTCCAGTGACAAGTATGGTAGCTGGAAGATTCACCTTTGTCCAGCTTGTCCTTGTCCATCCCTCCACACCATTCTGTTTTGTTGCGAGCATGTTTTTTCCATTTCTGGCCAGAGTTCTGGGATCAGCCCAGCGCGTTTTCGGTCTGCCCAGTGATCGCTTGTGGTCTCTGGGGATCCAGTCACTGATGTGGGTTGTTCACCTATTCTCGTGCCTGTGGACTACATGACCCGCAAATCTTTGCTTTGCATCATACATCACCTGCAGTACATCGGTGGCACATTAAAGTATTAAAATATTATTATTCCATCATCTGGGGTCACATCTGTCATGGTGCCTGGTGTATCTCACAGCTAAGAGTGCCAAACTCATGTGAGACTCTCAGAAACCAGGCAGACACCTAGACTGGTGGTATATTCTATCATTAGATTTTGCCAAGCCAGTAACAAAAGTGTTCTCCTGGATCACTATATTAGTTTTACCATGGAGTCACAGACAATCCCCTTATGCTCTCTAGCTTCTCTTTACCTCCCAGACAAACTGCACTTTATGATGAAAGGTTATTAAAACCAAAATTCACCACATATTAGGTTTTTCCAATCCCAAGGGATCAGTCATACCCCAGGTCACTAGGTGCTCAGGATCTTCCCCAAAACAATGCTATAGCCAATTCCTTTAGTAACAAATCCTTAATTTTAGTTTAGCTAAGAAACAGAAATGAGTTATTAAAAGGTTAAAGCAGATAAAATACATTACAGTTGGGTCAGAGTTTGTAGTCCAAATGATAACCGAGGTGTAGTAGTCTGACAGTCTCTTCAGGTATGTCTACACTACCCACCGGATCGGCAGGCAGCGATCGATCCAGCGGGGGTCGATTTATCGCGTCTAGTCTAGACCCGATAAATCGACCCGAGCACTCTCCCATCGACTCCAGTACTCCACCGCCGCGAGAGGCGCAGGCAGAGTCGACGGGGGAGCGGCAGCAGTTAACTCACCGCAGTGAAGACTCCGTGGTGAGTAGGTCTAAGTACATCGACTTCAGCTACATTATTCACGTAGCTGAAGTTGCGTAACTTAGATCAATTCCCCCCCCCCCAAGTGTAAACCAAGCCAAGTCTCTTCATAAATTCCTCAGGGCTTCTCAAAACTGGTGTTTGGGGACCTCTGTTTATCTGGAACGCTCTCTGACAGAATTCAGATGAATCAGAGATAAAGAATCACTCCCAGGATCCAGTATTTTCTAGACCTTGCTCACAGGAAGACAAGCTGACAGGCACCTTCATCCCAGTATGAGGTCTGATGGGTAGCCAGTGCAGACCGTCTGTGGGTTTCCATTGTTGCTTTGAAGTTAGCATTTTGAATATTTGACCTTGGGTCACCACATCAAAGATCACTTGCTTTGAAATCAACATTCTACTTCCCATACATACACAAGTAAATCAGTTACCATGATATGCATAATACCATTGCCAGCTATTCATTACAATAGAAATAGATAATTGAAAGCAATACAGATACCATTCATTTGGTTTTCAGGAAGTCCACACATCAAGCAAATCGTTATCCTGCTAACACAAGTCTTTGATCTAGGGTTAATTAAGCATAGGATACACATATACAATACAAATTAACAAGTTACAGATACGTGAAGACAATAGCACTAACGGTACTTTGAACTATTCCAACAGACAAGTAAATTGGCTTGACACCACTACAATGCCTCTTGGTATTCTTTTGATTCCTATCACCACGAGTGAATTGGTACATTTAACACTTCTTTGAGGTTGTGACCTGAACTAGCCAGATACTAGCCTTACAGAGCTGGTAACTTGTTTATAGAGCATCACAATATCATGCAAACATCCACCATCTTTGTTTGTCTGGGGGTGGCATTACAGTCCACCACCTGCTTATCATCTTTGATGCAATCCATCCATCACTTCCTTGGCTTTCCTCAGTGTCTCTTTCCTACCACCGTCTCCTGCCTTGTTATCTTCACCAGATCCTCTTCATTTATCCTCTGTCTGTGCCCAAACCAGCAAAGTCACAATTCCTGTATTTTGTCAACCACGTTATGAACTTCCATGCTCTTGCTTTCCTTTTGGAATGCTTCATCAAACTCTTTTTATTATGCAAAGACATCTCATTTTGAACACCTATAGGTGCTGAATATGCCATCTCTCTACTACCCATGCTTCTGCACCATACAGCATTGTGGGGGCGGGGGCACTCCTGTTCTATATAATTGGGCTTTCAGTCTCACTGGCATATGCTTGTCATACACCACCCCTCAGATGTTAATCCACACTCTTTCAGCACTCACCAGTGTGGATTGTATTTCACATTCAAACTCACCATGTTTTGTATTAAAATGCCAGGATTATTCTGCAGGTTTAATTGGAAAGATATCAAAGATTTGAAGAGGTGAAAAAGCAGCTCCACCCTAGCAACTAAACCCTGGGATCACCAGACAGCCACTTGGCTGAACTATGGACTGGAAATCTCCTTGATGTTGAGCGGAAAATATTCCTCTTTCCAGGGCTGCAACAAGTTTTGCTAGTTTGCAGGGAGTAATTTAGCTATTTGTCTCACTGTAAATAGAATACCCTTGGCCTGACATTGATACACAGCCATCTTTGAGGCATGTGATATCTGTTAAACAGCACATTGCAACACTGTACAGCCGCTTAGGATAGGGTGTGAAAAATATCTTACCAACTAAGGCCTTGTCTGTATTCAAAGTTACACTTTAAAGTTGAACTTTAAATTGGTTTAAAATCTGATTAACTTAAACTGGTAGAAAACTATGTGGATACTCTTAATTCAATTTAAACCTAGTGTGACGGGTTCTCCCCAAGGTGCCACTGAGGCACCTTCCCCCACCAACCTGGGCTCCCTTTACACTGTACTGCTGTGACCAGCCTACACTTTCACCAGCACATATACAGGTAGGGACACACCTATCTGTAGTTACATGCAGACACTGTGATCAGTGCTGCATGGGAGGGCTCCAGCTAGGGAGTGTAAATTCAAAATTATACCATCTTACACTGCACAGAGAACTGTACAGCATAAACTCATGAAATTTGCCCCCTCCCTCAATGTGGAGAGGAATATACAATAGCTTTCTGCCACGAGTTATGACTCCCACACACTGGTTTTAAACAAAGCAAAAACAAGTTTATTAACTACAAAAGATGGATTTTAAGTGATTATAAGGGATAGCAAACAGATCAAAGCAGATTACCTAGCAAATAAACAAAAATGCAATCTAAGCTTAATATGATATGAATACCAGATCAGCACCCTAAGTAATGATACAAGCAGGCTGCAAATTCTTAAGGGGCAAGATGCACTTGCTTACAGCTTGGAATCGCAAGGTGTTCCATTCACAGGCTAAAAATCCCTGTAGCCTGGGTCCAGCACTTCCCCCAGTTCAGTCTTTGTTCCTCAGGTGTTTTCAGGAGTCTTTTTGGGTGGGGAGTCAGTGAAGAACCCTGATGATGTCACTCCCCTGCCTTATATAGCTTTTGCATATGGCAGGAACCCTTTGTTTCAAAGCTTGGTTCCCACGCCAGTCAGTGGAAAAACAATGATATCCCAAGATGGAGTCCAGCACCAGGTGACCTGGTCACATGCCCCTGTAGTGTCACAGTAGCCATTATTTGGAGGCTGTCTGCAGCATCCTCAGGAAGGCCTCCAGGTGGGAGATAAGCTTCTTCTCCTATTGTTTTCTCCAATGGCCCTTCCCCACCCAGCTTTTCAGAATTAAAGCATCTTATCTAGTGGGTGTTCCTCAGGTGTAAACACAATTGTAATACAATTGTCTGTATTTCATAACAACTAAATTTATAATGATTGCTATTAACTTCCTCCTTTTCCCATTTGCTTTACATATTTGCTTTCACTTCCCTTCTTAACCAGGACTGATTTTTAACTGACAAAGGTATCTTTTGTGATTGTGGAATTGTGATTTGGGGAAGTGGGGTCACCTAGTAAGCTTTTCTTAAACTCCTAATTATTGTTCACATTGGGAGGAAAATTTTAAATAAAAATCTATTTTGTTTATACCTGTTTTCAGCTTTGGGAAACTGACCCTATTAAAGAAAGTACCAAGTATACATATTGCTTGTTGGGACCTTATTCTGTTTACATATAACAAATATAATTAGGTTGTTATCACTTGCACCTAGACAACCATTAACTTTTAATTCAGTAATCAATTCATCTTGATCTATCAGAATGAGGTCTACTATAGAATTTCCCTGGGTAAAGTGTAATATTGCTTGTGTTAGAAAATCTCTAATTTTAAAAATTTCCAAGCAAGTTTTTCTAGTGACAGCATGAAATCTCCTGCATTTGTTCCCATGATAACCCAGTTTTAGTTTCTAGTCACTATAGATATATGTTTAAAAAGCTGTTCATCCTATTCTCTAGTCTGAGTTGGGAGGTCTATGACAGACTCTCACTGGTACTCCATGTTGTGATTTGTTAGTTGGAACAGGGCTGAACTGTCAAGTACTCTAAAGTAAGGAATGGTATTTTTGATTTAGAACGCCACTCCCTTTCTTCCCATTCTATCCTTCCTAAACAGGGTAATGTAGCCAGTGATTTTAACATTCCAATTATGTGAATCCTCCCACCATATTTCACTAATACTTACATTGGTCAATTTCTTTTAATAAATTAGCACTTCTAATTTCTTTTGTTTATTGCCCAAGCTTCAAGCATTTGTACACAGGCATTAGAAAGGACTAGATCCACCAAGATACTTGTAGGTTCTTAAACCCTGTTTTAGGTGCCACAAGTACTCCTGTTCTTTTTACAAAATCCCTGTTCATCTGCTGCCTAATCCTGTAGGTGCCTAAACTCACTCAGTGCCTACTTTTTCAAGGTAAAAGCTCCCTTTGTGCCTCACTTTCAGCCTCTGGGCTTGCATACTGCTGCCTCACTTTGGGTATTCAGATGCTTATCTTCCACCTGAGCCCAGCCCAATTTATAAACCAGGGAAGATAGGCAGAAGAGCGTGTATCCCACATGTGGGACCTGATCTATTAGGCATGCTCTGAATACGCCTAACTGGTTCAGACACCATTCAAAAATGTATCCAAAAGAGGAAATGGGGCTGTCAACCTCATAACTTTTAGCCCAGCTGGGGTGTGGGAGATCCAAGTTCAATGTACCCCTCTGCCTGATGAGAAGGGACACACCCTAGTCAAATCCTACCTTTCAGGAGGATGCCCTAAACCACTGAGCTATGGGATATTCTGATGTGGTGTTCTATCAGTCTCTCCATTTAAAGCTGTTCCACTTTTGCTAAATAAAGAGTCATTGGAGCAGGGGGGCTGGACCCTAAGTCTCCTGCTTCCCATGGATGCCCTGACCACAAGACTATAAAATCATTCTCACTCACTCTGACCCAATTACTATTTAATTTTTGAATCCAAAAGTGGAACAGCTTCCACAGGAGAGGTGGAGGGCTCCTCAACACACACATACATGCATCCCTATAGCCCATAGGGGCCGACTTTGTGGGTGCTGTGGGGCTTGAGCACCCACGTGGAAAAATTAGCAGGTGCTCCGCACCCACTAGCAGCCAAGCTCCCTCTGCCCCCGCCTCGCTCCTCCCAGTGCTTCCCACCTGCCGCTTAACAGCTGTTTGGCGGTGCTTAGGACTTTCCAGGAGGGAGGGGGAGGAGTGGGGACGTGGCATGCTCGGGGGAGGAGGAGGTAAAGAGGCAGGGCAGGTGCAGGGACTTGGCGAAAGGGGGTGGAATTGGGGTGGGGCACGGCCAGGGATGCAGCGGGGGGTGTTGAGCATTCGTGAGGACAGTCACCTAACAGGTGGGAGACACCTCTTCAAATCCTGTCTAGTGTCTCCCCAGCAAGCAGAGAGTGGGAATCAAATCTGGGACTCTCACATAAAAGTTCTTACCTATGGACTGAAAGCTATAAGGGTGGAACCTGCATCACTTCCTTCTCTGGTGTTTCCTGCACAAAGCAGGTTAGATTCCTAAACTGTCTGACTCCAGCAGAGGGGTTCCTAGCTGTGGATTGCAAGAAGAGATAGGTGCTTCCCTGCCTTCCAAACTTAGATGTTTAATTCTGTGAGGAGGCAGCATTTTGGACACGCCCCTTGCACCAAATGCACACATGCACAACCTGCCCATGGGACAGGTAATCATAGATGCTGCATTGAGTGCAATAAACTGGATAGTCCCCACTCCGTTGCTGGACTTCTGCCTGTATTCTCTTTTTACTCCTGTAGCGCGTTCCTTTGTTGATGTTTGTTTTTATTGGAGTGTTTTTGGCCTTAAGTTTAAAGAACATTAAGTGCATCTAGCCCACCCTCAGTAGCCTGCCCCTTGGTTAAGGGTTAATAGTTAAAGGGCTTAGGGATGAAAGTCTCATTAAGAAGCTTTCAGCCTTGCCTGCTAGGCTCAGTGCACCGTCCCCAAACAAACAGAGCACACAGTATATTTCAGTCAGGCAGTAAGCACACCACAAACACACTACAGACAACAAACTTACCCCAAGAGTCACGTAATCACTCCTCCTTCACTTGGAGAACTCCCTTGCAAAACTCCCGTTAGCTTTAGCTGCTCCTGTTCGTTAGCTCCTCTGGTCGTTTAGGAGGGAGCTTTTTAAAGTCCTGGTCTTCCTGAATATCCCCAGCTCCTGGTTAAGGGTTGATGGGTGCTAAAGGGCTTAGGGATCCCATTGCTGTTCTGGTAACTTTCTAGGTATCCAATCCCCAAGTCTCTTTATGGATCTGGGCCAAGATCCTTTACTTTGATAGTACCTGAGGCTGAATTATGTTTGTGTATTTGTACTGTCTTTATCCCTTAACCTTTGCTGCCATCCTGCATATTTCTGCCTCAGTGACACTGAATATTATGAGTAGTGGTATGTTTGTGGTGCCCAAAGGCCCCAATGAAGAACAGGGATCACATGCATTATGTGCTGTACAATCATATGCTCTGTGACCTGAAGAATTTACAGACTTGTTTTCAAATCTCAGATTAATATTTTTGTCTCCCTTGGCTACACCACTGAATTGTTCTTTTCATGTGTGAAGTGTAAATGATCTAACTCTGTCAAATGTTTTTACAGTTTGTGTGAAAGATGCTTTAGTAAGAGTCTCTGATCCTTCAAGCACTTACTCACAGAAGTAACTTTATTCACATGACTAATTCCATTGAGTTCAGTAGGACTAGTCATGTGAGAATAGTCCCTCAGTGGAAATTCAATGGGACAACTCACCTGAAAAAATGACTTTACCTATACCAGTTTGTAGGGTTAGGCACTAAAGTCTCAGTCCTGCAAACATACATATATGTAACTTTACTTAGCTAAACTTTCTATCAGTATGACTCAAGCTTTACAGAGAGGCAAAGTAAAAACATTGGAAAAAATAATGACGTTTAATAAGAATGTATGTGTATAAATATTGATGCTTGATAATGAACGAAAGAGACTGATTTTTCAAATCTGCTATGAAACTTAATTGCTGTTGTCCTGTTTTGAATAACTTTTTAAAATGTCTTCCTACGTTAAATATTTACATTGATCAAAATTAAAAGCACATATTTAAATATCAAAATGATCTATTTTAATTCACAAAATAACATTAAGGAAGCAAGGCACTGCGGTTGGCTGTAGTTAACACGGTGCTGCAGTTGGCATCTAGTGTAAATTTGTGGCTGTTTACTTGTCTCCTCTCCAGCCATGCTAGTAGCATGATTAATACCTCATTACAACAAGACCCCTAATCTGAGCACACAGACTGGAAAGGTGGGAAAGTCTGGCCCTGGACTCTGAGCGGTCTGAGCCCAACTACAGCTAGGATGTGGGGAGCATCTCACTTTGCAGTGGTGGACATAAAATAGCTGATGCTATCAACTGCAGCAAAGGGCAAGTCCAGTCCAGGCTCGGGCATACTTTTCAACCTGCCAGATGCAGGCTCCCCAATGTGACAAAGACCCAAAATGGGGGATGTTCAGCTCCCTACCTGTAGGAAAATTATAGAGGTGCAATTAATTTTTTTGGTGTAGATAATTCTTTCTATCACTACATCTTCATGGCTCCTTATAGTCTGATGTAAATAATTCTTAACCATAAAAGTGAGCAGGACCACCCGGTGTGTAACCGTGGGGTTCATATAATAAGTGAGTGAGGACAGGGAAATTGGGTGGTCAAAGCTGCTGTGCGCCTAGGCGAGGGCCCGTGACGCAAGGCACAGCTAGGAGCAGGGACAGGCTCTGCACCGACGGGAGGGCAGGGGCCGAGAAGGAGGCTTGTGAAACCTACTCTCCGCCCTCCCTGCCACCGATCCCCGTTCACCCCGCGCCACCTCGCACAGGTCACTGCGGACCCGCCCTGTGCGAGGGGAGGCCGTGGCGATGAGCTCAGCGCCGAGCGGGAATTTCCGGCTCGCGCCGGCCCCGCCCCAATGTTGGCCTGGGCTCCCCGGGAGACCGAAGGGCGGGGAGCGGAAGGGGAGCAGCCGGGCAGGTAGCGCCGCGACCAATCCGATGTGGAACCGGGGACCAGGTGTGGGCGGGGCATGATGGGTGGCCCCACCCCGTTCGCCATCGCGGCTGCGCCAATCAGCGACCGAGGCTGCGCCCTGCGCCCTCCCCCCTCGTGTGACTCAGTGTTTGGGGTGGGAGCGCGGCGCGCGCTGGGAGCATGGGCTGAGCGAGGGAGGGGCCACCTGAGAGGGCCGGCGCCAGCTGCGACACTGCCTCGCCGCCTACGGCCGGGCCATGGGGGCGCGGGGGGCCGCGGAGTGAGGGGCCGGGAGCGCGGCGAGGCGGCGGCGGCAGCAGCGGTCATGTCGCAGGCGCTGGTCCCCCCGGAGACTCGGAAGTTCACCCGGGCGCTCAGCAAGCCGGGCACGGCGGCAGAGCTGCGGCAGAGTGTCTCCGAGGCGGTGCGGGGCTCCGTGTTCGTGGTAAGAGCCCGGCCGGGCAGGGACTGCAGATACTATTCCCCCCCCGGCTCCGGTTGGGCGGCTGCGGGTCAGTGCCCGTCTCTTCCCGCACAGGGGGCCGGGGCGCATCCCCGCAGGGATGAGCGGGAGCCGATCGCCTCCCCCGCCACCACGGAGCTCTCTCCGCAGGGCACCGGGGTCTGATGCTACCGCCGAGCTCCCCGCATCAATAGGGCTCCGACGCCCGCGGCGGGAGGGAGCCGCCGGGCTGTCACGGCGCGGGGCTTGCCCCTGGCTCGCGGCGGGGCGCGCGCCTCCTGTTGGGCCACGGCTCTGGCCCGGGCTGAGGTGTCGGTGCGGCCCGGTGGAGAGCCAGCCAGGGACGCTCCCTGTGTGGGTGGGGGCGCGGCGGGGCTCTCCGCCGGCACAGCGCTGGGAGTCGCCGCCGCGCTCCTCGGTGCGGCTGCAAACTTCCATCCAGTCACGGCGCGTTTCCGTAGCGCTGTGCGTTGCGTGGAAGTCTGTGGGTGTGTCTGAAGAATCGGTAAAAAAGGAGGTGCGATGGCACTTTGTGTGCCCTCCTCACCCCGGTAGCGCGTGTGCTGGGTCGTTCCTCTTCATCTCTGTTCTGAAATTTTCCTAACCCGGGAATTAAACCCAGACGTATCAGCGATGGGGTTGTAATCAAACGGGGGCTCGTGGGGATTCAGTAACTACTCTGTAGAATCTGACTAGAAGGAAGCGAAGCTAGGCTGTGTTCTGTCACTTAACCCCCCCCCCCGCCCCAATCCTGGTCTACCCTACAGGTTTATGTCACTAAAATTACATCACTCAGGGGTTTGGAAAATCCATGCCCCTGAGCAACGCACTTACACCAATTTGAGCCTCAGTGTAGATAGTGCTATGTTATCAGGAGGGCTTCCCCTGTCCACATAATTACTGCCTCTGGGGGACGTGGAGTAGGTACGTGATGGGAGAAGCTCTCCCGTCGGCATAGGTAGCTTCTTCACTAAACACTACAGTGGCAGTGCTGTACGGTGTAGCTGTGCCACCTCACTGCTGTAAGTGTAGACAGGCCCTAAGGCCATGTCTACATTGGCACTTTGGTCATGTTAACTTTTTGTTGCTCAGGGTTATGAAAAAATACTCCCTTTAACGACAAAGGTTTTAATGACGAAAAGCACCAGTGTGGATAGTGCTTCTGGTGACAAATCTATGGCTCCACGGCAATAAAGAGCAGTTACACAGTGCACCTTAAAATGGTGCAGCTGCACAGCCAAGCCATTGTAAAGTGCACAGTGTAGACATAGCCTTAGTCACTTAATCTCTCTGCCTCCTTTTCTCCAGCTTTAAAACGGGGACAGTAATGCTTACCTATCATTGTAAAGTGTTCCTGTATCTACAATTGAAAAACCATCATAATACTCATCTACTCATTCTACAAATTAAATCCTATTTTTTTGTAACTACCAGGGTAACAAACTGATGAACCCTCTTAGTCATTGATCAGCAGTTCCTCCTTTGAGTAGTTCCATTGACTCCAAATGGGACTACTTGGAGTAATAAGGTATAAGGTAACGTGTTAAAAACGTATCTTTTTCTAGTGAACACGAGGACAGTCAGGACTTAATAGTGCTGCTTGTTCCCACAATCCCAGCATCACTGATTGTGCTGAAAGGGTCAGCAGAAAAATAGTTGCTGTTGAATTTTACCTTAAGAACATAAGAACGGCCATACTGCGTCAGATCAAATATCCATCTAGCCCAGTATCCTAACAGTGGCTAGCCAGGTGCCCCAGAGGGAATGAACAGAACAGGTAATCATCGCCCATTCCCAGCTTCTGGCAAACAGAGGCTAGGGACACCATCTCTGCCTGTTCTGGCTAATAGCCATTGATGGACCTATTGTCCCTGAACCTCTGGCTGCCAGAAGCTAGAACTGGACAGCAAGGAAAGGACCACTCAAAATTACCCTGTTCTGTTCATTCCTTCTGAAGTATCTGGCACTGGGCACGGTCAGAGACAAGATACTGGGCTATATGGACCATTGGTCTAACCCAGTATGGTTATTTTTTATATCCTGCATAGTAATTTAGTGATGGCTTTATGATCTAGGGCCTGGGTGCTCTTGTGGCTAGTTGGACCTAATTTCTGCAATATTTTAGTGCATCAGTTAGGAAATTCTGCTGCAGCTGGAGGTAAATTCAAAAGTATAGTTTATCAAATTAAATATAAGAATAGTGATATTGATACTATTTTGATATTAAATGAACTTTTACTCTGTCCTTGTTTTCAGCATGCTTCAGCCCTGTATTAGCATAATGTTCATAAGGTTTTCAAAGGTTTCCCACTAAAATGAGGAGCTTAAATTCTTCAGAAATTGCTTGTACGTGTTTGATTAGGAGGTAAAACTTCCACCTGCCTCTTGCAATTAAGATTTTTCAAGCTTTCGCCCTTAATTTTACAGTGCATTTGAAAGATAACTGGTCACAAGTGTGGTGGATTAATGAAACATCCTTTATGTTCTGCTGATAAAATGTTCTGCCCTATATTAGGGGACTTAAGTGTTTGTAAATGAAATATATTTGCTCATTCTGAGAATGTGGTCAACGTTTAAAACAACATGAAGTACATTGGGGTTGAGGGTGGAAGAAGACAACATCTAACATGGAATTGCTGTACTTTCACTCTAGTACGCTTATAGTATTAATTGGTTTCAGACACTTGGTCAATAAAACAGCCCTTTTCTAGCTTGTGTTAATTTAACTCAGATTCCAACTTAACTTTTTGCAGATGTATGTCACTGGTTGACCTTTCATAAGCTAAATAAATGAGACCTCACTTGATATTTTCTTAATTTAGTTTTAAACTCAACTTTTCGTAATGGTTACAATAAAAAAAATCTTTTCTGATTGTCTAAACTGAGTTACTTAATACTTTATTATAGTAGTGAAGAACCAAATGAGAGGCTGTCTCTACACTACAGAGCTTGGTCAACATAAGTTATGATACCATACAGCCACCAACTTCTGTATCACTTGTGTGCATGCATACTTGGCTACTTGTGTTGGTGTTGCGCATACACACCACTAGTGGTTGTGTTGATGGAAAATGTGGTGTGCCGGTGTGCCCTGTGTCATTGTCCGGTGCAGTGCCATGTGGGACATTTTGCAGTAATTTGCCCAAGGATTTTTGGTTCAGGTTCCCACAGTATCTCAGTCTCCATCCCATAATGCTTGTTCATCCGATTATTTGCACACCATTTTTTAAAACTCTGACAATCCCATATGCCACTTTACAGCCTCTGCCATCTCTCAGGCAGAAGTATGGACCCTGCTGAGCTCCATGCAATTCTTATGACTGTTGCTAATGTAAGATGTGCAGTTCTCTTGTATTTGCAGAACTTCATTGAGTACTACTATAATTGGGTATGTGAGGAAGAGGAGTTACTCAACCACCATGACACCTTGCTGAGGGTAGCACATAAATATGTCTGGCTGCTGTTGGCATTCAGTTGGTAGCTCCCCATTGTTAATTGCTGCTTTTGGGCTGAGAAACAAGGATTGCATTGTAATGTAGGTTTGGGATGACAAGCTGTGGCTGCAGAACTTTTGGATGTGAAAAGGCCACTGTGATAGGTTATGCCCCTTAGGAAGCCACCTGATGTGTTGAGATACTACTGAGCCTGCCTGTTCTGCCAGCATGAGCCCCCTTTAACTGGTCTTGCTGGGTTAGGCTCACAAGCCTCTTCCAGCCAAGCACACAGACAGGGCCACCCCCAGCTACAGATCAGCTCTGGGAAGACTCTGCTTAAGGGACTCGTTCCAACACTCTGGTGCTCACTCCTTTTAAGGGGTACAAACCCAAAGGTTTTATGAAATTCGTCTCCTCCCTCAATGTGGAGGAAGGTATGCACAACTTCTCGCCCCCCTACTTAGAAATTACAGAAACTGGGTTATATTATAAACACATTTTATTAACTACAAAAGACAGATCTTAAGTAGTAAAATGGGTAGCAAACAGAACAAAGCAGATAACTAAGCAAATGAAACCAAACATGCAAACTAAGCTGGTTTCACTAAAGAAATTGGTTACAAATAGTATTTCTCACCCTAGATATTGTTTCAAGCAGATTACAGAAAATCTTGAAAGCCAGCTGCACTGGTCTTCCTCTTGAGACCTCAGGTATTATTACTCACAAGCTAGACGCCCTTCCAGTTAGGGCTCAGTCCTTCTCACCCCCCCGCCCCCATCCAGTTCTTGCTTCCAGTTGTTTTTCAGTATCTCTTTGGGTGGGCAGGCAGATGAGAACTTTGATGTCACTCCCCTGCCTTATATAGCTCTTGTGTAAGGCAGGATCCCTTTGTCTTATAGTGGAAAACCACTGGCATTCCAAAAGGGGGAGAGGGGTATGCAGTACCAGGTGACTCAGACCCACCTCTCTGCATGGCTGTGGCAGCCATTGCTCATAAGCTGTCTCCAGGGTCCACAGGAAGACTAAGCTCTTTCACAGTGCATTGTCTCCGCTATTGGCCCATTAGACCTGTCTGGCTTTTCCATTGTTGTAGCTGAAGGGCTGGTTGGGGTGACACCCAAAGTAACACATTTGAAATACAGATACATACCTACTATTCCTAACTTCAGATACAGAAAAGATACAGGCATACAAATTGGATAATTACATTCAGTAAATCATGACCTTTCCAATGATATCTTACATGAGCCATCTTGCATAAAGTACATCTCATTTATGTCATATTCATATTATAAGCATATTTTCATAAGGAATATGTAATGTAATGTCACAGCCACATTCCTAGATCTGCATGCCAAACTTGCTGCAGCATAGGGATGCAAGAATGAGAGCTGCATTGACTGTGGAAAAGTGAGTGGTGATAATGCTCTCGAAGCTTGCAGTGCTGGATTGCTGTTGGTCAGTAGGCAATCAGTTTGGAGTTGGGAAATCCATGGTGAAGGCCATTGTCATCCAAGTAAGCAAGGCTGTTGTGTGTATCCTGCTGCACAGGACTGACTCTCTTGGCAATGTGCAGGAAGTAGTGGATAGATATGCAGGAAGGGGTTTCCAAACTGCGGTGGAGCAATAGAAAGCATACCCTATTCTGGCACCATCCCACCTTCCCCATAAGCATGTGAACAGAAGGTGATACTTTTTCATGATTATGTAAATGCTAATGGATCCACTGGGAACACTTCATTGTTATGGGTGGATTACTGACTCCCATTTTGAATTCTGTAATGTGGCAGTTACGCTTGATGTAAACTAATAAATGAACTCTGAGTTTCTAAAAGTAGAACTTTATTTGCACTTGAACTTTGTTTCCTGTACACAATATTCAAGCTAAAAGCATTTTAGCAGCATTGTGATAGGGCAACCCATACTTTAAAAACCCAAGTAAACAAGAAACATTTATTTTTATGTATTTAAGAACATATTACAACCCTTCAGTAGTGTTACAAAACATGTAGTGCATTGTGGCTGATCCTGTGGTTTTCACGTCTGTGTATATGTAGCCGTGGTTCTCCTTGTTTTCCCCAGGTGTTGAGTGGTAGAGGTGAGGGTTGAAACCATGCTGCTACCTGTTGTGGGGCATAGGTGGCAGTGACCATGGACTTTCCCTGCATTTTAGATATGTAGGTCAGTGCTTTGCAGCATCTGAGTTTGTTGCGTGAACAAACCCATGATGTTCTGGTGCACTTCCTGCTGCGCTTCTTAGTCCCTGTGCCTCTCCTGAAGCAGCCACTCTCTCCAATTGTGGTCCTTCTCCATGGTCATAGACATGTGGTCTTCCAAGACCTGTGTTCATGGCCAGTAGTTGAAGAGGACTGGAAGATTTTGCAGAACAGGTTCCTGGGCTACTTATTTCTCCACCTGATCAGAGTCAGATGTTTGGCAGATGTAGAGGGGGCACCTCAAGGCCACCACACTAGAGGCTGCTGATGAAAACAGAGGTACGCCATTAGATTTACAGTCACAACAGAAAGGGAAAGATAAGTCTCAAAACTCCCTTATTATTCCTGTAAATATCTTAAGTGCTAATTGGGTATGAGCATAGGCAAGTGTGGTGAATATTGTTAATATTTTTGCAGTAAGTGGTTATCTGGCTGATATCTGACTCCTGGTGGTGTCAGGCAGAGAGAACCCAGCTGGTACTCTGTCTTGAAGCTGCCTGGGCCTGTATGCTGCTAGCCTGTTTATGGAAATGGTACCAGCAGAGCTCATTGCAGAATGGGATGGAAAAGTCTCCTATTGTGTGGAGAGGGGGAGAAAACAAGGCTGCCTTCCCTATAAATGTTCAGGAGAGGATTGCAAAGTATCTTAATGAAAACTTCATCAAGATCTCTCAAGAGGATAAAAGGGACATTCCTATTAAGACAAACAAAGTACACTGCCTGGGCCCCATGCCTAGCCAAACAAGCTAACAGGAATGGAGGACTGGATGCCACCTCTATCTCTGAGCATAGGACATTGTATAATTTGGATTGCCATACTAATTTTTTAAAATTTATTTTTAATACTTTACAAGTAAAGTAAGCAATCAAAAATCAATGCATTTGTTCTCTAAATGCACAGATTGCATGGGAGCCACTATTAAATGGGAAAGAAGGGCAGGGGGGAAGGAAAGGAGATGAGGTTTGGGGCAACAAAAAGTTAAAAAATAAGGAATAACACACATTCTTATATGAGTGCCCTTCCTTTTCACCAGTGGGCTCATCTGCGCTTGCCTGGCGGAGCTGGCTTGACGCCGGCAGAGTTTTAAACAGCTCTTAGCTTGCCTTGTGGTTTGTGTCCCACTCTGCATCACGTTCCTCCTCTTTGCTATGGGTTGCAGCAATATCTGCCTCAGGCTCTGGCGAAGTGTCCACAGTTGTATGTGGGGTGCTGGTGGGGTCTACATCAAGTGTCGCTTGAAGTGTGTCGGAGAAATGGCAGGTCTGCTGGGCAGTCCCAGCTTTGTTTGCCTCTCTTGTTTTCTGGTATGTCTGCTGAAGTTTTTCACACAGCACTGCTACTCATCCCTGTTGTGCCCCAATTCCAGCATCCCCTGCACATAGATGTCTATTTCTTCATCTGTTCCATAACTGTGTTGTAAAGTCTCTTCTCTCCACAGGTAAAGGAGATCTGTGACTTCTTTACTGGTCCTGGCAAGAGCATGTCCAGTAGCTCTCTATGTACGTGAAGCCAGCATGGTTGGATGCTCACAAAGGTGTGCAGTTGAGAAGCATGCTTGGCGTTTTAAAGGGGAATGGGGCTGTCTTCTGGTTCCTGTGATATCAGGGCAGTGAAGTTCAAAGTTGAGACTGGAGTGACCACAGTCTTGGGGACAAGAGCATTGTGGGACAGATGCTGAAGGACTGTTAGGGTCAGTTATCAGGGGATAGCCGTGTTAGTCTGTATCCACAAAAACAACAAGGAGTCCGGTGGCACCTTAAAGAATAACAGATTTATTTGGGCATAAGCTTTTGTGAGTAAAAAAAAAAAACCTCGCTTCTTCAGATGAAAAAACCTCACTTACTCACGAAAGCTTATGCCCAAATAAATAAGTGAGGTTTTTTCATCTGAAGAAGCGAGGTTTTTTTTTTTTTACTCACAAAAGCTTATGCCCAAATAAATCTGTTATTCTTTAAGGTGCCACCGGACTCCTTGTTGTTTTTGTTAGGGTCAATGCAGGTAGTGCAGTGTCTACACTTGTATTGCATTGTTGCAAGTAGGCTGATCATGCCTCTGCATCTTTTAGGGAGGTGGTGGTGTTCAGTCGCTGTTAAGAGGGGGGAGAACAAAACAAATTTAGGTGTAGACACGTGCACAAGTAGGTTGAAACAAGTCAACTTAAGTTGACCTAACTTTGTAATGTTGACCAGGCCTAAAATGCCTGGATACCCCGGAGTCTGTCAACTTGGTTTGTGAAGTCTTAGTGAAAGGACCAGTGAAAAAGTTATTCATTATTTTGATAAATTTACTTAACTACACTAACTTGTTAAACGTGAATTGACGCCTGGTTCCCATTGTTCATGAGTAAAGGTTTTTGTTAAGCAGTATGAGCATGGTGGTTTGGAAAATTCTGAGTAATGCATATATTTATTCATTTAGTGTTCTAAATTTTAATGGTATCTCTGGCTGGCTAGACTTCCAGAATCTTCCTCCCAGGGCTCCCTGACTTGTGAGCTATTTAAGTTGGCCAGAACTTTCTGTTGCTATGGGTCTACTAAAGAGTCCAGAACTGGCCTGTTGCTGTACACCTTAGCAGGCTTGCAGGTGAGTTAAGTGCCTGCCAGTAGTAGGACTGCTGCAGCTCAGCTGGGCAGGCAAGTTTCTGCAAACTTTCCTCACAGGAGCTTTGAGTGTTCCATGACCCTCAAAGTTCCAGTCAGAAACAGGAAAGCAATGGGACCCATGCAGGGGTCTGCCCACATGAGACAAGCCACAGGATCGGAGCCCTGGTGCACAAGTCTGCATGCAGGTGGTAAGGAGGAGATAGCCCAACACTTTAAGGTATTGTTGGAGTTTGGTTGAAAGATATGTAATGGTTTCACAAATGAGGCACGGGTAGCTGAGCTTCCGCCTCCCTCCTTTTAGAAGGACAGATGCAAGCCTTGTATTCTATTGAGCATAATCACTTCCTGGAACTAAGACACAATGGAGCTGTTACATGTATCCCTGAGATAATTGTCATAGAATGAAAATGCTGCTTCTGAGCTGCTGGGGGTAGGAGGCTTTATTTTTTTTAAAGATTCTTAAGATGATATCATCATATTCTAACAGCCTTGCCTATCTAGCAATAGTTTTTAGGAAACAGTCTGAGGTGTCTCTTTTTGAAGTGATACTGTTAATTTTTTTTCTAAATTGGCTCAAATTTTTCTGATGGAGTACTCATTTAAACTGTGTTTTGAAACTTGTAAAATTTGAGGGGTTTTCTAATCCTTGATTAAAGTTTTAAAAGGGTCTCTTCAGAAGTGGAGTATCTACACAGGAAAATATGAAACCAATTATAAAAAAGATCTATCAAATTAGTTAAGTAAGGAAATTGAAACATTTAAGATCCCCCTCCCCCCCCACTCTTTGCTGTAGTAATCTTGTGTATTTGTAATTTAAATGTGACTGGGTGCCTATAATTATATCTTAAAAATCTGAAAAAAAATTTGTTTTCCCTTCAATGAAACATGGCTTTATGTAAGGCAATTTGAACTGAATTAGGGTAACTGTTAGTTGAGCTGTGGGGATAAGTGTGCATGGGTGCCCAGGAAAATAAGAATGGGTCAGACCAAAGATCCATCTAGCCCAGTATCCTGTCTTCTGACAGTGGCCAGTGCCAGGTGCCCCAGAGGGAATGAATAGAACAGGTAATCAAGTGATCCATCCCCTGTCGCCTGTTCCCAGCTTCTGGCAAACAGAGGATAGGGACACCATCTCTGCCCATTCTGGCTAATAGCCATTGATGGACCTCCATGAACTTATCTAGTTCTTTTTTGAACCCTATTATGGTCTTGGCCGTCACAACATCCTCTGGCAAAGAGTTGCACAGTCAACCTGTGGAACTCATTGTTGGAAAAAATACTTCCTTTTGTTTGTTGCAAACCTGCTGCCTAATAATTTCATTTGGTGATCCCTAGTTCATGTGTTGTGTTATGAGGATTAAATAACACTTCCTTATTTACTTTCTCCATACCAGTCATGATTTTAGACCTCTATCATATCCCCTCTTAATGGTCTCTTTTCCAAGCTGAAAAGTCCCAGTCTTATTACTCTCCTCATACAGAAGCTGATCCATACCCCTGATCCTTTTCGTTGCCCTTTTTCTGAACCTTTTCCCATTCCAATATATCTTTTTGAGATAGGGTGACCACATTTGAACACAGTATTCATGATGTTGGCATATATAGAAATGGATTTATATAGAAGTGATATGATATTTTCTGTCTTCTGATCTTTCCCTTAATGATTCTCAATATTCTGTTCACTTTTTTGACTGCCGCTGCACATTGTGTGGATGTTTTCAAGATCTTTTTTGAGTGGTAACAGCTAATTTAGACCCCATCATTTTATATGTGTAGTTGGGATTGTTTTCCAATGTGCATTACTTTGCATTTATCAACATTGAATTTCATCTGTCATTTTGTTGCCCAGTCACCCAGTTTTGAGAGATCCTTTTGTAGCTCTTCGCAGTCTGCCTGGGTCTTAACTATCTTGAGTAGTTTTGTATCATCTACAAATTTTGCCACCTCACTGTTTACCCCTTTTTCCAGATCATTTATGAATATGTTGAATAGGACTGGTCCCAGTACAGACCCTTGGGGGATACCACCATTTACCTCTCTCCATTCTGAAAACTGACCATTTATTCCTACTCTTTGTTTCCTGTCTTTTAACCAGTTACCAATTCATGAGAGGGCTGTCCCTTTTATCCCATGACAGCTTACTTTCCTTAAGAGCCTTTTGTGAGGGACCTTGCCAAAGGTTTTCTGAAAATCTAAGTACAGGAG
Organism: Terrapene triunguis; assembly: GCF_002925995.2. Lineage (NCBI taxonomy): Eukaryota > Metazoa > Chordata > Testudines > Emydidae > Terrapene > Terrapene triunguis. The sequence goes on along the minus strand of NW_020664372.1, from coordinate 23,070,092 downwards.
AGAGAGAATGTGGCTTTTGATCTGAAAGAAGGTGGAATCAGGAAAGAGGTAATGAGGTAAGCACTTGCTCAAAGGTGCTGCAGTGAAGCTGGCTTTACTTGTAGCATGGAATGACCTCTAAAACCTGAAATGTGAGGCTTGCTTACAGCTTCTGTTCTCTCTTACTATTTTAGTATATTTAAATTAATGGAGATATCCTATCTCCTAGAACTGGAAGGGACCTTGAAAAGTCATTGAGTCCAGCCCCCTGCCTTCACTAGCAGGACCAAGTACTGATTTTGCCCCAGATCCCTAAGTGGCCCCCTCAAGGATTGAACTCACAACCCTGGGTTTAGCAGGCCAGTGCTCCATCCACTGAGCTATCCGTCCCCCACAAGGTCTTGCTTAGTTCTTGGCACTAGTGGATTTGCTGTAATAACACTAGATTGATGGAGGGCAAGAGGACATGGTCTCAAGCTGATTCTTGTCCCAGGGCATCAGTTGCTGGCCTTGCCTAAGTGATAAGCAGGGTCAGAGTTTAAGCCCATGCTCAGCATATTGTCTCTTGCCCTCTCCCCTGCCCTTCTTTAGAGCTGTTGCTGCAGAGGATGCAGCAATTTTTGAGGAATGCAGGTGTGTTTGTCTATCTGACTGCTTAGCTAGGGCTGAGGTCTCTGTCACCACTGACTACAATGAGATGTAGGCCAGGCTTCTTCCACTTGGAAGATGAAAATTTCAAACTATCTATTTTGCAGGGGAATCCGCTTTTAAGGTACTGATTCAGATTATATAACTGTATCTGTTTTGCCAAAATTACAATTTCTTTATATCTAGAAGGCAAAATTCCTGTAGATTAAACGTTTTTCCTATGGAACAACCAAGTTCTGCCTTATGTATTCTAGATTTATACCTATTATTATATTAACATTTATTCAAACTCCATTTTAGATCTCTTGATTACATTTCATTTTCACTCTCCAGGAAGGCTTGTAAAATTGTTGAGACATGCCCCGTAAACTGTTATGATAAAAGCTTGTGCCAGTGAACATGTGAAATACTAGACTGAAAAGTAAAATGTGCTCCTTAGAAATTCAAGCAGGAACTTTTATTTTTTCTGTCAAAGGGCTTGTCTTCACTACTGTGAGTGATGTAGTTATACCTACCTAATTTCCTAGTATAGACTTGGCCTGAGTTGTGCCTGTGCTGATGAGTCTCTCCCCTCTCCCTAAACTCTAGAAAACAAGCAATCCCAAATAAGGGTTACAATCATTTCTGGAGACCGGTTTTTTTACAGCCGTCTGTTTGTTTCAATGTTTTATATTTAGATTGCTATTTAAAATACTGCCTTGCCTTTAATAGACAAAAAGATAATTCTAATAAAATATACTGTGACAGGAGGCCTGGAGCTAGCCAGCCCTCTTCTGTTAACCCTGCCTAAGTAGGCAGGACTTATTGGGGTCAGGTGACAGCCTTGTAAACACCAGGGTGTAAAAGGGCTGATACCTTAATTTGGAGGGGGAAACACAGGGAACAAGCAACATAAGTTATATTGACATAAGCGGTAGTGTAGACCTGCCCTCAAAGTAGCCCAGAAGGGTATGGGAACTGAACCCAGAGGGTGGGCAGAAGAACCTTTTGTTTTTACTTTTGTTACCCTGGAAAGGGATTGAATTCTGAAAGTAACCCAGCCAGAGGGCTGAACCATGTGAATCCCCAAGAGACAGAAAACCCTGGTGAGGGGGAATTGAGGCTCAGCCAGCAAGGGTGCTGTGGCATAGACATGCCTTTTAACATGTGCCAGTGCCTCCTTTTCTCCTTCCCCCTCAACCCTCCCCCCAAAAAACAACCCCGTGGAATCTTGTTTCTCACAAAATGATGGTGACCTGTTGCAAACTAGAGAAACAATGAGGACGCACCTTAAAGACTAATAGATTTATTTGGGCATAAGCTGTTGTGGGTAAAAAAACCACTTCTTCAGATGCATGGAGTGAAAATTACAGATGCAGGCATAAATATACTGACACTTGAAGAGAAGGGAGAACTAGAGAAATTACCAAGTGAGCAACCAGTATAAGGATGAAGCAAACACTAAATGTACACTTAAGTATTTCTCAGTTGTTTTTGGAATAGGTTCTTTGCTTTGTTAAACTAGAGTAAAGTTGTGTACATATAAGGTATTCTAAGGATAAAAATGTAGGATGTTTGTTTTGGGATAGCTTTCCTACAAACCTGGGAAATTCAGAGTTAGTTACATTTGAAAGAAATCCAAATGTGTTAAGGCAGGGGTTCTTAAACTGGGGCTAGGGACCCCTCTGGGTCACGAGGTTATTACATGTGGGGTCAAGAGCTGTCAGCCTCCACCCCAAACCCCGCTTTGCCTCCAGCATTTATAATGGTGTTAAATATATAAAAAAGTGTTTTTAATGTATGGGGGGGGGGGTTGCACTCAGAGGCTTGCTATGTGAAAGGGGTCACCAGTAAAAAAGTTTGAGAGCCACTGTGTTAAGGTGGGGTAATACACAGCCCTTATTTAATTCTGAATATCCTGGCTTTGTAAGTTTTTTTTTTTTTTTGGACAGCTAAACATCTTTCAGTATTTTTAACCTTTGAAGGCTGATATGAATGCCGCCTTAATCCTTGTTTAGCATCGTTCTTATCTGGGAATTTCCTTGTATTTTTAATTAGTTCATACATGAACACAAAACAAATGACCCAATGAGAATTTTACTGTGATATTCCTAATGGTTTGAAGATATGTAGTATCAACTTTAAATCACATTTTTGAAAAGGAATTTACTTTACGGCTAGATTAATCAGAATGCTCTTGCTGCATTATCCCTCTCTAGAGCAATGCAAAGTAACCAGAGTGTATTACTTGTCCCCCATATTTTAAAAATTGCTGGTAAAAAACATGAGGTGGAGGTTGCAGTGCTAGTGACAGCCATAGAGTTCTAAGACCTAGCAGTTGTGTCAGAACTTATTTATGTTCGTGTGGTATGTGGCTGTTGTAGAGGTGAAGTGTGTATCCTTCGTGATGGTATCGGCTCAGTCTTATCCAGTTAAACTGTTCTGAAAGATGGAGAATTTGGTGAATATGGGAACATATACCAATACTATTAGCCTCTTCTCCATGTTCTTGGTTAACTTGTATTAGATTTGGATGGAAGTGGCTAATTCTGTGGGCAATTGTAGCATTTGACTTCTTCATACGCATATCTCTGTGGAGAGGGAGTTTGGGAGGGAGGAGAGCATGGAAGGGGTTGAGGGTTGTCATACTCTGATGAAGACCCAGATAAGTGGAGTCTTGAGCCTCTTTCAGAGGGTGATAGGGTTGAGATCTAGGCTCATATTTCTACCCAAAGAAAGATAACTTTGAAGACAAATAGCTTAGAAAAAGGGAACAAATTTGTTAAGGAAAATTGTTTTGTTCTGAGAAGTTGCTATGCTATAGTAACGATTATAATAACTCTTTGGTAGAGACCAGCATCCTCTAGTATTACTGTAGAAACCTGCTGTCCTGCATTTCGATTATTCAGTCTTGAAAGCATGTGTAGACTAGTAGCTTGTTAATGTTTTTTAAAATTCATTTAGGTTGTTACAGAGCATTGTATAAATTTAGTGTGTGTGTGTGTGTGTGTGTGTGTGTTTACCGTATAAAACTTTCAGTGAGAAATAGAATAGACTTCCAGGATTTTAGAATAATTTACATTCACATATATTAAACACCAGTTGGACCAACCCATGTGGTCAGTTGCACTGAAAACTTATTCAATACAGTATGCCCAGCTTGTCAGAGTCTTATTGGTGATACTACATAGTGCTCTTGTAGTGAATCAGAAGTGGGCCAGTTTTTTTAAAGTCAGGTGCACTTAATTGAATAGATCTGTGCTTAACTTGCACATGTTCCAATAAGTTGTGTGCGTGCATACGACTATAACTCAAGGGTTCTCAACCTTTTTCTCTCTGAGCCCCCCCTCGACATGCTATAAACACTCCAGGGCCCGGAAGGGGAGGCCTGGGGGCAGGGGCCTTGGGCATAAGTGTAGTTTGACTTCTATTCTGGGGGTGGGTGGGTAGGGGCCTGCAGGGCTTGAGCCACCTCCAGATGTAGGTAGTGCCACCTCCTGACTCACTTCAGCAGGCCGCCCACCGTGCCTGGATTGGGGAGGGGGGGGCAACCAAAAATTATAGCTCAAAGGTGGGGATAGCTCAAAAAGTTTGAAAACAGCTTAGGGTGCAGGGAGGCGGTAGGTAGGTAGGGGCTGTGTGCAGACGAGGTAGCTCAAGGTGCAGGGAGTGGGTAGCTGGGGCAGTGTGCACACTGGGTGGCTGTGGGTGCGGGGAGAGGTACTAGGGGCTGTGCGTGGGCAGGGGGAGGTCAAGGTGCAGGGAGGGTGTAGTTCAGAGTGAAAGGAGAGGGGCATTACAGGCTGTGTGCTGGGAGGACTCCACTTTGTTCCCTGTTCCTGGAAGGGTCTGCCAGCCACGGAGCTGGGTCTCCCCACCTGGGGGGCTCTTACTGGCTGAGTCTGTAGGAGCAAAGGGGGCTGGGAGCTGAGGAGCAGCTTCAACCTGTGGCACCAGCAGGAGAGGAGGGATTGCTGCTGCTGCCTGCTCCATGGCACCAGCCAGAGCAGCAGCTGCCCTGCGCTGCCCGGCTCCAGCTTCCCGCTTCCAACCTGGCCAGGGGGTGGGGAGAGGAGATGGGCGAGGGAGAGGTGTGGAGCTGCCCCCGGGACTGCCGTGCTCTTGCGTTGCAGTTGGGAGCTGGGCAATGCCCTCAATTCTGCCCATGGGCTCAGGGCTTCTGCCCCACAGGGAGCACCGGTGCTCTGGGCTTCAGCCCCATGCCTCTCAGCTTCAGCCCTGGGGGGGGGGCACCGGGGATCCGTGCTTCAGCCCTGCCGTGTGGGATGCCGGGATTTGGGGCTTCAGCCCCGTGGGAGGCGCAGGAGATCAGGGCTTCAGCTGTGGGGCCTCACGGTCCTCTTGATAGGGCTCGCAGACCCCCGGGGGCTGCGGATCCCCAGTTGAGAACTGCTGATATAACTGGTTCATTGTCTGTGCTTAGTGTCTGCACACATGACCAGCTAACCAGTTAAATAGCAATATGCACACAGTTAGCTTACTAACACATGCATGTGTGAAAGTGAAATTAATTATATTAAAGAAATAGAATGAATTAAAGAATGCTGTATGTACCTTTAAGTAGAAAGGAGAAATGCTGCAAGCCAGGGGGCAGGAAAGCAGACATTAACTGCTTAATGAATTTCCCCACTTAGGGGCAATTGGTGAAGCATTAGCCTTAGATCGATAAGAGTTAATAAGGAAGCAGGATATGCATATTGTGCCCCATGCAAATTTTACAATTTTGTTCTCTCTGTCCCTTTGTTTAGTTCGCACCCTTTTATCTGTATAAATAAGACTGTTTGAATCTTGCATGGGGGCTCACATTATCTGAATGTATTAGCAGAGCGCTGTGCTAATAAAACAGAGTGGTCTGACAAACTGAGTCCTGAGTCTAACTTTGACACATGTCATGGGCTTATGATTGTAAAACAGTTGTAAGTTTGTGCTAAATTACATATGCTTATCTTTGAAAATCTATCCATTGATTTTTAATTTCAAAAATAAATGCTACAGAAAGGAAAAATTACTAATGACTTACTGGAAAAACTGGAACTCTCTGACTCAACATCAGACAGCGGCAAGCTTAGTTGTACACTTAGGAACATATTTGCTGCAGGCTCTTCGTTTGGCATGTGGGTATTGGTTTGAGAGTTTCTGGAGTAGCTGGGATCGGGGACTGGAGCTGATGCTTTGTTCATTGAGATGGGGAAAGACTGGCAAAAATGTAGTGATCCTGGAACAAAGCAGTGGCTCAAGAATATTTACAGTGGTCAAAACCTGATGCTTCAGGAGAAAGTTTAACTGTCCCCTCTCCAGTGGTCCTATTTTAAAAACAGTGTACACTAGAAATGTGGATAGAACTTCCTTCTGACTTTAGCTAGTGCTTAGTTTAGATTTCAAGGTCTAAAGATCTTTGTAACCTCTTTTCAGGTAAATACTAAAGACAGTTTCATTTGAGGAAACAATGCAAATTTGCAGACAGTGATAGAAGTGAAAAGAATAGTTTCTTTTCTAGGTTGAACGTGTCTGCCAGGAAATGTATTTTTTCCATGATTAAAACTATATCTAAAGTACAAAACTCCAAAAGTAATGCACACATTACAAGATTCCCTTCTGCTTGAAATGATTGTGAAATAACTCCTCTAAAGGCGGAGAAGGCGCTCCCTACGACGTGCACAGCGTACTAGATCTATATAATTGCATAATTTACACTTTCATACAGAGGAGGAGGAAAGAGTTTTGTGAATAAGGCATGTGACAGGGAGACTTGGATTCTATTCCCACCTCTGCCACAGACTGTCTTGAGGCAAGTTTTGCAGGACCTGATTTCTCTGAGCTGCTGAGCACCTAAAACTCCTATTTAAGTGGATGGGATTTTTCCTTTGAAAAATCTTGCATTTAATATCTGTGTCTGTTTCCTCATCAGTAAAATGGGGATAATACTTGTGCATCTCATGGATATGTTGTGAGGCTTAACTTATTAGTATCTGTAAAGGTGCTTTGAGATCCTTCCATGGAAGACTGAGTGTATACTTAGAACTATGGACTTCATATATGGACTTTCTGGTATTCAAAGAATAAAACTTTATAAAGAACATATTTAACAAAGAGATGTGGCTAGTCTTTGCATGCATGCACAAATTTAGCATGATGGCCACTAGTGATGTAGCACAAGGCAGTGGGACAGGATTTCTCTTTGAGAACATCACTCTAAGCTGGCAGGGTTGCTCTTCATGACAAAACATCTAGGTATTAATGCACCTTTAGTATCTAAAATCTCTGAGAGACCTGTGGGCACGGAGGGTTAATGGAAGAATTTATGCTTTTGCTCTCTTTCCTATATCTTTGGTTTAAGACTGGGTTTTAATTTTCAGTGTTTAGGCTTTGTTTTGTAGATCTGTTTTCCTGTTGCAGTCAGTGGGCATCCTAAATGAGCAAATTGTGGAGGTTTAGGCCCATAAATGTATAGTTTAATATTTTTATTAGTATTTACTGGAGACTATCAATATCTTCTCTGTGTCAATATCTGTAGTTTAAGTCGACTGTCAAATACCAACAGCAAGCAATATAAGATCTATTAGAAATGGAAAAAAAAAAAATCCCACCACGTTCTTAGTTCCAACAGGGCATGTATTGTATTGAAATGCAAAACAAAGTAAATAAACATCAAACTGCCTCAAGCACATTTGATTGCAGGTATCTGCAGTTTCTAGCTGTTGTAGTTGGAGAGTGACACTTCACTATTTACAGCAGCTTTTGTGTTCATGTGGTCTTATAAGTGTAAACTGTTATATATACTCTTTCCGACCATTGCTCCATAGCTCAAATTCCCTCCTCCTTCCTTGTCGCTAACACGGAGGCCGGTCTGCACTAGGAAAGACTTGCTGGTATAGCTGTACCTGTAAACCAGGGGTGGGCAAACTATGCCCCGGGGGCCGCATCTGGCCCTCCAGACGATTTAATCTGGCCCTCAAGCTCCTGCCAGGGAGTGGGGTCGGGGGTTTGCCCCACTCCACGTGGCTCCCAGAAGCAGTGGCATGTCCCCCTTCTGGCTCCTACACATAGGGGTAGCCCAGGGGCTCTGCATGCCATCCCCGCAGCTCCCATTGGCTGGGAACTGTGGCCAGTGGGAGCTGCAGGGGTGGCACCTGCGGACAGAGCAGCGCCTCTGCATAGGAGCTGGAGGGGGGACATGCCACTGCTTCTGGGGGCTGCTTGAGGTAAGCACCACCTGGAGCCTGCACCCCTGACCCCCACCTGCACCCCAACCCCCTGCGCCAGTCCTGATCCCCTCCCACCCTCCAAACCCCTTGGGCCCACCCCGAGCACCCTCCTGCACCCGCAGCCCCTCATCCCCAGAGCCCTCACCCCCCTCCCCCCCCGCACCCCAACCTCCTGCCCCAGCCTGGAGCTCCCTTCCGCACCCTGAAATCCTTATTTCTGGCCCCAACCCAGAGCTCACACCCACAGTCAGAGCCCTCACCCCCTCCTGCACCCCAACCCCCAATTTTGTGAGCATTCATGGCCCACCATACAATTTCCATACCCAGATGTGGCCCTCGGGTAGGGTGACCAGACAGCAAATGTGAAAAATCGGGACACGAGGTGGAGGGTAATAGAAGCCTATATAAGAAAAAGACCCAAAAATCAGGACTGTCTCTCTAAAATCAGGACATCTCGACACCCTACCCTCGGGCCAAAAAGTTTGCCCACTCCTGCTGTAAACCCTTCTAGTATAGAGCTAATATAACTTCTGTGATTGATTGATTAATATGTCTATATCAATCTGCAAAGTTCCTCCTGTTTTGTAAATGCCATTTTGATAGTAACCTGTTTGGTAACACTTAACTTTTACACTGTAGCTTCCATCATGGGCTGGGACATCCAGGAGATGGTGGCAGAAATCCGTATATCCAGCAGAGAAGCTAATAATAGGAATGCCATCAAGGGGTGATGACTTGATAGTCTTTCATTCAAATGAGTGAGTTCCTAGAAGAAAAGTCTGGCTGCAACCTACAGGAACAAGTTTTCACATTTTGGACTGGGAGGAGGCTAGAGCAAAGGAACTAATCATCTGATAGATTTTTTTTTTTGAAGGAGCTCCTGCATCCTACTCTTCTTGCTCAGTCTTGCTGTTGTCAGCCAATGAGCACCCAAGTGCAAAATGATCCAATCCTTAAATAGAGTTCTGGCCACTTCTGCCAGGTGACACCTTCTCTCTTCCCCCCCCCTCTCCACACCTCTTCACAAGCAATCTCTCATTGTAATATAGACCAGGCTACGAAGTTAGGTTGATCTAGATTGCCTTGCATTGACTGTGCATGTGTGTACACTAAAATTTGTCTCTGGCTGTAAAGGCCCCATTAAGGTAAACACAGTAAAACCACCTGCCTGAATGAAGTGGATATAGGGTGAATGTAGAGGTTCACAATGCCTGAGAGTGACTGCTCTGGCCACAGTTGTGAACTCTGCTGCTCAGGAGTCAGAGATTGGACGCGACACCCACTGAAAACACCTGGTGTATTTTTTAAATACCTTTTTCTGATTGCACACCTAGCAGCTGTCTCTTGTGTGCAGCTGCCCAGCTGTCTATGCTGGCTCCACACCTAGACATGCTCCTGTAGACAGGAGGTATTGAATCTCCTGGGCCTATGGGGGCACAGCTATGGACCAGACATAGAAATGAACATCTGTGAGAAGATTGTAAGGGGGATGCAGGTGAAAGGGGTATGACAGGGATCAGCAGCAGCGTCACATGAAAGCAAAGGAACTGCAGCAGGTGTACCACAAATCCAGGGAGGCCAACAAACTATCTGATGGTGAGCCGTAGACCTGCCACTTTTTTCCAATGAACTGCATGTCATACATATGGGACCCTGCCAGCACCCTGCAGACTACCATAAATACCTCCGAGGAGCCTGAGACAGCGACCTCTGCCATAAACGGCGAGCAGGATGGGGGTGACACAATGAGGGATAGCCCAGCAATGCTGGGACCTGTTTGAGACTCTACTGCAGTCTAGCCAGTCCCACCAGCCGAGCACTGATGAGCCCAATGAAGGGGAAGAAACCTGGGGTGAGTGTGTGCATACATTTTCCTTGTGTTTAATTATAAAGATGGGAACCAGCCCATCCCCAAAATTGACAAGACACCAGTATTGGCTTTTCACTGTTTTACTTGTATGAGAAGAGGTAGCGGTGCAACAAACAGAAATAGAGTTGGTCTGTGCTTTAACTGTTGAGTTAAATGGTAAAGGGCCATATGGAGCATATTGTTTATGTACACAGAGATGTCCCTTCTATCTTCCTGAGAGCTCTTGATGAAACTTCCGTGGAGATGGCATGCAGTCCTCTCCCGAGGGCTTTGAGGGATGGCTGCCTTATTTCTTCCTGTGTGGCAGGACACTTTATCCTGTCACTCCATCAGGAGTTTGGCTGGCACCATTGCAGTAAACAGGCTAGTGGCATACAGGTCTGAGCAGCTTCGGGAGGGCAGCTGCAGCTGTGCTCTCTGTGCCTTTGTTACCCTCAGGAATGAGATCAACTAAAATCGCCCCCGCCAGTTGAAAATAGTGCCAATATTCAGTGCCATTGCCCTATACACGTACCCATGAAAATAGAGACCAATACTTTGTTTTATGTAACTGATAATCTTAATGCCCTACTCCTTGCTGCCCTCCCTCCCCGTCAGACCATACTCACCATGGCTGGGACTGGAGAGTGGTGCTGGGCAGAGGCACTCCAAAGTTGAAGTGTCAATAAGCATGTCTCATTAAAAAAATTTATTGGAATAAGGGAAAGGTTGCAAAATTTCTCTTTCCCTTTCCATTGTAACTGTAAATCCAATGATAAATTTGTCTGTTTTATCTGTAGCTGCTGCTGTTGCGGCCTTGAGGGGTGCTCCCTCTTCACTTGCAAAACACCTGACCCTGATGAGGAAGAGAAAGAAGAGGACTAGGGAAGATATGTTCAGCGAGATCATGCAAGCCAGTGTTGCATTGGACTGTGAAAAGAGGGCCTGGCTGGCCAATGTGGCAGCCAGCATGGAGAGGGACTGAGAGGACAGGAGAAAATGGAGAGAACCCCAGGAATCCCAGCAGGAAAAGGAGAGAGAGATGGACCAGGACATAATAGGGCTTCTCAGGCAGCAAACAGATGCTGCAGACTCTAGTTGACTTATAGGTCCAACAATCATGGACTTCGGCCACCCGTTGCAGTTTCTGGAGAACTCTATAGTGCCAGCTCTCTACACCCCCCGACATTCCATGTGGCATCATGGGTTGCATCCCTAACCCTGTCACTCCATAATGGGGGACAGTAAGGACAACAACAGATTAACACATACCATGTATTCATCTTGCAGGTCAGTGTATGTGTAGTCAAAATGGGCTGCATTTGTGCACTGAGATGGAAGGAAATGTTCGCTGCCTTTCTAATTTTAAAAGTTCTGTTCCATTAATTTGTTATAAGATTGTATTTGCACATTGTGTTTTGCACTGTTTTTCTCACTCAGTAAATTTATTTTTTGAAAATAAACTCATCTTTATTAGTTTACCACACATACTGCAGAATGCATAGAAATACTCAAAGCACCAAGTACCTGTAAGTATACAGCACAATAGAAATCATAGGTTCACCAAAACACCCAGTCATACGTGTAATGGTACAGCAAGCACCATGTAATTCATAGGTTTAGTGAAAGACACAGGAATAATTATAAATATACAGCAAGCACTACACTGTTCCTTACAGCTCCCAGACCTTCAGGGCCAGAGTACAGTCCAGCACATTAATGTGTCTGGCCATTAACGTGCTCTTCCAACTGCATAGCTCCACATTCAGTTTGTGATAGTCCTTTTATCTGGCTGTTCAGTAGACAGCCACTCCATTACCTCCCTCCACCTCAGTGACTTTCCTCCTTTGCCTCTCAGATATTATGCAGGATGCAACAGGCAGCTATAACCATTGGGGTATTTTTTTCACTGAGATCCCATTTTGTGAGTAAACATAGTCAACATACCTTCAGTCTACTGAGTATGTTCAACTGTAATTTTGCACCTGCTGTTGAATATTTTCTTGGTGCTGTCAAGGTGGCTAGTGTGTGGCTTTGAGCCATGGGAGTAGGGTAGGGCTGGGTCACCCAGGATTACTACTGGCATTTCATTATTGCCAATGGTAATCCACTGGTTGGGAAAGAATGTTCTTGCTTTCTGAACAGTCCTGTGTTCTTAAAAATGTGAGCATCATGCGTCTTCCCAGGCCATCCCATGCTGATATTGGTGAAACATCCCTGGTGATCCCCTAACACTTGTGTAACCATAGAAAATTAGCCATTTCTTTTGATGTACTCTGGCAACGTGGGCTGGTGCCAAAGTAGGGATGTATGTGCTGTCTATCGTCCCACTGCAGCATCAACACAAACAGCCAGGTATGCACACGCTTGAGTGATATACTATCTTTGGTGGCTGTATGCTGTTGTAATTTGCGTTGACCAAAGTTTGTAGTGTAGACATGGCCTTAGACCACATCAGCCCCCTCCATTGAATCCACCTTCATGTGTACATCAAATACAAGCTTAACGTCTTTACCTTTTTGAGGCCTTTTCATAATTTAGCTAATCTAGTACCTATTATGATGTTGACCCCTGCCTTTGTTGCTTTACCAGCATTCCCAGCCTTTTATGTCCACTATTCAGCTTTGCTCTTAAATGTGGCCATGTTGCCCCTTTTGCATGAGAAAATCTTCCTGATTAAAATCCAAATAGCCACTGCTTTATCTTTCTTCAAATACTTCCTTAAGGCTAACCTCTCTAATACCTACAAAACCCACCCTTTTAATTATGGCTAGACATGTGACAACCTATTTTTATTTCTTCTGTACTCCCTCCCTTCCTCTAATCCCAACTATGAAAGGTAAAAAACAAAAAAACTCCAAACAAAAACAAACAAAGCTATGCCAATTCTTTTACTGTGCGAATTTGTATGTTTAATCCATATTCTCTACCCTTCTTCTGTTTATATCTTTAAACAGTAAGCTTTTCAGGGCAAAGATTCTCCTGTTCTGTATTGGTTGAGTGCTCAAGAGAAAGGAGCCCCAATCCAGATTAGGACCGCTAGGTGCAATCCTAATTTACAACTACTAGTAAATGAAAGCAAATTCTAGTTGTACAGTTTGCTCTTCAAGACAAAGAATAGGAATATACAAGCCCAGAAATGTATATTAAAGCACACTACGAAAGAAATTTCAAGGTCTCAACCATAGAACTAGTTAAAATATCCAGTGGTTTGCCTTTCAAAACACATGACATGGGCATTATCTAAACTTCATTCAAATGTGTATGAAAGTTGCTTTTGTAAACCATGTGTGTACTTCAGAGGTCTTGCCATCAACCAACATTATCTATGCCTTCCATTCCAGCATTCACCATAACACCCAAAGAGTTTAGCCTCCATTTTAATTTGCATTCTGCCTTTTACACAAAAAGTTTTGACCTTAAGAACATGTCCTCTGTCAATTTTCTTGAAGATAAATTGTTAATTTTGGGAGATTACAGGTAAATCCAAACACTACCAGTTAGGCGGTCTGTTCCCATCTGTTTTACTTATGTATCAGCTATTCTCCAGTTGCTTGGATTATGTCCAGTTTATCACAATTAAACTGTAGATGGAGCAATCTTTAAAGTTCTCATCTGTTTCTACCTTTTGATTTTTAGATGACAGATTAAGTAGTTGAGGTTGGGTTTTGTGTCTGTGAAGCTCTGTGCCTTATTTTGCAGTTTAATACATTCTGCAAGAAAGTGTAGTTATCATTTGCAAGAGAGATGTTTTTAACTTAATAGAATTTGTTGTTTCCAACATTAAGGTGCCAACATCAACGTTAATACTTCCTTTTACTTAATATTGGACTAATCTGAAGATGTATGTAACTAAATATATGCAATATGTACAATTTTATTGAAACAGTACCATTTTGAAGCTAGCTCATAGGGTCTCATTGCATGATCATGTGTTATTAGTCAATATATTGGCTTTATCAACAGTGGAACTGTATTTCTTTGAATCGTGTCAGTGTAGATGTGCATCTGACTGTAGGTGTGCATGCACCTCATGCATGTGAGATTGGATTTTTTGAGTAGCTGTGTCTGTCAGGGCTGAACATGCTTCTGTACAAGGGCATAAAGTGTGTAGCAGTCACATTCCTTTTTGTTTCTTCATCTTGCCTGTGGCAAGAGATGGAACTCTGTAGTTTTAAGAAAGTGCTGAGTCAGACACTCACTGTCATTCCTTTTTTTCACTAATTCTGTGGAAAAAAATTCATCTTCACCTTGCTACTTCCTTGAATTCGATCTGAAAAGAAAAAACCTCCAGTAATTCCCTGTACACCTCCTCTGTACAGTGAGGCAAGGAGCTCTGTGCCAACTGCCATGCCTCATGGTGGACTCAAACCCTGCTTGTATTATGAAGGACTCACTGAGGGACACATCTGATGTGTCATCTTTCTGGGGGTGCCATATCAGTTACTGGGTGTGCTGAGCATTGTCATCAACGACCCCCAAGTCCAAGGATGCTCAGCTCAAGTTACTTCTGCTGGAATAATCCACGTAGGTAATTTCAGAACCACGAGACTCCCATCGTCGATCTCCATTGCACACTCAGCATTATCATAAAGGCAGCAGGTTTGATGAATGTTAGGATGTTATGTGGCTTCCATCTAAAGCCTGTCATCACCTTCAGGAGCTGCCTTTCTGTCTTGGTCCACTGTCACATTAGACAAAAGGGTGTTGGACATCATCACATATTGTTACCTTTTCACTTGCTCACCTTACCCCCTTACCCATTCCTCTTCAGATACTTTTCTCAAGAGAGCCTATAAAAAAAAAAATTAGTTTTGTTGCATTGGCAAGGAGATACCTCAGGAGTGCAGGAGAAGAGGCTTCTACTTCAGATATTTTCTCTTTTCGAAGAAGGTCTTCACCTTATCTTATATCTGAGAAGACTGGACAAATACATAAATTGCTTTTGTCATTCCATCTCTACAGGCTTAATATTGGTTCATGGCTCTGAACTTGCAGGATGTGTACTTCTACATAGTCATCTGCCCACAGGAGCGCCGCCAGTTTTTCTGCCGCCCTAGGCGGTGGAAGGTCCCGTCCCGAAATGCCGCCCCCCACAGAGGCAGTGGAAGGTCCCGCCGCCGAAATACCGCCGCCGTCGCCGCCCCCCAAATTGTAGCTCAGTACAAGGTACTGCCATTTGGACTTTCCACAGAATCCAGAGCCTTTACAAAATGTCCAGCAGTGGAAGTGGTGCACAGGTGAAGATGGCACATCCACATATACCTTCACCTGGATGATTGGCTGATCGGGGCAGATCCCAGCAAGAGATGATGATGAGCCTAGAATAGCTCTCTGCTTGCCTGGCTGGGTCTCCTAGTTAACTATGGAAATTTTTTTATCCCATCTGAGGATAGAATTCATAGGAGCTTTGATTTCAGGTTGGAGAATGTATATCTGCCTGAGGAAAGCATGTACTTGCCTGCTATCACAACAGCTTGAGAGAAAACCAGCTACGATGGTATGGACCTGCATTGGAGTATTGCACCATACGTTGGTATGCACATACAAGAGATCACTTGCCATAGTTCCTTGTGTCCCCTACAACTCTGGCTCAAGTCAGTTTACTGCCCAGCAAGACACCTGATGGACAGGAAGATCTGGGTTTCATCTCATGTCCTTGCAGGACTAACATGGTGGTTATAACCCAAAAATGTATAAAGAAGAGTAATGTTCTCAAACCCCTTCCCAACAAGGGGATCATGGATGCATCAAATAGAGGTTGGGGATTCCCCCAGAACACTAATAATTAAAGAGGGAATAGTAATGAACCCAGCAAGTGTGGGCCTTTGGAGAGGAGGAGCAGTTACCCATCACTGAGTTCAGCTGGAGGAATGAATGTAGTGCTCCTATGTCATATTATTGATATCTTGTGTCTGTGGAAAGGAAGGATGGTCCATGCAGTGGTTAGGGTACTGGCTTAGGATGCACGAGACCCAGGTTCAATTACCTGCTCAACCATGGACTTCTGTGTGGTCTTGGGAAGTCACTTAGCCTCTCTGTGCCTCAGTTCCTCATCTGTAAAAATGGGGGATTATATCTCACTAAAGAGCTTTGAGATCTACTGATGACAAACAGCATATTACTGTGATGAAAGCTGCATTGAGATCCAGTGCTATGATTGTGGAAATGGCTGTAAGATCACATTTTCGATGCCTCTTGAGTTCTTTGTGCTTTGCTCTGGTCTGAATCCTGATTGCGAGGCATTTAGGATGTTGAGTGGTGGTGGGTTTGGTTCTTCCTCCTGGGATGGTACTCAGCTTTACTCAACCCTTCTTGAAGATTTAGAAAATATGTATTTTTCAGAGCTTGGTAGATGCGCTTTTCTGAAGAAGGCATTGATTATTTCCATTAGTACTGGGCATAATTGTTTTTTTTGGCTGGCTTTCACTAGCCACCAGGGGTATGGCACAGCTTCATAAGTTCTGCGGTAGAGAAGGAAGTGAAAGTGTCGGGTCGTGTACATGCTAGATGAGGCGCGCACAGCACCGTGAGACGACTACTGCTCCCTGACTGAGCTCTGTAACCAAAAATCTCCAATCTATGGTGCAGAGATGCAGTGACACCTGAAGTGGATTACCCACAGGTGGACACATTTTGAAGAACCCTTGTTACTGCACAAGGTGAGTAACTTCCTCTTCCCTGTCCACCTCACAAGAACATATAACACTTATACCTTTTTTTGGTGTGAAAACCCAGGAATATTAGCCATGGAAATCTTTTTTAGAAAATTGTTAAATGGTAAAAATATTCCACCCAGCATATGCAGATCAGTAACATCTGCTCCTCCAAATGCAACAGCAAAAAGCCTAAGTACCACCACAAATTTCATTCGTACTTCTCATTGTTTGCACTGGTATCAAGTAGACATTGTTGTCTTCCTTTTTAGGTAATTAGATAAGACCACTGAAAATTACACTCACACTCACACACACTCTCTCACACACACTCACACTCTCACACACACGATTGAGGGTTGCTCCAGGGACTATAAGAATCACACAAAACCAACCCATTATAATGACTTATCTATGCCTTTTCCTCTACACAATCACATATCTTTCAGTTCATAGAATTTATTCCATGCAGCATTATTCCCACAAATTTAAGTACAATAGGACAGTTGGTTCTCAACCAGGAGTAAGTACCCCTGGGAGTGCACAGAGATCTTCCAGGGGTTACATCAACTCACAACAGGCTACATAAAAAGCAAAGTCAATGCAAACTAAAATTTCATATAGACAAGTACTTGTTTATACTTCCGTATATACTATCCATTGTAATGTAATGTAATGTAATATACATTGAAATGTAATGTAATATTTATATTCCAATTGATTTGTTTTATAATTATATGGCAAAAATTAAAAAAGTAAGCAATTTTTCACAAATAGTGTGCTGTGACACTTGTATTTTTATGTCTGATTTTTGTAAGCAAGTAGTTTTTAGGGGAGGTGAAACTTGGGGTATGCAAGACAAATCTTCTGAAAGGGGTACAGTAGTCTGGAAAGGTTGAGAGATGCTGCAATAGGACAGTGGGGTTTTAATTACACCTGCACATCTACTGTTACATTTGATAAGTAGGTGTGACTTGACCTTCATGCAAGATTGTGTATTTGTGGCTAGGTAGGAGTGAGATTGTGTACAAATGACATCAGTAGTCTGTTAACAGTTTGCTCCCTTTATTTTCAGGTTTTTAGGTAAATGATGAACTATTTTGAGCAACCTTAATTACTCAAAAAAAGCTCTGGGGAGAAATATAAGTAGTATTGGTACAATTTTAGGGTTTTACTCTGTGGCTTCTTTAAAATATTAGTTAACCGCCTTTACGGAGCAGTATGCTTGGATAGTTTATCTTAGGGAGTCAGCAAAAATTGGCACCCAGTTGTTGTGGTGGGGTAACAATGGACTTCCTTTTCCAGTTTATGATGTCCGTTTTCAGGAAAAGAATGTTGGGGCTAACTTAGGCATGGGAATTCTGGTGGCTAAGATAACTCACTCAAGACTTGTTCCTGTTGCCTCTCTGTAGAGCACTGTGATTGAATTGTCTTATAATTGTCACATTTATTCTGTAGATTTTATATAATATTCTAATAGGTTACTCATTGTTCTAATAATTCTATCTTGCTGTGAATAGCCCGCAATAAACATCTGAAAGCTAGGACAAAACTTAAAAAATGCATGCAAGTTAACCACTAGATGGAGTGCACTGTGCATACAGTACTTTAGGACTAGAAATACTATACTCTGAAATAAAAGTAACATGTTCTCAAGACAATGTTACATTTTTGTGCTTGTCATTTAATATGTGGAAAGTGTGTTTTAGAGTTAGGCTGGCTATGGACACATACTTCAAGTGCTATAGGATGCCACTGTTATTTTTAAACTCCATTATAGTGTAGAGCCCGCAGTTGACCCTTAGCTGCTGGTGCATGATTTACTGACAAGTAGTTATGCAGAGGGAATTCCTGATATATGATATCAGTGAACAAAAATGCGATAAAACTGAATCTATTTTACTCCTATATTGAATAGGACTTGATATGAAAAGATGGAATTTTCTGAAATTTTAATGGCTAATGACTTTAAGCCATAAGTTCTGATATTTAAGATCACTTTTGTGTGGTGAGTTGGTATTTTTACCTCTTGGAGTATGTCACTGTGGATCCCATTCTCAATGCAGGTGAGCCTTATGCACCTGAGATTGGAATCTTTTGAATAAAAGTGTCAGTTGCGTCATACCCTATATCTTGCAAAGTAGTCTCAACTGTTCCTTGGTTCCCTCTTACTATCTGTGGCAGTCTGACAGAACTAGTCATGGTAAACTGCTACCACTTAGTGTTTCTTAAACTTGACTTGTCCAAGTTAGATTTTGACCCTTGTTATCCTTTCAGATTTTTCTTTCCAACCTGGTCATTGAACATTAACATCCATTTTTTTTTATTTTTGGTGCTTTGTGCCTCCCCCAGTAATGGCAGACTTCAAACCATGTACATCTTGTGGTGGCTTAGTTCTTCTGAAAGATGGCCTTGGTGTGAGTCATGGTCTAGGTCAGAGGTGGGCAAACTATGGCCCGCAGGCTGAGTCTGGCCTGCGGGACTGTCCGGCCTGGCCCTTGAGCTCCCGGCCGGGGAGGCTAGACCTCAGCCCCTCCCCTGCTGTTCCCCCTTCCCTGCAGCCTCAGCTCGCAGTGCCACCAGTGCTCTGGGCGGCGAGGCTGCGAGCTCCAGCTGG
Organism: Terrapene triunguis; assembly: GCF_002925995.2. Classification (NCBI taxonomy): domain Eukaryota; kingdom Metazoa; phylum Chordata; order Testudines; family Emydidae; genus Terrapene; species Terrapene triunguis. Next base: position 23,051,138 of record NW_020664372.1, on the reverse strand, counting down.
GCAGCACGGTGGCATGGCTGGCTCGGCAGCGCAGCTGCCAGTCCTGCTGCTCTGAGCGGCATGGTAAGGGGTCGGGGAGCGGGGGGTGGGGTGGATAAGGGGCAGGGGGTTATGGGAGGCAGTCGGGGTACAGGGAGCAGTTGGATGGGGTGGAGGTTTGGGGGGGGGCAGTAAGGGGACGAGGAACAGGGGGAGTTGGATAAGGAGCAGGGGGTCCCGGGGGCCAGTTGGGGGCGGGGGTGTGGACAGGGGTCGGGGCAGTCAGGGGACAGGGAGCGGGGGGGTGGGTAGGGGGTGGGATCGGGGGGGCAGTCAGGGCTGGGGGGTCCCGGGAGGGGGCGGTCAGGGGACAAGGAGCAGGGGGAGTTGGATGGGTCGGGTGTTCTGAGGGGGGCAGTCAAGGCGTGGATAGGGGGTGGGGGCCAGGCTGTTTGGGGAGGCACAGCCTTCCCTACCTGGCCCTCCATACAGTTTTGGAACCCCGATGTGGCCCTCAGGCCAAAAAGTTTGCCCAGCCCTGGTCTAGATCAATGTGCAGCTTGTTCTCCATGAAGACTCTCTGAAATCCAGGGATACCTGTCTCAAACTCTGCCTCCTAGAGCAAACCATCTGGCTAGCTTCTGCCCAGGAGGAGAGAAGTTCCACCTCAAAGATAGACCCGATACTTGTTAAATCCTCATCTGGCAGTGCCCCCCATGCTAGCTGGCACTTCATCCATAAGATCAGTAATGGCAAATAGGTATCAAGCAAAAAACTTGTCAGAAGAAGAGTTTACACCACTACTAACGCATTCTGGCACTGAAGAGCACTACCATAAGGTAAGGCAGGACCAATCACAGGGACAGACATGACTCCTGGCACCAGTCCTTGTCCTCCCTCAAAGAGTCTTGGTCATCAGCCCTCCAGGGAACAACCCAATATATCTCCTCCTGTTACAAAGGCTAGTTATGCAGGTTCAGCTTTCAGTTTGGTGCTGAAGAAATACCACCTGACATAGTCCTCAATACTGGTGGCACCCTAGACATCAGCGCAGTCCTTAGAATCATTGGGTGTACTGGCTGGCTCCTTACTAGAGGAATCTGCATTGTCCCCAGGCTACTTCCTTGGCACAAAAAACCTTCAGTCTACAGTGGAACATATTCCTGACCTTCCACTACTGAAGTGTCATCCGCTGCATTGACTCCCCATCAGTCACCTGGGCAGATATCTTCACCCACATCCAGTAGGGTCAGGAGAGGGCCCACATACATCTGTTACAAGCATGACAGTGGCCTGGGCAATCTTAGTTGAACCAGCCATACAAGTATAATGTGTTGCCATGGCCACCCTGGGCTTATTGGGGAACCTCTGTTCTGTGCTTCAAGGAGTCAAATTCTCTTCCTTTCCTAGAAAGTGGGTAAGATCCTGCTCTCCATCTGCATCTCTGGTCAGACCACCATCAGGAGATTATCAGCAGATCCCTCAGGATCATTCACCTTCCCCACCCAGGGACCTCTCATTGTCTACTCCAGACAAAGCTGTGGTTTTGGTCTTAGTAATGGTGCAGGACAGCTGAAATGTCGGTGATAGATGAAAAAGCCCACAAGCTGTGACGTTTTACATTTGGCTGTATCTGCCAAGATTGCTCTATCCACCAACTGCATCCTGGACTTAGCTAAGACCTTGTGGCATACCCCAGCTTCTTTACCACAATGCCTGAAAGCAGATTAGTGTTATCAAGAGCCCCAAAAAGGATTCAAACAATGTTACGCTTATACCACACCAGACACAATCTCAGACATGCATGAAAAATCTAAGCATGCAAAGATTAGTCCCAAAGAAATTGGACTTGTTTGGTGAGAAAACATATTCGTTGGTGTCACTACAGCTTCAAATCACCAACTATCAGGTCTTACATTGGAACACAATATATTTATCCCCTTTATATCTTAGTTCCCGTAAGAGGTGAGAGAGGATATCTTGGGGGACTAACTAGTAGCGAAGATGTTCTTCCAAGCAGTTATCGATGCATCGGATGCAGCTGTAGGTCCATGACCACTGCTGTGTTCATGCACAGGGCTTTGTGGTTGCAACCCTCAGACCTCCCTAAGGAGGTGCAGTTCACCCTTGAGGATTTTCCCTTTGAAGGAACAGAAATCTTCAGTGAGCCCACAGATAACTCTTTAAATTTCCTCAAGGATTCTAGTGCTACATTATGCCTAATGAGTGTATATACACAAGGTTTGAACCACAAGCCCTTCAGGTACCAAATGCCTGCCAGCAGAGGGAATCTTCCTACTCTCAAAGTAGACCTTCCAACTACTCACAGAGGAAGGCCCCGGACACTCCAGGAAGAGGAGATTGTCTTCCTTGACAGTCTCCCTACACCTATTTCTAGGCAGCACATTTTGATGTGAGCATCGAGAGCATACCAAAACCTCTCAAGAACCAATCCCTACTTTTGGCTTTAGCCTTGCACCTTTCCACTGGGCTTGATCTGCAATAACTGACCCATGTGAGCTAAAAGTTGTTACCCATGGCTACCCCAACTATTTCCTGCCCCTCTTCAGGGGCCCTTCTCATGAGAGCCAACTAAAACAAGTGGCTACAGTGCTCTGCCTAGGAGCCATAGAGAAAGCACCTCTAGAGAATAGGGGAAGAGGTTTCAGCTCCCCAATATTTCTTTATCCTGAAGAGAAAAGGATGGGTCTTCATCCTATCCTATAGCTGAGATTAAACAAATATATACACAGTCTCAGATTCAGGATGATAACACCAGCTTTAATCATGCCATTCCTTCAGTCTCAAAATTAGTTTGTGGTTCTCGAGTTGCAGGATGTGTACTTCCACATTTGCCATCCATCTGGCCCACAGAATGTACCTGTGATTTGCAGTGGGGCCTAGTCAGTCAGTACAAGGCCTTACCGTTCCTCTCTCCAGAGCAGTCTTCACAAAATTCCTAGCCACAGTGGCTGCAGATCTTCTGTGGGAATCTAGGTCTGTCTATATCTAGATGATTGGCTAATCAGAGGCAAATTCCATCAGGATGTTTCTACAGTCCTGAACTACATTCTCTAACTATTCACCTAATTTCACCTTCTAATGAACTACAAGAAATTGTCTAATTCTGTCATAGATGATAGAATTCTCAGGAGTTCTGATCCACTGCCAATCAGCCCTGGCATATCTCCCTGAAGATAGATTTCCACCTCTACAATTAATAATTACCAGTCTCAGATTGACTCCAGCAACCATGGTTTAGAGCTGTTCCTTAGTTCACTCATCTATGAAATGGGGATGATACTTGTCCACCTCTGAAGTGCTTCATGGCTGGACAATGCTCTAGACATTTTTTTTATATCTGTCAGGTAACATGGCCTCAGCAGAGCCTGAGTCACTTGCTGGAGAAATTGAAAAATATCTTTACATATCAACATTAACTATTTCACTATGTATCAATTTTTAGCAGAAACATCAAACTGTGTCAGTAATTTTTTGGTATTTGGTTTGGGTGCAGTGGGAACCATTAGTTGCTGAGATGTAGAATAAGAATTCAGTCTCCTTAACTGCCTCTACAAAGGGGGGGAAAAAGATGAATATCTTGGTGTACCTCCCTCCCCCATTCCTATCCCCACCTCGCAGGTGTTAACAAAAGCCTCAGCTACCTGTGAGATACTAAAAATGAGAACCAACTCCTATGCCTTCCTAGTGCTAAAAGCCTCAACAGTCCCTTATTCAGCTGTTCAAACTACAAGCTTTTCTCCAGTTTCAGGATAAAATCCATAGCTTTTAATTCAAAATTAAAAACATTTGCTCTCTTTTCACAGACTAACATAAAATGATCTTGATTCTGACATACAGTAATTTTGAGATAGTCACTCCACATTTCAACGCGTGTTTTGTCTTGATTTCTAATACACCCGCCTGCATTTTCAACTAGTGAAATTACATAAAACAGGTGAAGTATGTAAGAACAACTTTTCTGATTTTCAGCATCATTTAATGGCATTTCCACATTATCATTCATAAAGACACCAAAACAGGTTGTGGAATGGAAGTGTTGACTGTCATGATGAATTGTATTAGGACTCTATACGTGGATATGATGCATTATGTAACCAAGGATTTTGTGCATGTATTTAAAATTTCATTCTATATTTTTGTTCCAGAAGTGGCTGTTAATCAGAACTAGATAATCATTTGGCCGTGGTCTTTTTTTGCATGACTATTGACTGTTAGCCATTGAGAATTAAACAGCCATTTTTCTCATAGACGGGAACTTACCATAGGTGCTGGAACTAGGGGTGTGGCAACATCCCCTGGCTTGAAGTGGTTTCCATCAGATACAGGGTTTACAGTTTGGGTCAGTGGATCTCAGCATAAATTGTTCCAGCAACCCTGGAACTTACTAACCGATTCTCATATGAAGAAGGAGAGAAGTGAAAAGACTTCTGTGTCAATCTTCTTTTCCCTTGTGGATAGCTATCAGCTAGCTAGTCTCAGTTCAGGCATAGGCTTGCTCGAAATAGGTTTATACAGTAACAAGTAATGTGTTTCCATAGCAGCTGTAGTCTAATGATTTTCCTCACTTGACTTTTTTTTGCTCCTCATCAGTTTGGAAGGGCAGTATTAAACAACAAAAAGCATATTTAGGTCAAGTAAAGAAGCATTTGCTAATACGAACTCTGTGCTAAGCATTCTGGGAGAGTTCTTTCTTGCAGCAGATGAGGGTTCTTTGTGGCTAGCAGCAGAAACTGCAGCACTGTCTTCACAATTTCTTTTTATCTTGGATATGTTCTGAAGATCTTTGAAAAACAGGAATCCGAAGCTATTTTTAAACTATATGGAATACTTTTTCAGCTGTATCATACAGTAATAGCACATGGTGAAAGCATCCTATTTGAGAGAATTTTACAGCTGGGCTGTCATTTTGTTTTTCCATCACCCTCCTATTTTATTTTCTAAGACTGGATTTTTGGCAGTCTCCTGTTTAACTAAACAGGTTTGCATTATAGTAGCTGGTGGCTTTTATTTTAGTGAGGTACTTGATCCTGCACCTGAAGATGGTACAAAGGCTAATTGTTCCTGTGGAGCAAAGGAAGAAATTCTGCAAAAGGAGCCAGGGTTGCTAGAAATGCAAATTCAACACATTTGGAATGGGTTGCACTACTAGTGTGGTTCTGTTTAAAGGCATTCGTACAGTTTTTGAAAGAAACTGTGCATATATTTGCAAACATCAAGGAGAAAATAATGCCCTTGAATATACAGCACACAGTTTGACCAACGAGGATTCAGGACTATTGATTCATTCATCCCTGGTAAATAGTGACTTGTTTAACATAGTTTTTAATTAATGAGTGAAATTAAAAATCCACATGATAATGTGTATGTAATATCTATTGTATAAAATGAATTTAATAATCTTGTAGACTGTGCACTTGCAGGAATGTCGTGCATTACATGTGTGCGTACAGGCGTAGATACAAAAGCTTAAATGTTTTATAGATTTGTACTGATATAGCTTTGAAGAAGCTTTGACTCTTGATAGAGGGTTTACATGTGCCCATAGACTGCAATTTGCTGCTGTTAGATCTTATAAGGTACTTATCTTACTTTAAATGACCAAGACAGATTGCTATAATATTTGGAAAAAGAGAGAAACCTTAGGACTATTGGTATGTTAGAAAAACCCCAATGCACGTTTAAATTTTTCATTTTCAAATGAACTTATTAGGAGTGGGTTTTTTAGGAAATACACTACTATAGTAAACTAAACTGGTGAAAGGGGTAGGAGAATATGCTAGAAGAAAAATCTTTATGGGAGAACTAATTGCTTTCTAAATGTCTTCTGTTTTTTTGAGGCTTTCTAGGTGTTGTCTGATACACAGGAAACAGGCTTTGAGGTGGGACTGTCTTCTTCATACTCCCCAGACTGGTGACGCACATATGCGTCAGATGTATTGCATCCGGACCCAAGGGGGTGGAAGTGGCTGACCAATTCACAAAGTGATTTTTGGTAGATTTGTAAGGTTATTTTAAATGCTGCATGCACTCCTCATATTAGCTTCTCTGTCGCTGACAAGCTGGATAGAAGAGCGGGGTGTGTGTGTTGAGGGTAGATTTAAAGGGATATTTATTAATACAAGTTCATGTTGAAGAATCTATAGTGTCTGTTTAGGTGTTTAGGTTGAGACTAGTTGCAGTTAAGGAGGCTCATGCTTTCATCAGGGTATTGTAGAAATTAACTCAACAGTATGCTTGATTTTTTTTTTTTAAAGTCTCAATTTTTTTAATACTCATCTTGGCCCTTTTTTTCTTCCTACATTCTGACTATAACAAAAGACTTAATCTGATGCAGGGAATAGGGGCTTTCTGAAGATAGGAATAGACGCTGAAAATTTTGACCATTCTCCTCAAATACATGGAGTAATTTAGAAAATATATGCTCGACCTTAAGTAGTTACGTTGTATATTTTGAAAATGTGTGTGTAAGTAAGTAAAAGCTGACATAAAAAGAATGGCTTCCTTAAACCACCTCAATCAGATCCTCACTGTCAGCCATTTTTGAACCATTGGTCTCATTCCACAACTAATTAAACATTATTAAAAAAATTTATTTGCTGACTTGGAAAAAATCAGTTTGTCTTGCACTAAAATCAGTATTAACAGTACAAAATTAAAAAAGCCATAAAAACAAAAATCCTTAAACTTCAGTTAACTCAGATTAGTTATATAAATCCAAATATGTGAGTGTGCAGAGAAATAGGAAAAATAATATAAGGCAGGGATGACCTTTCATAACTTAAGAGCTAGAGTGAAAATTTCTTGTATTGCATTTACATTGTCACCTATTCCTTTGCTTTATTTAGTAATCTTTTGTTCCAGCTGCTATTGCCCCAGGGTTCAGTTGATATTGGTTTAATTCAGCCTTACAAAATTGGCATATAAATGGGTCAGATTAGGCACAAAACTTACTTGCCTGCTGTTGCAATTATGGTGATATTTATGTGACAGACATGGAGCTGCTCTAATTTTTGAATACTGTATGTTGACCTAGTTATTGGCATATTAACTATATGAATAGATTGGTTTAATTTAACAGGCTGTAAGGAAACAAGCAGGAAGGAAATAGTGGCTCAAGTTAAATGACCCCATGGTAAACACTTCAGGTTTATGAAACAGTGGGAGAGCAATTGTCTTTGAGGTGTCTGGCTTGCAGGGTGGCCTTAGGTAGAATGGTGCCCTAGATGAACTTATATTTTGGTGACCCTGTGGGCGTGGTGCCCCCCATTGCCCTTAACCCTTGCACTGTGCCCCTAGCCCCTGTACCCCCCCCCCTCCTGCGCCCCCATGGGGAAACTGACTTGGATGCATGGAGCAGCTGGCATTGCTGCTTGCTCCCACCTGGAACACTGCTCCTCCGCACACCCCTAGGAGGCTGTGAGGTCGGGAGCGAGGAGTAACACCAGGGCTCCCTGCAGCCAAGTCACTTTCCCCACCTGGGCTGTGCTGTGAGGGAAGTGACTTGGCTGCAGGGAGCCCTGGTGTTACTCCTTGCTCCCACCTTTCACTGCCCCCTACGGCGACACAGAGGAAGGTTGGGGGGCGGGGGAGAGCAGTATCTGTGCATAACCGCCCTCCTTCCCCTCCCCCCCATATTCCTGCTTTAGGAGGAAGCAGGGAAAAATGTGGGTGGTTCCAATGTGGTGCTCACCTGCCAGACAGGAGCAGTTTCTGACACTACACCAGCAGTGCTCACCTCTGCGCTGCCGCATGGTGCCCCCCAACCACGGCACCCTGGGCAGTCGCCCATCCCGAAGGCTGGTCCTGTGCTGATCTCCTGCTGAGCTTACTGGGTTGTTTTGGTGCAGAAGGGTAAAAGCCCAGGAACTGACAAGAACAAAGGACCTCTGTCTGGGTAAAAAGGACACCCCCGAGCATGGAGGTAGCTGTTAGGAGAGCTGTTCTGGAAAACCAGACCAACACACAAATACCCACATGAGTGTCTGAAGAAGCTTAGCTAGTTTAGATCATCAGGGGATGTCAAACCTCAGGTATGAGAAATGCTTGTAGATTCTTTTGTTTTAAAATCCTCATCATTTTATGCTTTCTTCTAATTTTTGGTAAATAAACAAAATAGTTCTTTTAGAAGGTTGTCTGGTCACTGTATATACCACTGGTCATGGAAGGGAAGAACAGCAGGTGCTGAAACTAGTTGGACCTGGTTGTTAAGCAGGGTGGTTGATAAACAGAATACAATAGCCAAGTGCCTGGTCTAAAAGCTGGAGAAATGAATAATTCTGCCGTAGGAGAGGTAAAGGCATGAAGCTTGACACCTGAGGGGTGCACTCAGTGAGACCAGGAAGGGGACGGAGGTGCAGCTCACTTTGCAACAAAGATAAATTAGTTTACAAAACTCATGCAAGAAGAAATAGTTAAATTTTAAATTCTAGGATCTCTCAATCACAGATTGAATGAAAATTTGTACCATTTTCTCTAAATGCAGATTACTTTTGGGAGAAGAATTTGACTTTCCACCCCTCAAGAATCATGTTTAAGAGCTGTGTTTGGAAGGGAGAGGCTACTGGGTTCCTATCACGAAGGCGATAGGCAGGACCACAAGAGATTAGCAAGGCATCACTTTACAGTATCATCTGTTCCCTTTACTCGCCTTGCAGCACAACAGATGGAATGGATGGATATTTTCTCAAGAGTAACTTGTCTGCTAGGATGTATGTTTGAAATGCAAACCATCCCATTTTCTTTGTTTAGGAGACTGGGTGGTCTATAGTATTCTTGAGATACCAACCCATTAATTTGTAGATTAAATAATTGAAGTAAAACTTTCTACAAAGAACCCTGGTCTGGAATTTAAACGGTTGCTTCTTGGCTCTGGCTTAGGTAGCTCTGTCCTTTAGCTGTTGATAGACAACTGCCACGAAGCATTGCTCCCTCCTGCAGCAGTTTTTCTTTCCCTTCCTTGCCTCTAGTTATTTCAAGGCAGATCAGGTACTTCTGAGGGTACGTCTATACTTACCTCTGGGTCTGGCGGTAAGCAATCGATCTTCTGGGATCGATTTATCGCGTCTTGTCTAGACGCGATAAATCTATCCCGGATCGATCCCGGAAGTGCTTGCCGTCGACGCCGGTACTCCTGCTCCACGAGAGGAGTACACGGAGTCGACGGGGGAGCCTGCCTGCCGCATCTTGTCCCGCGGTAAGTTCGAACTAAGGTACTTCGACTTCAGCTACGTTATTAACGTAGCTGAAGTTGCATATCTTAGTTCAAAGTGGGGGGTTAGTGTGGACCAGGCCAGAGATAGTTTTGTCACAGTGACAACAGTGGATTCTAGTAGGTCCCTCCCCAATGCAAGAACAAGCAGTAAGGTCTTTGATTCCCTTGTATGAACAGTATTTGAAAACTTGCGTGAACGGATAGTCTTTAGGAAGTGTGTTTTTGTTTTGGGAGAAATCTCTATTTGCATAGTTGGATATCAATGAAATGACGAGGGAGTAACTAAAAGTCCTGGACCAGGGGCACTCTGCAGGAGTCTCTTCTCTACTATTTATGGTGCTGAAGAAGTCAGGAGGTCTCCAACTTGTGTTAAATCAGAAGTGGCTCTGCTCTTCCGTTGCCTACAAAAAATTAAGGTAATCTGCAGATAGGGTGGAAATTTACTTGCATGAGTAGATTTAGTGTGTCTCTGCATGTTGCCATCAACCTTCATATTAAAATACTTGTTCTTCCCTTTGGGCCATGAGTATTTCAGCACACCACTTTCCCCTGGGGTCTTGCCTCCAGGCTCAGGATCTGCAGGAGGAACTCAGTAGGGCCTCATGCCCAAATAGATACAAATAATTTAGCCCAGGGGATTTTAAATTAACCCCAGATAATACTAAAGATCACAATGTGGATTTTCATCAATTTGGGTCTTCCTGCCTTTTTCCATAATGCAGTTGCTTCAATGAAAAGGTCCATTTACTAAATATTAATCACTAATTTTAATTTTAGTTCATATTAAGCTTCACAGAAACAAGCCATTTTTTATTTTTTTCAAGAAGCCAAAGAGGAAGCATTACATAATTTTACTCGATACTTTGCTTTTAAAGTTCTTCATATGTGTCCATTGCCTACATGTCTTTCATTTCATCTCACCTTTCTCCACTTTTCAGTCTTTGTTTTGCTTAACTCTTTATCTCCCTCCACTCTGATTTATTTCTGTTTCCATGCTGTCATCTATACTTGGAAAATCTTAGACTATATTCCAGAATTCCTTCTTAATAGCCAATTATTTCTTGAAGTTCTGTATTGGTATTCTTACTAACTATGGGCTTCTCTATGCTGTTTTCATTCCCTCAAATCCCATCCAAGTATAGACAAGCCCTGTGTCTCAATGCCTTTCTGCACCTGGGCTGCTATCCCTTGACAACAAAATAACCTCTGAATACAAAGTGTACAGTGCTCACTTTATTTTTAATTACAAGTATTTGCACTGTAAAAAAACAAAAAAAAAAGTATTTTTAAATTCACCTAATACAAGTACTCTAGTGCAATCTATTTATCATGAAAGTTGGACTTACAGATGTAGAATTATGTACCAAAAAAACTGCATTCAAAAATAAGTGTAAAATTTTAGAGCCTGCAAGTCCACTTAGTCCTACTTCTTGTTCAGCCAATCGCTCAGAAAAACAAGCTTGTTTACATTTGCAGGAGATAATGCTGCTCACTTCTTGGTTACACTGTCACCTGAAAGTGAGAATAGGCATTCTCTGTTATAGCCGGTGTCGCAAGATATTTACGTGCCAGATGTGCTAAAGATTCCTATGTCTCTTCATGCTTCAACTACCATTCCAAGGGACATGCATCCATGCTGGTGACGGGTTTTGCTCAATAACAATCCAAAGCAGTGCAGACCGACGCATGTTCATTTTCATTTTCTGGTGGCGTCTGACTCAGATAAAGGTTGATTTTCTTTCTTGGTGGTTCGGGTTCTGTGGTTTCCGCATCAAAATGTTGCTCTTTTAAGACTTCTGAAAGCATGCTCCACACCTCGTCCCTCTCAGATTTTCTAAGACACTTAAGATTCTTAAACCTTGGGTCAAGTTAGAAATCTCACATTGGTACCTTCTTTGCGTTTTGTCAAATTTGCAGTGAAAGTGTTCTTAACATGAATAACATGTGCTGGGTTATCATGCGAGACTGCTATAATGTGAAATATATGGCAGAATGCAGGTAAAACAGAGCAGGGGATATACAATTCTCCCCAAAGGAGTTCAGTCACAAATTTAATTAACACTTCGAGCGTCATCAGCATGGAAACATGTCTTCCGGAATGATGGCTGAAGCATGAAGGGGCATATGAATGTTTAGCATATCTGGCATGTAAATACCTTGCAATTCCGGCTACAAAAGTGGCATGCGAACGCCTGTTCTCACTTTCAGTTGACATTGTAAATAAGAAGAGGGCAGCATTATCTCCTGTAAATGTAAGCAAACTTGTTTGTCTTAGCGATTGGCTGAACAAGAAGTAAGATTGAGTGGACTTCTAGGCTCTGATGTTTTACATTGTATTGTTTTGGAGTGCAGTTATGTAACAAAAATATTCTACATTTGTAAGTTGCACTTTCATGACAAAGAGATTGCACTACAGTACTTGTATGAGGTGAATTGAAAAATACTATTTTTTTATCATTTTTACAGTACAAATATTTGTAATAAAAATAATGTACACTGATTTCAGTTACAACACAGAATACAATATATATGAAAATGTAGAAAAACATCCAAAATATTTAATAAATTTCAATCAGCCCTGGAAAAAATATTCAGAATGAAAACTGCAGGAAGCAATGTGACACCTGTAATTTTCAGTATGCTTGAACTGCTTTCTGTGCTGCTATGCTAGTTTCAATCTTTTTTCAGTTTTATGAAGTACTTAATCTTTAAAATTGCTGCTTGGTAATGAAAGCATTGAGATCAGTTGTCAGATTTTAAAGATCTTTAATGTAGCTTGTATACTATGACTTGGCCCTATAAAGGACTTGGTTAATCAGTATTCAAGAAGCTTTCAATCAGTTCAGTTTGCAGTGGAAAAATATTTTTAATGTGATTACCACTAAATTACTTACTTCTTTGAATGCTGGATTCCCTAGATGTGAGAGGGAATACATGGATTTTGAAAAGCTGCATGCCTGGGCTCTGAATGTGATTAATTAGATAACTTTTCAAAAGCAGGATCAAGTATGATTATCTACTAAAAACAATCAAAAAAATCTGCTAACCTAATTCTTACACCAAGTAAAATTCTCAACTAATTCCAAATGCCTTAATATAACCTGTTAACTCAACAATATTATAAGCTTTAGGTATTGCTGAATGTCATTGTGACAGTGTACCCCATAAGGCTTTATGGGGAGGGGGTGCTTATAAATGTATGTATGACATAACTGGAATATGTTTTGTGCTGCCTGTGCCAGGTAACATATCTCCGTAAAGGTTATGGTCTACTATATCTATTCATCCTATTTGTACATATATATATATCATTTTCTATTTGAGGTTAAGAATATGGGCTGTATACTTGCTTGGTTTCTAAGTAAGCTTTGGGAGGCATTTGGTCAGCTTCTTTAGGAAGGAATTCGCCAGGTTAAGTACCTGATCAGGGAACAATGCATCTTGGAATGCTCCAATCCACATAAGAAGTCTTCCTGGAGACATGCAAGATTCCATGTGGGCAATGGCTTCAGCCTGTAAAGACTGAGCCATGCAGGGACATGTGACTTGCCCAGGTGACTCCAGAACTCCATCTTGGAGCTGGACTTTGCATAGGAGGGAGGAGGGGGGTCTCCTCCCACAAGAGAGAGTCTATTTAACCCTGGGGGAGACCCCTCCATTTTGTCTTCAGCTGGCTAAAGAAGGAGCCTCTCCACCCCCCTAGGATGCTTGAAGGAAGCTGAAACAAAAGACAGTAACTACAGGGGGTGTGAGTGATTGCTGGACCCAGGCTAAAGGGAGATTAGCCTGTAAAAGAGAGCATTCTGGAACTGGTGAGGAACTTATCTGTATTTAGTTTGATCAGGCATAGATTTGCGCATTTTATTTTATTTTGCTTGTGACTTACTTTGTTCTGTCTGTTACTACTTTGAACCACTTAAATCCTACTGTCTGTATTTAATAAAATCACTTTTTATTTAGTAATTTACTCAGAGTATGTATTAATACCTGGGGGAGCAAACAGCTGTGCATATCTCTCTATCAGTGTTATAGAGGGCGAACAATTTATGAGTTTACCCTGCATAAGCTTTATGCAGGGTAAAACGGATTTATCTGGGTTTAGACCCCATTGGAAGTTGGGCATCTGAGTGCTAAAGACAAGCACACTCCTGTGAGCTGTTTTTGGGTAAACTTGCAGCTTGGGGACAAGTAATTCAGACCCTGGGTCTGTGTTGAAGTGGACTGGAGTGTCTAATTCAGCAAGACGGGGTGCTGGAGTCCTGAGCTGGCAGGGAAAACAGAAGCAGGGGTAGTCTTGGCACATCGGGTGGCAGCTCCCAAGGGGGTTTCTGTGATCCAACCCGTCAGTCATCTTCAGCATAAAGTCTAGTGACAGTAATATTCGTGAGTCCCTGGTGCATCTGAATACACTGGGATGTCAGAAGGACTATGGGCTTGTCTACATGGGGGAAATTGATTGGCTTATTCCACTGTAGCTATGCCAATTGGCTATAGCTATTCTGGAATGACGTCCTGTGTGGGCACTTTATTCTGGAATTAAAAAAGTGATATTATTCAAGAATAGTGTCCACCTAAGTTCCCTGTAAGCTGTATGGCCACGTAGCAGCCTTGTTACGCTGTACAGGGGCTCAGGGAACCTGCCTGGGGACCGGCCGGGGGAGGGGCGCCCCTACTCTGGCGCAAACCTGTCCGGGACAGCCCGGCTAGGCCCAAACCTGCCAGGGGAGAGGCACCTATCCTGCGGCCCCAGCCCGGAGCTGCTGCAGCAGGGAGAGGTGCCTTTCCAGCACATACCCAGGCAAGACCACACCCAGCTGCAGACAGAGACTTTAGTCAGATCTGTGTAAGAGGATTCACCCAGCACTCATGTGCACACACACTGTGGAGATGTAAACCCAAGATAATATTGTCTTGAGCTGTATAGAAAGAACTGCACAGCGCAAGCTCATAATAATTCACCCTCTCCCTCAGTGTGGAGAGAGAGATGCACAATTTCTTACCCCCCACCCCCATATGAATTACACAATCTGGATTATGTTACAAACAAAAAATAAGTTTTTATTAACTATAAAAGGTAGATTTGAAGTGATTATAAGGGTTAGCAAACAGAACAAAGCAGATTACCAAGCAAATAAAACAAAACACGCATACTAAGCGTAAAAAGAACAGGAGTACTTGTGGCACCTTAGAGACTAACAAATTTATTAGAGCATAAGCTTTCGTGGGCTACAACCCACTTCTTCGGATGCATAGGAGACTGGTTTCGAGAAGTACCATAATTTCTCACCCTAAATATTGTTTCAGGCAAGTTGCTGAATTTCTGTAGCTAAGAGTTCCAGTTATTTCTCTTTACAGACTAGACTCCTGTCTTAGTCTGTACTCAGTCCTTGCCTTTCCCACCGCTCAGTTCCTTTGTCTCTTCAGGTACTTTCAGCAATCTTTCTTCTTGGGCAGGAAGGCAACGGAGAAGAGTCCTGTTTGCCTTACTCCCCAGCCTTAAATAAGATTTACATAAGGCAGGAATCTTTTGTTTCCCAGTCTTGACCTCCCCCTCCCTTTAGTGGAAAATTACTAGAAGTCCAAGATAGGGGTTAGTACCAGGTGACAGGACCTGACCTAGTGGTGTCGCAGCTACATCCCAGGATGCCTCTCAGGAAGGAGAGATTAGTATCATCAAAGTCTTATTGTTTCTTCCCAATGGCCCATCAATGCTGATAGCCTGTTGTCTGGTGGGTGTCTCCCAAATATACACATAGTTGTAATTGTTACATGGTCAATAACCTTTCCAATTATTACCTTTCAAGACCCATCTTGCATAAAATACATCTCAGTTATGCCATATGCATATCATAAGCATATTTCCATAAAAAATATGGGGTGTAATGTCACAATGTGTAATGGGGATTCCAGGGTGCATCACTCTGCACTTATCAGCATTGAATTTTATCTGCTGTTTTATCGCCCAGTCACCCACTTTTATGAGATCCCTCTAACTTCTTTGGACTTAACTATCTTGAATGATATTGTATCATCTGCAAACGTTGCCATTTCACTGTTTCACCCTCTTTTCCAAATAATTAATAAATATGTGGAACAGGACAGGTTCTAGTATGGATCCTTGGGGAACTCTGCTGTTCACCTCTTCATTGTAAAAACTGACCATTTATCCTACTCTTTCTTACCTTTCAACCAATTACTGATACATGAGAACCTTCCCTCTTATCCTGTGGCTACTTAGATTCCTTTAAGAGCCTTTGGTGAGGGACCCTGTGAAATGCTTTCTGAAAATCCAAGTACACTATGTCAACTGTATCACCCTTATCTATGTGCTTGCTCGTCCCCTGAAATAATTTGAATAGGTTGGTGCAGCATGACTTCCCTTTACAAAAGCCGGGTTGACACTTGTGACAGGTTGGATCACAGAAACCCCCTTGGGGCTGTCACCTGATGTGCTGGGACTACCTTTGAGCCTGTTTTCCCTGGAAGCTTGGGACTTCAGTACCTTACCTGTTGAGCCAGACACACTAGCCTGCTACAAACACAAGCCCAGGTCTGAACCATGTCCCCTAAAAGCTGCAGGCTTAACTGAAAACAGCTTAAGAAGTGCTCCTGTCTCCAACACCCAGATACCCAGTTCCCAATGGGATCCAAACCCCAAATAAATCCGTTTTAATCTGTATAAGTTTATACAGGGTAAACTCATAAATTGTTCGCCCTCTATAACACTGATAGAGATATATGCACAGCTGTTTGCTCCCCCAGGAATTAATGACTTGTTCTGGGTTAATTAATAAGTAAAAAGTGATTTTATTAAATATAAAAAGTAGGATTTAAGTGGTTCCAAGTAATAACAGACAGAACGAAGTAAGTTACCAAGCAAAATAAAATAAAACACGCAAGTCTAAGCCTAATACAGTAAGAAATTAAATGCAGGTAAATCTCACCCTCAGAGATGTTCCAATAAGCTGCTTTTACAGACTAGACTTCCTCCTAGTCTGGGTCCAGCAATCACTCACACCCCTGTAATTATTGTCCTTTGTTCCAGTTTCTTTCAGGCATCTCTTTGGGGTGGAGAGGCCAGCTGAAGAAAAAATGGAGGGGTTTCCCAGGGCCTTATATAATCTCTTTTGTGGGTGGAAACCCCTTGTGTTCTCCTATGCAGAATCACAGCTACAAGATGGAATTTTGGAGTCACATGGGCAAGTCACATGTCCATGCATGACTCAGTTCTTTACAGGTCAACGCCATTGTTTACATGTTAGTTTGAACGTTCCCAGGAAAGCTCAGATGTGGATTGGCCTCTTTCAATGTTCATTGTTAAAATACTCCCAATTACTTGAATAACCCCTTCACGCTATGTTGACCAAATCTGTCTTATGTGCTTCCTACAGCAAACACTTTCAATAGAAGCATAGAGCCAATGCTCATAGCTTCAGATATAAAAATGATACATGCATACAAATAGGATGAATACATTCAGTAGAACATAACCTTTGCAAAGATATGGCATATATAGCATAAAACATATTCCAGTTATGTCATATTTACATTCATAAGCATATTTCGATAAAGCATTATGGGGTGCAACATCTAACACTTCTCCAACAAATCGTGTTTATATATGTGCCTGATAACTCTGTTCTTTCTATAGTTTCTACCAATTTGCCCGGTACTGAAGTTAGGCTCTCTGGCCTGTAACTGCCATGATCTCCTCTGGATCCCTTTTTTTAAAATCAGCGTTATGTTAACTATATTCCAGTCATCTGGTTTAGAGACTGATTTCAGTGATGTTACATGCTACCATTAGTAGTTCTGCAGTTTCACATTTGAGTTCTTTCATAACTCTTGTGTGAATACCATCTGGACCTTGTCACTTAATACCATTTAGTTTGAGTTTATTCTAAAACTTCTATTGACACATCAGTTTGGGACACTACTTCAGTTTTGTTGCACAGAAAAAATAGCTGTGATGTGGAGTATCTCCCCCACATCCTCTGCAGTGAAGACTGATGCAAAAGCATTAATTTTGTGCCTCTGCAATGGCCTGGTCTTCCTTGAATGCTCTTTTAATACATTTGTCATCTAGTGGCCCCCACTGCCTGTTTGGCAGACTTCCTGCTTCTCATGTACTTGAAAACGATTTTACTGTTAGTTCTTGCATATTTAGCAAGTTACTTCAAATTCTTTGTTGGCCTGCCTAATTATACTTTTACATTTTACTTGCCAGAGTTTGTGCTCCTTCCTATTTTCTTTATTAAGATTTGACGTCCAAATTTTATTAATGCACAATAGAAACAAAAAAGAAGACACTTGATCATCCTCTTTGCCAGGAAGCCAGATGGCTTTACACCTGCCAGTGTCCAGGAATGACATAGAAGACATTTTAAGTAGGTATGCAGTGACCAGTCGTGAATGGTCATTGAAATGGTCTGTCACAGAGCTAATATTGTGTCACTGGGGGACTGCTGTGATAGATGTCTTTCACAAATCATACCAAATGCATGTTCTGCTTAACAGGAGGTGTGAGTTCGGACTCATTATCAGATGCTGCTTTCCTTTGGTGTTCTCAGACGTCATTGATCCCCAAAATAGTATGCAAGATCAAACAGGATAGAACTGTGATCATCCTGATAGCTTCTTACTGGCCATGACAGCTTTGGCTACCAGGCCTACTAGCGAGGTCCATGCAATCTCCTCTACACTGTCCGGTCTGCTCAGTCATCCCATAATATCCTAGAACCAAAATCTGATGTTATGTCTTATGGCTTGGATGTTGGCTGGTTGAGTGCTATCAATAGACTGTGCCCTATAGATTCAGAAAATTGTTATCCGAAGGAAGACATCTTCCACCAGGAAGACTTTCTCCTACAAATGGAGTTTTTTTTTTACATATAAGCAGGCCAAAACAATAGATCCAGTAGAGGCACTGATATTGAAGCTTCTTGACAACATGCTGAACTGGCCTTTACTCTTAAGACCACCTTGCAGCAATATTGGCATGTCATTGCCTGGTATAGTCACTCAATCTTCTCACATCCGTTAGTATCAAAATTCCTTACATGCCTCTTTCATACTTACCCTTTGGTTACAGACCTGACTCCCTTGTGGGATCTCAACTTTGTCTTCTTGCGTCTCATGTCTCCTCTGAACCACTGACCAAATGCTAAGTACATCACCTTACCATCAAGATGGTCTTTTTGGTGGCCATCGTTTCAGCTTGGAATCATTGAGCTCCAAGCTCTCATTGAAGGATGTACAAGGCAATCCAGCCATAGGGACAAGGTGGTGTTAAGATTACACCCCAAGTTCCACCTGAAGGTCCTCTCAGACTTTCACTTGAGCCAGTTGATAACCTTGCCAGTTTTCTTCCTTGAGCTGCACTTGATGCTTGGAATGAGGAAACTGCACACACTGGATTTTGCCAAAGCTGTGCTACATTACCTTAATAGGGCCAGGGCTTTTTAATTGTCTCCTCACTTCTTTATGGCTGTTTCTGGCACACCTGCTATCATCTGGCTGGCAAGGCTCTTCCTCCAAACATTGAGATACTCCACCAGGGTACAGGCTGCATCTACTGCCTGCCACAGGAATATTCCAGTCTCAGATGTGTAAGGCTGTGGAGTGACTCCACCTATTTCTGTTAAACATTCTGACTTTGACATGGCAGCCGAGAGAGTGAGTGAGTTTGGGAGGGCAATGCTACAGTTGTTTGATATGGCTGGACTCCTACCACCCAGGGCACACTTTGTTTTGCTGGTGACCTACAGTAGTATGCTCAGAGAGAATGTTACGTAGCCTGATGTGATTGTGGTTCTTGTATATGATGTAGTTAGTGTAGACCCTCCCTACATCCCTGCTTTTTGGAGTCCTCCGCTAACATGGGCTTTGAATTGCAGCGGAACTGAGGGAGGGTCATGGCCATCCCACTGTTCGTGCCGTCATATGGGAGCAAGAGGAGGCACAAGGCGTTTGTGTGGCTCTTCAGAGACTAGTGTGCAAAGAAACTCCAGTCTTGCATGCGTATGCACTTATGATATCTCAAAGTCCAGTCCCCTCATGGCAGGACTAAGTATTACCTAGACCATCCCTAACAGGTATTTGTCTAACCCTGCTCTTAAAAATCTCCAGTGTTGTTGTTTCTAATTCATTGTAGTTTATTCTAATACATCTCAATAAAGAAAAATTGGTGGATGTAATTATAGCCATGGAAGTTGGTGATATTGACACTGGCTGGGTAATAATAGTTAGTGACCTTTTTCACCCTGACCCAGATTATGGGACTGGGTCTAGGAAGAAGTTTAGTTATCAACATTCCTGTACCTCATGATGGTCCTTACTCTAATAATACTGTCATTCTTCTGCTCTTCAAAGTTGCCCATCCTTCCTCAAAGTCCCCATATGAAATTCTCATATTATCTACATCCCTGCTAATCCCCATCCCCCATGGTGTGCTGTTATTCATCAAGGAATCAGATGTGGGTGGGCATGCATGGTGAGCAAGTCTTTTGGGAGTGGGAAGGAGACATCCATGTGAAGGACTGAGAATAGGTGAATACTTGTCTGCATGGGCTGCAAGTTCTATGGGCCTGTGGTGCCTGGGCACCAGGAATATTCCTGGTTCCCAGTGCCACTGGCCCAGCTCCAGCACTGGTCTCTCCCTTGGCCCCGCCTTCCACCCCGGGCGTCTGTCCCCCCCCGTTTCCCCCAGGCCATTTAAAACAGCCTGGGGCCCCCACTCACCACCGGCAGTGCAGTGGAGCTGAGTGGCTACCTGCCTGCTCGTTCCACATGGCTGCCGGCCCCTCCCTGCGGCCCCTGGGTGGGGTGGGTCTGTGTCCCGCCCCAAGCACCCCTGCAGTCAATAGGAAGCTGTAGGAGCAGTGCCTGGGGGTAGCAGCACACGGAGGCCCCCCGGCTTGCCCTGCCTAGGAGCCCCAGGTAAGCGCTGCACCCCCTCCCCCCTCCCAGAGCCTGCACCCCCACCCTCCCAGCCCCCAAACTCCCTCTCAGAGCCTGCACTCCTTCCCTCTGCACCCCCTCTTGTCCCCAAACTCCCTCCCAGAGCCTGCACCCCTCCCTCCCCCTTCAAGAGCCCAGGGCCTGCACCCCAGACCTCCTCCCCCAACACCAACTCCACCCCCACCAGCCTATGGCTCTGGGAGGGAATTTGGGGGGGCAGAGTTTGGGGGTGAGCTCTGGGCGTTCTGGGCACCACCAAAATTTCTACAAACCTGCCGCCCCTACTTGTCTGTTGGGTAGAGAGCCTGGGAGCGTGAGAGATTTAGGTTAGTCAGGAGAGCCCAGTGTCTCTTTGCCAAGGCATTGGTGTTTTGGAGGGTTTCTGATTAGTTTTTTGTGCACCAGGGGAGCCAGAGTATCTGCTCCAAGTAAGTGGGGTGCTCCTTATTGCACTAGGCAGCAGTGCTGTGGGGAGCCCTTCAACTGCCAGTGCTTATTGTGATGTGTTTGTAAAGATGCAGAGACCAAGTTTTGGGGTATTTTGTTAGGAGGTAGGATATGTGAGTTAAGGTTGGCGTGGGGTGAATCTTGGCTTAACTGGTAATTATCTGATTTTTTTAGCAAATGTGTTCTAGGAAATACATACGAGTAACCTTAACTTGTAAGGTAAAAGTTATTTTGTTTGGGGATATGTTTTAAGGCTGTAAATCAAGTGATTTCATAATTTCTTTCCTGGCTTAGATATATCATAGTAGTTAATTTTCTGCTATTTTAATATGCTTATTGTTACTCCATTTAGCCTGTGATTAAACTACCTGGTAAGAGAGTATCACAACTCAATGAGGCCTGTGCTCCTAAAAATCACTTAAATCCTTTAGAAAAAAATCCCATCCAAATTGAAAGTTACTAAATTACATAGGCATGTTTTGAAATCCCACCCTTCACTTTAAGCTCAGTAAATCAAATGCACTTTGTTGGCATCTCGCTTTTTAAAATTTTACTTTGGATCTACAAAACAACTTTATTGATACAGCTATGGTTGGCAGGTAGTCATTACACATTTTAGCTGATCTTTTTCTTTTGCTAAAAAAACCCCTCATTGATTAAAGTTTGTTTTGTCCCAAGCTGACTAGTCAGAGGAACTGGGAAGACTGGTGGGAGACCATACAGATTGGAAATATGTTTTTAGCTGCTAAGCTATGATTTATGTTAATTGGTCAAAGGAGGGTTCCTGACAGTCTGTTCATATATTTTTAAAATGTCAGCGTCTAAATCAAAAGAGAAGCATTCATTTTTATGGAATCTGTGGATAAACTGAAAATGGAGAAGAGGATAAACTAAAAAACTTCAAAAAAAAAATAATGGAAAACTAATACTATATAGCTATAGTTCAGTACAATAATTTTTTTCATAAATACTTCTGTGTTTTTAAAACTAACACTATTTAAAAACTATACTGCTTATATTTTTCCTCCACTCTTTTGGGGAACCGAAGAGAACCTCCTTATCTGAATGCTATTGGGTTAATTTTAATTCAATATACAAGAAGCTGCTGAGCAGGAGAAAACGCCATTTGGGTTTTAAATTAAGGGTTTTGGCCATGACTGACCTAAGTAGATATATCAATAAGAGTTAAAAAAAAAAATTTACACTGTAAATAGTGTTAACATTTTAACTCTGAAGTTTTTATTGTTCAAATTAATGTTTACAAATTCACTATGCCTAGTAGAACTGGGTGACCTTAAAATTCTGATTAAATCTTATGTATATAAAAATCGCAGTCAATCTCGATGAAACAGATTCCTGTTTGGCAGCTACATCCTCAAGTAATGGTATAATTTACTTTAAACTGCTCTATACTTCCGTTCTGTGAAAACAAAAGGAGGCAGTGTAAAATAGAAGCAAAGGTACAGCTAAACATTCTTGAACTATTGTCTGCTTTTATTTACACAGGAAAATAATCTGTTTTTGTAAATTTAAATAAAATCACTGCAGTTTCCTTCCTAACTTTTAAAACAGCTGTGAAGAAGGTTGTTTGTTTACCAGGCACTATTTTTGTTCTTTCATGAGTTCAGTGGTCAAGTTGTAAAGAAATATTTTTAAAATTAAACACATGGAGCTGTAAGTTAATTTATTGAAGCGAGAAGGCTAACACATAATAGGAAAATATAATTATATTTTTCAGATTCAGAATGGCCAGTTAATCCATTATGACAGGTTTCAGAGTAGCAGCCATGTTAGTCTGTATCCGCAAAAAGAACAGGAGTACTTGTGGCACCTTAGAGATTAACAAATTTATTTGAGCATAAGCTTTCGTGGGCTACAGCCCACTTCATGGGA
>NW_020664372.1:23017238-23023625 GCF_002925995.2 Terrapene triunguis | reverse complement strand
TTTTTTTTCTACCTCCACAGAGGGAGCCATACTCAACCAGACATCCTTGCTGAGCTTTTTCTGAAGAACAATTCTAAGTTTAGGGAAGGAAAGCTAGCAGTCCTGTGTTAGGTCTGATCTACACTAGAAGATTAGGTCGGTATAACTGTGTTGCTCAGGGGTGTAAAAAATCCACACACAAGAGTGAAGCAGTTAAATCAACCTAACCCCTGCTGTAGACAGTGCTAGAATTCTCCTGTCGACCTAGCTACTGCCTCTTGGGGAGTTAGAGCACCTACTTTCATAGGGGAACCCTTCCTGTCAGTGTAGGCAGTGTCTTCACTGAAGCACTACAGTGGCGCAGCTGCTGTGATGCAGCTGCACCGCTGCAGAGTTTTAAATGTATCAAATAGAGAACCAAATAGTAAAATGTATTGGGGGAAAAAAACACCCTGGAGGATACACTGTTAGGCAAGAATGCACTGAGTATTGTGAAACAATGCTTAGGAAGCCTGTAGCTGCCTTAGACAAGCTATGGCTATATATTCCTACTCATGTACTTTTGGGAAGATATCATAGCAGGATGGGAATTTCTTGTTACACCTAAAAGATGGGGAGAGTATTGAGTTGTAGTTCCTAGCTGCTGCTGTGGTTCAGCATGCGCTAATGTCCATGTTTATTGTTCCCAGCTTCTGTTGCAGGTGGCCATACATCACCACCATTTCTATGCCCCCCCCCCCATCTTTCCCCCAGCAGATGGCTATGGAATGGTGAGAGGGACAGCAGCCCAGATGTGGAAAAAACAGTAGACAGTAAAGAGCCTCTTGGCCCTTCTATGTATATCTCTCTGCCCTGGCCTCCATTTTTTAAGGCTAGAAGCTTCCTCAGTGTGCACCAGTCAAAATATACCTTGGTATCACTACTGAAGATAAATGTCTATTGTCAGTGGTAGTCAGGGACTTGGCATTTCTAATAGCGGGGTACCTTTTACCTGGAAGAGTGGCCTCCTTAGTATTCAGGCCCTTCACGAGCAACCATTAGCTCAGCCCCCCTTCTTTGAGCATTACAACTCAGGTGGCAGAAAGCCAACAAAAATAAACATGAACTGTCAGCTAACACCATTCATGCCTGGATATGCTTTCACAAGCAGTGCTAATGTGGGTGGACAGTATTGCAAGTATCACTCTTAACCAGTCACCGCTTAACCTTCTCTTTGATAAACTAAATAGAGCATGTTTTCCAGTCTTTTAATCACTCTTGTGGCTGTTCTCTGAACTTTCTCCAATTTATGAACAATCTTCTTGAATTGTGGGCACTAGAACTGGATACAGTGGTCCAGCAGTGATCACACCAGTGCCAAATACAATTTTTATTCTTCCTTGTATCTGTGATAGTAATGCCTCCCAAACCTGCTTGTCTACACTTTAGGAACTCGTCAGTTCCTCTGATACTCCGTAGCATCTGTACTTGCCCTTAGGATACAAGAATTCCCCCCCCCCCCCCCCCCCCCCCAGCGTAGCCACCGCTTTGCATTTCATACACAGGCAGTCCCTTCTGGCATCAGGCAGGAAAGAAAACATGACACATTCATTGCAGATCACAACCATTGTTTCATCAATGCCCATCGTGGTATTGAGCATACAATTATACATGGAAGAAAAGCATCTCTTGCTCTCTCTCCAATACTTCCTCTGAAACTCTCCTGTTAGCTGCTCCCATTCACTGCTTTTGCCTAAAAAAGCATAGTAAATATTTCTATTAAAATTTTCTTCATATAGAAGGAAACAGTGAGGTAATCAGTGTACCCATAACCCACCTTGTAATTTTGAAGTATTTCCCTGTTTTGTTCTACCAAGCAGACGGTCCCGGGAACCCTGCCACTGGTTGACGGAGCACTGGTATGGGTTGCAAGGCCAACCAGGAGCGCTGGTATGGGTCCTCAACACCGTGTCAGGGTTATACCCTCCCGTTCATTTCTGTCCTCCTCCCCCACCCCTCTTCCCCTCTCTCTTCAGGGACTCTTCTCATGAGAGCCTGCTCATGCAAGAGGTAAAAGGCCTTCTGCAAGTGGGGGTTGTGGAGGAAGTCCCTCGAGTACAGGGGCAAGGGGTTTTACTCCTGGTACTTTCTAATCCCCAAAGACAAAGGGGATCTGAGGCCCATCCTGGACCCACAAGACCTCAACAAATACTTCAAGAAGTTGAAGTGTCGCATGGTCTCGCCGGCCTCCATCATTCCCTCCCTGGATCTGGGAGACTGGTACGCTGCCCTCGATTTGAAGACGCTTACTTCCACGTATCGATATTCCAAGGACACAGACTGTTCCTGCGCTTCACGGTGGGGTCCGCTCAATACCAGTTTGTGGTGCTCCCGTTCGGCCTGGCCACGGCCCCAAGGATGTTTACCAAGTGCGTGACTGTGATAGCAGCTTACCTCAGGCGTCAGGGTATCCAGATTTAACTGTACCTCGATGACTGGCTCATCAAGGGCCGCTGCAGCTGTCAGATCCAGCGTGATGTCTCAGTACTGCAGGTCACATGCCATGCCCTGGGCCTGCTGATAAATGAGGAAAAATCGATGTTAGTTCTGGTACAGAGAATAGAGCTTATCGGCGCTGCCCTCAACTTTACCCATGCCAGAGCATTTCTGCCACAGACCAGGTTCGAGATGATGGCAGGTCTCATTGCCAGCATCTCTGCATATCCCCTAACCATGGCCCGGGTCTGCCCTCAGTCTGTTGGGTGACATTACAGCGTGTACTTATGTCGTCTGCCATGCGAGGTTTAGGCTGTGACCTCTCCAATGGTGGCTGACAACAGTCTACACCCCTTCCAGGGATCATCTGGACAGAGTCATCACGATCCCACCAAAAGTTCTTACCTCCCTGCAGTGGTGGACCAACTCGAGGGTGGTCCTGGAAGGAGTTCCATTCGAGAGCCCTCGACCCTCGGTATCGCTAATATTGGATATCTCCGACCTCGGCTGGGGAGTACATCTCCGCGAGCTGCAGACCCAAGGAACATGGTCTCCAGAGGAACTGATGTCATAAACGTCATGGAACTCAGAGCAGTCTGCCTAGCCTGCGGAGTCTTCCTGCCACATCTTTCCAGTCGAGCGGTATGGATACTCATGGAAAACATGCCTTCAGTATTCTACATCAACAGGCAAGGGGGAGTCCACTCGTCAGCTCTCTGTCAGGAAGCGCGCCGATTGTGGGACTTTTGCATCCAGCATGACATCCACCTTGAGTCGTCGCACCTCCCCGGTGTCTGGAATGTGTTGGCGGATTGCCTCAGCAGGTCCTTCTTCTCCCACCAAGAATGGACCCTCCACCCGAAGGTCGTCCAGGTATTCTTCCAAAGGTGGGGAATTCCCCGAGTGGACCTGTTTGCCACCAGGCAGAAGAGGAGGTGCCAGCAGTTCTGCTCCCTCCAGGGCCTAGGTAGGGATTCCCTTCCTTCTCTGCTTTATAAGAACCAGTAATGAGTCCTCTGCCTCCAGTAGCTGTAATTCTCTGTTCTGGACTCAATTTTTTTTCCTCTTCCCCATATTCCCTGAGGGTCATTAGAGTTTTTGACTTGGGCTGTGTCTACCCCAGTGGTCTACATTACAGTTTACGCTGGCACAATTTATGATGCTCAGGGGTATGAATAAGCGACGCTGAGCAACATTACACCAGCATAAGCGCTCGTGTGCACAGTGCTATGTCGGCAGGGGAGCTTCTCCCACTGACATTGTTTCTGCTGCTCGCGAAGGTGGTTTTTTATGTCGACAGGAGAGCTCTCTCTCGTTGACATAGAGCGTCTTCACCACATGCGCTGTAGCAGCACAGCTGTATTGATGCAGCAATGCAGCTGCAGCTGCAGCGCTATACGTGTAGACATGGCCTATGTGGTGCTTAGTGTGTGGAAGTTAAAACACAGGGCGAATTTCTGGCCCCTTTAGGCCTCTCAAATCTGTAATGGGAGATTTGAGATTATGGAGTCCCTCAGATTCTTTCCTAGTTGACTTGCAGCCAAGAAAGAACCTGTCTCCTTTGAGTCAGCATTTTGTTTGGATGGTGAGCAAATGGGAAAAAGAACAAATGTGTGTTCACTGGAAATGTGTCCTAGCTCTTTCCCTTGGCAATCTCTTAAATTTGTAGGAAGTGTGTGAGTACTTGAATGAGAGATTCGGATAACAGGATAGGAAAGAACACATCATCTGTTGATCTTCATTGAAATGTTATCCTGAAAGGAAGAAAAATATTTCAGTGATGAACAATACTTGGGAAAGTCATTTTTTAATGTGACATGATACAAAATGACCATTTTTACTTAAGTGCAAATAAATCCATTACCTCAAAAGCTGTGTTTGTGGAAATGCTGCATCGCTTGGAGCCAATAATAAAAGTAACCGTGGAAGACTTCATAAACGTTAAAAGAAATTTAAAGGACTGTTTTATTGATAGATCACTTGGCCACTTTGGGTCTCGAGAGATTTTATAAACAGAATTTTACCATTATCCCTTGAATTCATTATTGGACAGTGTTTAGCATCACATAATAACCAATTATACACCAGCTTGAAAAATCAAGGTGAATGATAAGCTTTTCCTTGTCAATATGGGAAGTTAAGCATCTATTCTGCAGAATTTAAACTTGTGCCTTTAAAAATATATTTGTTTAGCTTTTTATGGTTGTGAAGATAATCTTCCAAATGTGAACTGAATGTAAATTGATGCAATGCTGTCCCTGACTGAGATGATAGACAACCAGTGCATCTGCCCCTCGGTAAATCTATAAGCAGGTTTACTGGTAGGCACTGGATTTATTCTCTAGGTAGAATATGAGAATGGGGAACGGGTAGAGTAACAGAGACTTCTCCTCAATATCTGCTCACAACCGTAAGGAGTCTGGCTGAGGGAGGATGGTGGTTGGTGTGAGGAACAGGACAAACCTTCTCCATACTTGAAATACCCAGTAGTCTCTGGAGGGAGAAAAAAGACAAAGCTCCTCACACTAATGGAATGGTGATGGTTGTTCACATTTTAGACACTCACTAGATAGAGGCTGATATGAAGGATAGAGCCCCCCAGAAGGATCCAGGGACAACCCTCTGATAGAATCCCGCGTCTTTCTCCTTCTTCAGCAGAGGGTGTGAGGGCTGGGCTTTTCACCACTGCATTTCATTGGGATTTTCCTGTTTACTTCTGCCTATTTAGGTGTCTGGTAAATTTTTCAAGCTGTGATGTGAGTCAGTCATATATATTGGATTGGTGACGTGTTCCAGAAATGCATGTTGGTGTTTGACGTTAAACTCCAAGTCACTGAACTATCTGAAGTCACTTTCCAATTGCTTAAAGGCAGAATTAGTTCAAGTGGTACACTAGATTTTTGTCTGCAGAATCTTCTTTTTACATAAGCGTAGAGAACATTATTCATTTGGACTATTTCATTCAAATTCAAGAGAGCAGGGAAAGTATTCTTCTCGGCAAGAAGCATTTAGCAATCTGGAAGATATACTATTAAAAACCTGATAGATGTAATAAATTAAAGCATAATTCTATTTTCATTTATTGATAACTTGAAAGCCGCAATCACTCAATTTCTTTCATTTTTTTATTTATGCTTATTTAAATTAGTGCTATACAATGTGGAGTCCTGCTAGCTATGCAATGTAGGAATCATTCGGTGTCAACCTTACAAAGTACTTCTTGTCTTTCTCCTGTCTCAGGTTCTTGAGGCAGTTGTAGAATTTTATAAAGTCTGTATAATTAAATGCTTAAGATTTAAAAAAAAAAAAAAAAAAACAGGGAACCTCCAAAGGGAACTGTAATCAAAGGGCTTCCAGTGATTGTAATGACCGTGAAGTGTTGTCACTCTGCTTAGTGCTGTACTAGTATAAGGATACAAAGAGACACTGTCCCTATCCCAAGGAACTTGCATTATACAAGTCCTTTTGGGAAAAAAATCTGTTTGTTTAAAAGTTGGGAAGGGTAAATGGAGATGAATGCCCAGGGAAAACAAGTTCCACACGTTGGGGGCCACTGTAACAAAAATACAGTTGTCTGCTCAGCTAAAGAACAAAGTTCAGAGCAACTTTCAGTGATTTTTTTTCAGTGTAACCATTGCCTGTACTATTGAGGGCTTTAAGAATTAGCGTGATCAGATTAAACTCTGACACTTCATATGTAGTCAAAGAGGAGAACATGGAGCATCCATAATTAATTGCTGTTACTTATCTCAATGAGCAGATGTAGTGCTGAGTGACTGAGACAGGTTTCTTTTTACGGTGTAATCCTGTCACACAACTGTCTCATGATCCATGGGTTTCTAATCCCATCACCTGACAAGCAGACTAAACAAGGCACATCCAGCTCCCTTAAAGGGCCAGTCTCACCCTGACATGCTCCTCATCCTCCCCTCC
>NW_020664372.1:22963792-23017138 GCF_002925995.2 Terrapene triunguis | reverse complement strand
CCCCCCCCCACACCACCCCCCCCCCCCCCCCCCCCCCCCCCCCCCAAAAAAAAAAAAAAAGACTTGGCCATCTCCAGGCAGGCTCTGTCTGATTCTCTGCTTCCTGCTCCAGAAAGTCTACTTTTCTGGCCCAATTCCTCCAGCTCTTCTTTTACTTGGCTGGCCTCAAAGTAGCTGGTCACTTTCCTGAAGAATGTCCTTCAGTTAGTGTATCTGGAGGTGAAGTCCTTCCAGCATAGATATATGGATTCTAATCTTTGCTTTACTTCAGCTAATTCATCACTTTCTTGCAAGGCCTCTGTCTAGCTTGCTTTGAAGCATTAATTTCCTCCTAATGCTTATTGGCCAAGGAGGTTAGGCCCTCATAGCCATCCCTTTCAGTGCTGTGTTGGTAAGTCTGGAAGCAGTAAGAAGCACTCTCATGACTACAGCGTCTGGTGCTTTGTTTGTTTGTGCAGGTGCTTTGTTTGTGCTGATCTCAAACGCTTCTGTGTCCAATCTTACGATACATTTCAGTAGTTTTCACTGGCCAGGTTCCTTTGCTACTTGGTGTTCTCTGCCCATGCTTGCAACTGTGCTTCTTCCTTGATGCTTGTGGTTAATCTCCTCAACCAGTGTAGAGCCTCTCCAGATCCACCTTCTGTTTCAATTCCCTCTCCACGTCCCTTGTTAGGGGAAGGATCTGTATTTCGTGCTCTCGTGCTTTTGCTTCAGCATGGTCCCGCTCTTCTGCATACTAGGCAGAGAGATTCTTCTCAGCTATTTACTGCTCCAGTTCCTTTGTCTAAATTTATGGTCCACTTTGGTAAATTTCATGGTTTCAGATATTTAAATCTGAAATTTCACAGTGTTGTAAACATGGAGGTCCTGACCCAAA
The DNA here is from genome assembly GCF_002925995.2 of Terrapene triunguis. NCBI lineage: Eukaryota > Metazoa > Chordata > Testudines > Emydidae > Terrapene > Terrapene triunguis. The sequence continues at coordinate 23,016,261 of NW_020664372.1, read as the reverse complement.
AGGGAGTTGTGGAGGGATTGCAAGGCTATTGTAGGGGGCCTTCAGAGCTGGGCAGCCAGAGAACAGCGGCTGCTGGCTGGGAGCAGAGCTCTGAAGGCAGTGCTGCTGCTATCAACAACACAGAAGTGAGTATGGTATGGTATGGTATTGCCACCCTTACTTCTGTGCTGCCAGCAGAGGTCGGTCTTACCCGGCCCTGGGAGCAGCTTGTGCAGGAGAAGAGGAAGTCCCATCTCTGCACAGCCTGGCTGGAACAAGTAGCTGGAGCCCTGTGCATGGTAGGAGCCCACAGCTGGGGCACCCCCCACCTGCCCCTCCCCAGCTCTTGAGGTTTAAATGGGCCATGGTCTGCCTGTGGGGATGACCACAACATCCCCCTGACCATGGAGCCTTGGGCTGTCGCCAATGTCACCCACTCATAAGGCCATCCCTGCTCCCCCCCAACAACGTGACAACCTCTCTCCCCATATCATGCCACCCTCACTTTTGCGCTGTTGCTGGCAATGGTGATGTCTTTAGCTAACATAGCTGGGTGCCTGGCCAGCAGCCGCCACTATTTCACCACCCAGCTCTGAAGGCAGCGCAGAAGTAAGGGAGGCAATACCACGACCTCCCTACAGTAGTCAGATTTCATGGGGGAGACTAGATTTCACAGTCTGTGATGCGTTTTTCACAGCCATGAATTTGGAAGGGCCCTACTTTATAGGTTGATGACTTGGTCATTGTCAAAGTTCAGTCATCAAGCTAATGGCTCTGGCTGCAGCTGTACCTGTAGCTCACTCTTGTCACTGGGCCTCTTTTCGCAAATCAAGCATCTATGCCTGCATTTCAGTTTCAGCATAGAGTTTAGCTGGCTCCTTCTCCAGCAGCAAGCACTGCTACTTCTCATTTTTCTGGTCTTAAAAGTATCATCTCATGTTATCTTGCACCACCGTCATAACCTGTGATCTCGTAACTTTCTTTCAAATCTGGGCATGCAGATTATGGAGCTGGATGATGACTCTATCCCAGCTCTTGTTAGCTATGCTGATATGGCTCATTAGCTCCTTTAATACTATCACCAGCTTCTTCCTTGCGGCCACAGCCAGGGAGCGCTACTTTATTTCCAAGTCTAGCTTACTGCCAGTGGGCTATTTTTGTTTTCAGCTCCAGCAGTCTATCAGGTTCATGAACAGTTAACAGGATAATCCAGTACTGAAAACTGCTTGTGAGCATGTCTATACTAGCCTGTGTATATAGACCTGCTATAATCTCCTCACTTCCTGGGGAATTATTTTCCTTTTGTCTTCCCACAGCTATGAACATCAGCTGTCCTAGGGTGACTCATTTCCTCAAAGTTGTAGTTCTTAAAAGAGTAGACCCTTAAGTTCCCCACCAGGAACACTCTACTCATTCTGCTGCCTGCTTTTCAGCATTTGTACTTCCTAAGAGCAAACTTCCAGGTCTGCAGTTGCCTGGCAAACCTCCTAAGCATGTCTCCTTTCTGGTCCCACTTGAGTTCCCCTGCCTTACTACCAGACCACCCTAGTACTAACACCTCTGCCATTCTAACTTTCTTTGTCCAGGTTTCTCACAAGTAGACCACGAATATATCCTTCCTGTGCCTAGGGGATTCATTGCTTGGTCATGAACAGGACGTGCTCTAGGAACTACTGATTCCTCTCTAGTTCCTGCTGCTGACAGGGGTGGGCTTCCTGCTAGTGCTGTTTAGCAGTGAGTTGTACTGTCTGTCGCTGCTGCTGTGCCACTAGCTGCACTGCCTCTAGCTGATGGCTCATCAGCAGGCACATGAGGGCAGCCTGGGTCTGTTCCTGTACCCTGGTCTACTGTTGCAGTGCCACAAACTGTAGCTGCTGCTCTTCTGCTGTGACTTATAGCTGCTCCTGCTGCTGTTTCAACAGGAGATGTAATACTTCTGCCATAGTCCCTCTTGCATGGGGAGAGTCTCTGAGCTCATCCATTCAGGGTGGATAAAAATCCATGATTAAAAAAAAAAACAAAAAAACCCTTGGCTTTTAAATTTAATTTTAAAAAGTTATTTAAAAATATGTATTTAAAATTGAAATTGACAACCTACATTAAGGCCTGAACCTATTATGTCTATTAAAATAATTTAAATTAAATAAAGAAATATATGTATTGCTTAATATTTTGCTTCCAAGTTTTAAAGATAGTCAGACCACTGAACTGGTGGAAGTCATTGGCTGGGCATCTGGAACCAGAGTTAGTTGAAGTGCTGAACCAGCTTTTGACAGTAGTAGCCTCTTCTGCAGATGCACAGAGAATATTTTCTTTATTTCAGTTGATTTAACTAGTTCAGTTCAATTACTAGCTCATTCAAAGTTAAGAAGCCAACTAGAAATTGCAGAAGTAGGAAAGCTTGTTATCCTTTTCCAATTTATAAATATAAACTAGGTCTGAGAGGATGTGATCTACTATTTCTAAAATTTTGAAGATCATGGTGGCCAGAAACAATCAGTTCAGCTCACTAATTACAGATAATACTTCCTTTGTTTAAGATAGCAACATAAGAATGGCTATGCAGGGCCCAGTATCCTGTCCTCCATGAGTGGCCAGTGCCAGCGGGAAGTGAACAAAACAGGGCAATTTCTTGAGTGTTCCATTCCGTCTGTTCTGTTAGTGAGAGGTTTAGGGACAACCAGAGCTTGGGGTTGCGTCCCTGACCATCTTGGCTAATAGCCATTAATGGACATATCCTCCATGAATTTATCTAATTTTTTTTTAATCCAGTTATACTTTTGGCTTCACAACATCCCCTGGCAATGTGTTCCACAGATTGACTGTGTTGTATGATAAAGTATTTCCTTATGTTGTTTTAAACCTGCTGCCTATTCATTTCATTGATTGACCCCTGGTTCATGTGTTATGTGAAGGGGTAAATAACAATTAATTCATGATTTTATAGACCTCTGTGGTATCTCCTCTCAGTCTTATCTTTTCCAAGATGAACAGTCCCAGTCTTCTTAATCTCTCCTGAGATGACATAGTCCATACTTGTAATCATTTTTGTTGCCCTTCTCTGTATTTTTTCCAATTCTAATGTATCTTTTTAGAAATGGGGCAACCAGAACTGCACTCAATATACAAGCTGTGGGAGTAACAATGGATTTATATAGTGGTATTATGATATTTTCTGTTTTATCTATCCCTTCCCTACCGATTCGTACCATTGTTAGCTTTTTTGACTGCCTGCTCCTCTATTCACGATGATTTCCAGATCTCTTTCTTGAGTGGTAACAGCTAATTTAGATGCCATAATTTTGTATGTATAGTTAGGATTATGTTTCTCAAGGTGCATTACTTTGCATTTATCAACATTGCATTTCATCTGTCATTTTCTTGCTCAGTCACCCTGTTTTGGGAGATCCCTCTAGACAGTCTACTCACCAAGCAGAGACAATGTGAACAAGCTAGTCTTGCTCCCACATAAAGTGCAATCCTTACTAGCCTGGTGGGAGAATGAAGACCCTTTGCTTCTCTCCCAGCAGAGAAGACCTTGATCATGGACGTTTCCTTGTCAGAGTGGAGCAGTCACCTAGACTGTCACATAAACCAGGGGTTGGCAACCTTTCAGAAGTGGTGTGCCGAGTCTTCATTTATTCACTCTAATTTAAGGTTTTGCGTGCCAGTAATACATTTTAACTCTTTAGGTCTCTTTTTTATGTCTATAATATATAACTAAACTATTGTTGTATGTAAAGTAAATAAGGTTTTTAAAATGTTTAAGAAGCTTCATTTAAACTTAAATTAAAATGCAGAGCCCCCCGGACTGGTGGCCAGGACCTGGGCAGTGTGAGTGCCACTGAAAATCAGCTCGCGTGCCGCCTTTGGCACACGTGCCATAGGTTGCCTACCCCTGACCTAGACTAACAGCACAAGGGAGGGATATGGACTTCCCTAGAATCCAGAATGCACATAAACCTGCTTGAACTGTTGGCAGTCCCCAAAGCCTGGAAGCATTTTCACCCTCTAATTCAGTCCCTACATGTTCATGTGATGTCAGACATGTCAATAGTGTTGTGCTTCAATAAGTAAGGGGGAGCAAGGTCCACCACTCTCTGTATAGAGGCTGTCAGGCTGTGGAAATGGTGCATGTGCCACCAGGTCTCTGTCAGCAGTACATCTGCTGGGTATGCACAACTCACTGGTAGAGAATCTCAGCAGATGTTTTCCCCAGGAGTGTGAATGGGAGTTGCACAATTCTGCAGCATAGAACATATTTAATCAGTGGGGAGCCCTTTTTGCATCTTGGCGTCCTGGAGCCTTTTTGCATCTCATGAGAACAGAAAATGCAAAATCTACTGCTCCGGGGGGGTGCAAGGTCAAGGTTCCAGAGGAGATGACTGTAAGCTACCATTGTGATGCATCTGTGAAAAAGACAATTGTGATCCTAGGATGTATCAAGTGAGACATTTCTAGTAGAGATAAAGAAGTATTAATGCCATTGTACAAGACATTGATAAGACCTCATTTGGAATACTGTGTACAGTTCTGATAACCCTTCATCATTCAAGAAAGATGAATTCAAACGAACTGGTGCAGAGAAGAGCTACTAGGGTGATCTGGGGAATGAAGGGCCTATCTAATGAGAAGACTGATAGAGCTTGCCTTGTTTAATCCAGCAAAAAGAAGACAGAGAGGATATGATTGCTACCTATAAACACATCGGGGAGAGGTGTTAAATACCAAGGAGGGTGAAGAGCTGTTTAAGCTCAAGGACAATATTGGCACAAGAACAAATGGGTGTAAACTGACCATAAACAAATTCAGGCTGGAAGTTAAAGGTTTCTAACCATCAAAGGGTGAGGTTCTGGAACAGCCTCCCAGTAGGAGTTGTGGGAGCAAACAACTAAATTAGTTTTGAGAGAGAGCTGCATAAATTTATCAGTTTGATTATATGATGGGGTTGCTTGTGATGGTAAGGGACAGGACTCAGCAGCCTTGGGGCTCAACTTTGTCTTGTGTTCCTAAAAGCTCATGCTTCAGGGTTACAGCCAGCCACCTGGAGGCATCAGGAAAGAAATGTTAGTCCCCTAGTGTATTCTGTTTTTTTTTTTTTTTTTTTTTTAAATCTCCTTCCTCTGAAGCATCAGGGATGGCCCTGGATGGAGATGGGACTTTGGACAGAGAGGGCCAGTGCTCTGAAGTGGCACCGAGCATTCTCTTTCAGGTGTTGTGCTGGCTGGTCATTGCTCATATGCTCAGGATCTAACTGATCACCATATGTGAGATTGGGAAACAATTTTCCTTCGGGTCAGATTGGCCATGAACTTGGTTTTTTTCACCTTCCTCTAGTGTGTGTGGGTACAGGACACTTGCCAGGATTATGTGGGTATACAACTTCCCTGCGATTGCAGGAGCCTTGGGCATTATTGTACCATGGTCCCGCCTAATCTCTGCTAGAGGTACATAATGGTCTAGTCTCCCTTGAACTGTAATATTTTGGTCTAGTTTCAGTTGTTGGGTTTAATGTGCAGGTGCTAGGTGGTGATAGTGGCCTGTGATATACAGGAGGTCTGACTTAGATGATCAAGTGATCCCGTCTGGCCTTAAATTCTATAACCCTAAGAGATGCCCTTTTGGTTCACTGGTCAGGTCAAATGATGTATGCCTTTCTCCCCATTGCCCTCTTCTTTCGGGTGCTGAGAAAGATCAAGAAGGATGGCATAGTGGTCGTTCTGATTGGGTCCAACTGGCCCAGCTCAGTGGAAAAGTTTTCAGTCTGGTTGTACAATCACCAGATCATCTCAGTTCTCGTGTCTGGTGTCACAGGGGCTTGCAGCTGGCAGGAGGAGCAATTGTGGGAAAGTTCATCTGCCTTGGGCTGGAGAATGCCCACTACAATTGGAATCTTCTTAGAATTTAGCTGACATTTTCAAAGGCTTATAATTTGGCTGAATCTGGCTGGTTTTTCACGGGGGGGCGGGAAGTCTGACAAAAAATCAATCCCCTTGCCGAATGTCAAGACACTGCTCCAAACCCTGGAGATGTTAAAGCTTCTCAACTTAATGGTTTTAAAACCACATTTTCCCTCAATCTTTTTTGGAAATGGCCAAACCATTTTTGCAGAAAATTTCCTAAAAAATTGCAGCCTGAGTCAGATGCTATACATGAAAAACTTCAGCCAGAATGGTTGAAGTTTGGCAAAGTTTTATAAGCAACTGGAACTTGCAATGAAAAGTGTTAGGCAACCTTAACAAAAGCAGTGTTACCGGCTCCTCCTGTAGTACAAAATTTTCAGTTTTGATGGTAAAGATGAGAGGAAGAGTGGAGTGCTAAGATGGCGATCCTTATGGAACTGCTTAGAGGAGGGATCTTGGTGTAGAAAAAGACCCAGAGAGAGAAATTTGTATGGATCTGGAATGTGGTTCAGAAGAATGAAGTGAACTTCAGTGTTGAAGGCACAACTGAGATAAAATAAATTAACTACTCTTCAGCAGAAAGATCATTCACTACATAAAACTGCCATTTCTGTGCTATAGGCAAAATGAAAGTGAGAGAATAATATTGTGTAAAACATGGTTGGGGAGATGAGACTTACTTTTTCCAGATGCTTCACTGAGAGAATTGAAAGATAGGGTGGGAGTGCCAGAGTTGAGAAGAAGGTGCTTTATTAAATGAGGCTTGACAATGATAGATCTTAAAGATTTGGGAAGGTTTCAAAGGAGAAAAGGAGTTGACAGTGGCAGTCATGCATGGATCAAGTGTGGGAAGACCAGCCCAAACAGGAAAGGGAAGGGGATCAAGGGAAGCAGTAGTTTTTTGTAGGGTTGGATGTCTGAAAGGTGAAGGAAGAGGAAGAAAATTCTCTTTCATTCCCAATTATGATAATGAATTATGGTAATTAGACTTGAATTCTGGGATGAGAGTAGTGGTATAGAAGGAAGAGAGAGGACTACCAGCACGCTTGGAATTAAAGCAAAAATAGAAAGCAGGCTTTGCAACCTGATTAGCATCTTTGCAGAGTATTAGAGGTTTTATAGAGAGGACATCATGAAATTAGGAAAAGCCATCTTAAATCTTGGTTTAAGAAACATTAGAATGAAAAAATGGTGTCAGTATTGCGTAGAAATACCCCTGCTGACTGGAATGGTATTTCCTCTAATACTCAATTAGCTGCTGGGCATTAATGAAAATCTCAAAAGATGGAGTAGAAGAATAATCTGGAAAGAATGATATTTGGAATTTCGCTATTCTGAAGGGTTCCAAACTGCAGTGAATGTTTTTGTTCTACAATACATATTTACTCTTAAATATTTTTCTTAAATACTGAAGGTGTTTGTTGTTTATTTTGTGAGTATTATGCACAGTTATCATAGTGAGGAACATTCTGTATTGCACCATTTTTGGTGTGTGTTTCAGTGGCATTGAAATGGATCCACCTTTTTTTTTTTTTTTTCCAGAGGAAGGGTACACCCTTTAGAGGCTGGGCTTCGTTTGTCATGCATTCCCCCATGACAGACTTAGCAAATTGCAGCTTAGTAGTTAAACTAGTTGGTACTTTCTGCAGCTTGTCTGGAAAAAGCTTTTGTTTTCTCTGAATTGCTGGCATGCTGTTTATTTTGATGCTAAAAAACAGAATTTCTCAGTTTTTTGAGCTGTTTTCTGGCTAAGAATGCAGGCAAGAGCAAATACTAGAAGTGTTAAAAAAGAGCTTGTTATTGAGTCTCCCCAACAATACAGGGATGCAGCTCCATGTGAAGTAGAAGTGGACAGTCCAGTAGAAGTGCTGGTAAGAATTATGTAGATAAGAGATATGTTCCCCAACTGTTCTTAGTTCTCACTTTTTCTGGGAAGCTTCTAGGTTTCACTAGTGAGTCAGGTTTCAACACTCACTTTTTGCTGATGATGATGTATGCATTTTCAGATCAATTCTCTTTGATTCTTTTCAATGAGCACATGAATGTTTGTATTATCTATGCATCTTTGGTTTCCATGAGGCTCCTTTGTTTAAGGATGGCAAAATATTCTTTTTTTTGGTTCCCTGGTTTATTACTTCCTAACTGTCTATTTTGTATTTAGTTGGTCTAAAGTTGTCGTACACCTCTTTAAATGGAGGTAAAAACTTCATCTGTGAACTATATAAGCAGTACACGATAGTAAATGTATTTTTAGTTGGCAGTGTGTTTTTAAATGTTAGAGATTTTCTGAATTGTTCCTTAAATATTTTAAGTATATATATGACAGACGTCAGAATTTGTCTTAATTAAATTATTTTTGAGATTAATCTAGTCTATTCAGGTATGCTTAGTTTAAGGTTACTTTTCAACCTGTGTAGAATACAGGATTTTTAAAATCTTACTTACTAAATAACTTCAGTGAGGAAAAGTGAATAATTTGTGTATTTTCTGAGGGAGGAATTTCAGAAAGCGGTTTATTCTGTATTGTTGTGTGGGCTGTATGCTTCTGTTGGAATTTTTATAATACATAAGAAAGCATAGTATTTTTGCAAGTGAGCTGCAAGAAATCCTCCAACACACTACAGCTAAAACAATTAACCTTTTCAGATATTCGTCAAGGGGATTGTTAAGCTAGTAAACAATACATTTATACTTGGTTATTAAAAACGAGTGCTCTACTGCAGTGGTTCTCAACCAGGAGTATACGTACTCCTGGGGGTATGCTGAGATCTTCCATGGGGTACATGAACTCATCTAGATATTTGCCTAGTTTTACAGCAGGTTACATAAAAAGCACCATCAGTATAAACTAAAATTTCATACAGACGATGACTTTTTTATACTGCTCTATATACTACACACTGAAATGTAAGTACAATATTTATATTCCAATTGATTTTTTTATAATTATATGGTAAAAATGAGAAAGCAAGCAATTTTTCAGTAATAGTGTGCTGTGACACTTCTGTATTTTTGTGTCTGATTTTGTAAGCAAGTAGTTTTTAAGTGAGGTGAAATTTGGGGTACACAAGACAAATCCAACTCCTGAAAGGAGTACAGTAGTCTGGAAAGGTTGAGAGCCACTGATCGATTGGTACTGGCAAATTAGATCCAGAAGATGTTAATTGTGTGGCTTATTAGCAAATAATTTTTAAAATGCCTGGCCAAAACTTTCAAATTTGGGTGCCAAAATCCACAATTGGAGAACCTAAATAAGTGGTCTTGCTTTCATTTGCTTTCACACCTGTGGGAATTGTGGGTATTCAGCACCTCTGAAAACTAAGGCACCTAAAAAAAGCAGCCTAACTGGATTTAAACACCCAAGTTTAAAAACATTTTTTTTTTTTTTTGCCCATGCATATATAAGAAACTATTCTTGTAATGTGTCTTCATTAGGAGAATTCCATCTTGTATATCACTGGAAGTCTAATCTGTCCCCATAGGAAGTGTCTGCTAGTAAGAAAATATAATGCAAGAGAAGTTCAGTTCTCTAAATCAGGGGTAGGCAACCTATGGCACGCATGCCGACGGCGGCACGTGAGCTGACTTTCAGTGGCACTCACACTGCCCGGGTCCTGGCCACCGGTCGGGGGGGCTCTGCATTTTAATTTTAAATGAAGCTTCTTAAACATTTAAAAAACCTTATTTACTTTACATACAACAGTAGTGTAGTTATATATTATAGACTTCTAGAAAGAGACCTTCTAAAAACATTAAAATATATTACTGGCATGCGAAACCAAATTAGAGTGAATAAATGAAGACTCGGCACACCACTTCTGAAAGGTTGCCGACCCCTGCTCTAAATCATTTTTTATTGAGGAAAGCCATTATTTAAACTTGTTTTATTTATGTGGGGTACATTCTAATTTTGGTCCACATCTTCATCTTAGCAATGTGAGCTAATGTTTTTGTGTGGCTTTCTTGTCCCCCTTTGGAATGTTTAGCTTCCGTATAGCACTCAGCTGGTGCAAACTGTGTTGATACAGCTATAGTGCACAGGGGATATTATGTTTTTTTTTGTTTTCCCAGGAATGTTTTGAGAGGGTATTAAAACAATGTTTCTGCAGAATAGAACAAAAGACCCAGTTCTAAATAAGGAAGGAAGGCTCTTTTCTCTGAACCTACTCCTGTTTTTCAACATCCATCTTGAATTATGAACACTAGAACTGGACACAGTATTTCAGCCATGGTCACAGCAATGTCTAATACAGAGGTCAAATCTCAGTACTGCTACTTGAGATTCCCCTATTTATTCATCCAAGGATCACATTAGCCCTTTTAGCCACAGGTCGTGCACTGGGAGCTCATGTTCAGCTGATCATCCACCATGACCCCCAAATCTTTTTTAGAGTCACTGCTTTCCCCGATAGTGTCCCCCATCCTGTAAGTAATGACCTACGTTCTTTGTTCCTATATATATGCATTTACTTGTATCAGTGGCATGTCCTCCTTATTATTTACCACTCCCCTATTTTTTGTGTCATTTGCAAACTTCATCAGTGATGATTTTGTTTTCTTCTAGGTCACTGATAAAAATGTTAATTAGAGTAGGGCCAACAATTGAGCCCTACAGGACTCCACTGGAAACACATCCATTTGATGATGATTCCCCGTTTACAATTGCATTTTGAAGCCTATCAGGAGCCAGCATTTAATCCATGTAATGTGTGCCATGTTGACTTCAGCATTCTAGTGTTTTTTAATCAAAATATAATGTGGCACCAAGTCAAATGCCTTACAGAAGTGTGTTACATCAACAATATTACCTTCTATCAACCACATTTGTAATCTCATTTAAAAAAAACAAAACGAGTTAGACAGGTTCTATTTTCCATAAACCCATGTTGATTGGCATTAAATATATTACCCTCTTTTAATTCTTTATTAAATAAGTCCTGTATTAGCTGCTCCATTATCTTGCTCAGGATTGGTGTCAGACCGACAGGCCTATAATAACTCAGGTCATCTCATTTACCCATTTTAAATACTGGCACAACATTAGCTTTCTTCCAGTCTTTTGGAACTTCCCCAGTATTCCAAGACTTAATGAAAATGAACATTAATGGTTCAGCAAGCTTCTCAGCCAGCTCTCTTAAAACTCTTGGATGTAAGTTATCTGGATCTGCTGTCTTAAATATGACTTTCTTTAGTAGCTGCTGTTTAACATCCTCCTGAGATATTAGTGGAATGGAAAGAGTGTTATCATCCTGATGAGACTACATCATCTGTTTTTGCTAAATACAGAACAGAAATATTTATTGCACACTTCTGCCTTTTATAATTTATTATTAATAATAATTCTACCATTTCCATCTAGTAATGGACCAATGCCATTGTCAGGAATCTTTTTGTTCCTAATATATTTTAAAAATTCATTACTGCTTTTAACTCTGATGACCCTATACTTCTCCTTCTGTCCCTTTGCTTCCCTTATTAGTTTTCTACAAATCCCAGCTTCTGACTTATATTCATTACTGTCAATTTCCCCTTTCTTTCATTTGTTAAAATTTAAAGTATAATATGGATTACAACTGCTTTCACTTCCCTCTAATCCAGGTTAGTTTTTTTAACCAAGCCTCCTTCCTTGATTGTGGCTTATTGGGTATCTAGTAAAATGTTCTTAAAAAATTCCCAGTAGTTATTCACATTTTTCTGATTAAATTCTTCCTCCCACCTGTTTTAGCTCATAATTGTTTTCAGCTTTGTGAAATTGGTCCTTTTAAAGCACCAAGTATATATATGTGTGTGTGTGTGTGTGTGTGTGTGTGTGTGTATATATATATATATATATATATATATATATATGTATGTATATGTATATGTATATGTGTGTGTGTGTGTGTGTGTGACTGGTTTGGTCATCTTCATTCTGTTTGCACATTATAAATATGATCAAGGCGTGATGACTTGTACCTAAGTTACAATTTAATTTCTAGTTCTGTGATCAGTTTCTCTTTGTCTGTCAAGACCGGGTCTAATGTAGAATTCCCCTGTGTTGGTTGTGACACTTTTTCAGTTAGGAAATTATTTATAATATTTAAAAATGCCAAGGATGTTTTAGTACTAGCAACAAGAGACCTCCAGCATGTGTTACTCGAATTGATCTCCTCTATGATCATGCAGCTTTTTTCCTACACATTATGGAGCTGGTAATCCTGTTTTCCGATGAGATTTGGTGTCTTTAGCAGACACCAGCTAATACCCCATTTTGTGCTTTATCTGTTAGGACATTGATCCATAAGCATTCAGATCATTTGCATCTGAGTTCAATTACTAAGGGCTTGGCTACACTCGGGACTTCACAGCGCTGTATGTACTCCACCTCTCCGAAGGGAGTAGCTTGCAGCGCTGCGCGCGAGCATGCAGCGCTGCAGGCACTGATTACACTGGCGCTTTACAGCGCTGTACTCGCTGCGCTCAGGGGTGTGTTTTTTCACACCCCTGAGCGCAGCAAGTTGCAGCGCTGTACAGCGCCAGTGTAGCCAAAGCCTCAGAAACAGGTAATGGCATTTTTAGCAAAGAATGCTACTCTCCTTCTGCTTTTGTCCACTTGATCCTTCCTAAGTAGGTTGTAACAATAGATTTTAACATTCCAATCTTGTGAATCATCTCACCAGGTTTCAGTAATACCAGCTACATTTTGAATTTGTGCTGATAAATGAACAATCCCAGTTCCTTTTGTTTGTTACCCGGGCTGTTAGCACTGGTGTATAGGCAATTAAAGAATTTCTCCTCTTCATGTCGTTTGGTTCCTTTATTAATTTTGTCCTCAACATACTGATTTTGTGCTAGAGTGCCCATGTCTTCCCTCTTTTTAACTCTCCCCTTTTGTTGTTAGTTTAATGCCCCTCGCACACCTATCCCTTCTCTTACCCTCTCCCTAAAGCTGTCCCCAACAGCCATTTTTTCTCTCTAAATCCTACCTGGATTCAGGCTGGGTGGTTCCTTATATTGTCTTCAGCAGTGGTACTGATTGCACCACTCTATTGTGGGTACAGCATTTATTCACATACTCCTCTCTCCCCCTCACACACCACACACATACACACAGTCCAATGTCACTGCCCACCCCATGCACACCAGGCAAATATCTGAGGAGACGCAAACGTGTCTTTTTATCTTTGAGTTGTCTGGAAATCTTAAATGGCAACAATGCTGTTTGGATAAGTTGCAGCTTGTGAAAGTGCTGCATTCTTCTGAAGAGATGTTGTCTTAGAGTGGCAGAGCTTTTTCTTAGAACACGGGTAGGCAATCTATGATTTTCAGTGGCAATCACACTGCCCAGGTCCTGGCCACCAGTCCGGGGGGCTCTGCATTTTAATGTAATTTTAAATGAAGCTTCTTAAACATTTTAAAAACCTTATTTACTTTACATACAACAATAGTTTAGTTATATATTATAGACTTAAAGAAAAAGACCTTCTAAAAACGTTAAAATGTATTACTGGCACGCGAAACCTTAAATTAGAGTGAATAAATGAAGACTCGGCACACCACTTCTGAAAGGTTGCCGACCCCTGTCTTAGAACAAGGAAAAAGGGATGGGGAAACAGCAAAATGTAAAACTATAGTAGAAAAATCTACATATTTAAAATTATAGATTTATCTTACTCTATAACTCACTCTGACTTCACTCGTACTTTTTGTTCTAAGATTAGTACACTACATAGCCAGACTTTTAGGTTCAATTCAGAAGTCTTATGGACTCTAGTAGAGGAACTCTACCCCTTTTAATTCCTGCAGAAATTATTTTTCCGTGGTCAGCTTTAATTCTCCCAAAGTCTTGAGATCTTTCACTTTCTCAGGTAAAAGACCTCTTAAGTAAATTCACAGCCATGAAAAATGCGTCACGGACTGGGAAATCTGGTCTTCCCCGTGAAATCTGGTCTTTTGTGTGTTTTTGCCATATACTAAGATTTCACGGGGGAGACCAGTGTTTCTCAAGTTGGGAGTCCTGACCCAAAAGAGGGTTGTGGGGGAGGTCGCAAGATTATTTTAGGAGGATTGTGGTATTGCCACCATTACTTCTGAACTGCCTTAAAAATAATAAATTTCATGACTTCAGCTATTTAAATCTGACATTTCACAGTGTTGTAATTGGAGGGGTCCTAAACGTAAAAGGAGTTGTGGAGGTCACAAGGTTGTAGTGGGGGTTGCGATACTGCTACCCTTACTTCTGCGCAGCTGCTGGTCGTGGCACTGCCTTCAGAGCTGAGCAGCGGCTGTTGGCCAGGTGCCCAGTTCTGAAGGCAATGCCCTGCCAGCAGCAGCACACAAGTAAGGGTGGCAATACAATACCATACCATACCACACTTATTTCTGCACTGCTGCCTGCAGAGCTGGGCGGCCAGAGGGTGGCAATACCATACCATGCCATCCTAACTTCTGTGCTGCTGCTGGCAGCAGCTCTGCCTTCAGAGCTGGGCTTCCGGCCAGCCGCCACCGCTTTTACGTTTAGGACCCCTCCAGTTACAACACTGTGAAATTTCAGATTTAAATAGCTGAAATCATGAAATTTATGATTTTTAAAATCCTATGACCGTGAAATTGACCAAAATGGACTGTGAATTTGGTAAGGCCTTACTTATAAGGCCTGGATGAGTTTAGAAAAGAATGCTCTGGTATGGTGACTCCAATTTTGAAGTGGCAGGAGTGTGGGCACTGTTCTTGTGTCCACTAAAAATATCACACCATGTCATACCTTTTGGCTTTTATGCTTAAAAACTAAGGGCATAATATAGCCCATGGGAAAATATTGGTATGTTTTGGTATTAGTAGTAAATACTGATAGTATCCGAAGTCCCCAATCAAGATTGAAAACCCACAGTGCTGGGTGCTGAACAAACACAGGAAAAATTCCCTGCCCTCATAGGCTTACAAATTTAAAAACACAAACAGAAGAAGGGTAGGGGATGTGGATAATAAATACAATCAGTACAATGAATAGGGTGAAGAATTTGCATATAGTTAGTTACATGTAGACAATTCAAGTGACTCTTGATTTTGTTTTACATGTTTTGCTTATTTTAATTATGATCACTTATTTCCCTAAAAATCTGACCAAAAAACATAGCTCAGATCAAGATACCCCATGTAATCACTGTTCTTCAACATCAAAAAAGAATCCGTGTATGTTTCTGGGAGCTTGTATGCAGTGTGACAGTCCCAGGATATTAGAGAGAGAAGGTGGGTTAGGTAATGTCTTTTATTGGGCCAACTTCTGTTGGTGAGAGAGACAAGCTCTCCCACTTTGTCTTTCTGAGAGATTGTAATTCTTGGAGGCTGTCTCTCTGCCTTCTGTCTCAAAATGAACCTGAGGGATATAGTAATACACCGACAATACCCTCTCTTTAGTATTGATCTGTTAGAGATATCGCCCAAGTCCAATCCCCCTGCTTTTCACAGCCTTTACACAGACAAGAGAATTTGGGATTTAACAGTAGGGCCGGCTTTAGGCCAATTCCGCTGAATCGGGCCCCGCACCTAAGAGGGCCCCGCAGCTGTCCACCCCGCCCCAAGCTCACTTCCCCCTCCTCCCCTCCCCTGAACGCTCCGCCCCCTGCTCCTCCCCTTCCCCTGCTTCCCACGAATCAGATGTTCATGGAAAGTCTGAAAACAAGCAGGGGCAGGCAGCAGCAGGTAAACTGGGGCGGGGGGGGGCACGAGGAGGGATCCGGGAAGGCACGGCCCAGTCCGGCTCCAGCTGAGCACCCCCGGCCCCGGTGGCTCTGGCTCCGGCTTGGCTCGGACCCAGGGGCGCCGGCCCTGCGGATCCGGCCTGGCTCCGGGTCGGCTCGGGCCACCGGCCCTGGTTCTGGCTGAGCGTGTCACCCCGGCTCTGGCCCGGGCCCGGCCCGGCTCAGCTTGGGCCCCGGGGCGCCGGCCCCGGCTGAGCACACCGGCCGAGCACCCCCGGTCCCAGCGGCTACGGCCCGGACCCAAGCCCCGCGACTCCGGCTGGAGCGTGGCCCGATTCCTGTGGGCGGGGCTTGACGGCGGCAAGCCACGCCCCCAGGAATCAGGCCCCGCTCTTGCTAAAGCTGGCCCTGTTTAACAGGATATTATTTTTTCATATACTGTTTGTTTTTGTATTTGAATGGAAGAAGATAAGCCGTATTGGAAGCGGAAGATTATCCACTTTCAAATGTGTGACAGTAGTGCAGGATATCTTAAATCTGTTTTATCAAAATGTTTGAGATCTGAGAGGTCACGATTCCCTTGTTAAATTAGCACTGGCAATTGACTAAACATCCATTTGTATTTAATAAAAGCATGATGTTTTTAATCTGATGTTCATTCAGAACTGAGTCTAAAATTTCAAACACTGCTTTAGTCCTTCCAGTGTAGATTAGCTCTTAGATAAACAGTATACCTAGGGATTCTGGTTTTTAGTTTAAATTGAAATACATTGATAAAATAACTCTAACTTTATACTTTTTTCAAAAGTTTAATGAAAAAAGCCTGTATTGCATCCTGTCCATTCTGTCTATGGTTTACATCTGGATTGCGTATAGCAGTAGTATAGTAAGCACTTCTTTAAGTGTGGTTATGGGAGAATATAGGATGTGAACAATAAATCAGATTACCTTTAAAAGATTTACATTTTAAATTTGTTTGGGGTCTTGCCAAGGGAAACCTGTTTTTGCTCAAATATATGCAGTATCAAATCACATATATCTATACTAGTTAATGTACAGGAAGTAACAAGGTGCTAAATTAGCCAAAACTAAAAAAAGTGAATAGCAATAGTAATCAAAATCTTACTTAAGTGTAACCAATTTCTTTTACAACATGTGCAGTGTTTCTGGTGGATTCTTTGTAAAGTTAACTTCTCTGTTTAAAAAAACAAAACAAAACTTATTTCAGGAGCTGTGCACACTGTTCAGGCTTTTATCTTGACAGTGGTACCTTTTGGTCTTATAGCTTCCATTTTTGGGAGGGAATGGAGGGTTTGCCACTTGTTGCAGATGAACTTAAATTGAAAACTTTGTTACATTTCTATTTAATTCATTACAAACTAGGAATACAATAATTTCCCAATTTAGAAATTTTGTACCTGATTCTGATAATTTAGCCAATTTATGTTTGTACAAATTTAAAGAAGGAAATTTTTTCTGAATAATTCTAATAACCAGCCTTCGGCGATGGCTATTTTAAGTATGGCTGCCTCTTACCCTCCTAACTCCTTCCCCCAATCTCAGATCAACTTTCACACTGAAAATACAGTAGTAAAAGTAAATAAGTGGGTACCGAAAAACTTAGATACCTAACAAGCCACATACATATTTCACAATAAATAAACTTTCTTACTACTCTTGAGTGCTATTTAGAGGCTCTCGTCTGATCTAAAAATAAATGAAGCTAAATAAAGGTGATCAACCATAAAATGGGTGACCATGGCTCACCACCTTTCATCTGAACATTTACTTTTATGGAGGCACATTCTCCCCATAAGGGGAACCAAGGGGTAAGGAAGGTGGCATCTCTGAATCTAGCAAATAGCTTTTAAAAGAGGGATGAATGACAGTTCAGTAGAAGTCAAATAAAGAAAAACAATGTGGTTTTATATGCTGTGCTGTGTGCATTACTGACAAATGTGAAGACAAGCGGTGGTTTCCTGGTTCCATTATGTCAGTGCCAAAACTCCTGTTGACCATTTGGGTCAGGATTTCACCCAAGATCTGTGCCCTGAAGAGCTTACATTGTTTAAAGATTCTCAAGTGCAAGTCATGCAGGAAAACAATTCTTGCTTTTAAGATTTTTATAATGTATTTTATTTTATTTTGTTTTGTTTTACCTATAGACTGGATCAAGGCCACTATCCATCTGAGCATATTGTAACCTCAGAGGCCTAAGGAGACTAGAATGTTTTGTTAGCCCCAAACATCTTACATACTGAATTACAGGCTCCTTTTCTTCTCCTTTTGTTAATGCAGACAACAACAACAAAAAGTAAATTCCAGAACAACTGCAGTAGAGAAATGACTCTCCATAGGATGTGCACAGAACATCTCACGTCATCAGTTAGTCTTCCAGTCTCCGAGGGGAGATTGGGGTGGGTCATGTAAATCTTGTGTATCTTCAGGAAATCTGAATTACAAGGCAAGAGATTCCCTCATCTATAAAGATACAATGAATAGAAGATTTTCATTTTTGTAGTGCAAGTAGCTCCAGGGATCTCCTGAACTAAAAAGTGTAATAGTGAACACTGTAATAATTATTATAAACAATGCTGATGTCCACAAAGAAAGAGACCCTATAGCTGCCTTAAGAGAGCAAAATGTCTTAAGAGCTAAAAGTTTTTGCTTCATATTTCGTGCTGGAGGCACAAGACCAAAAAGGGAGAATCATGAGCAATTCTTCTGGGAAGGCAGAAGTACATGGTTAGTAATTATCTCAACTAAGTAAATACCACACCCTAGCTGTAGTCCATAACACAGCAAGCAAAAGATTTCATCACATATTTTATTAGGGCCATTTTTTTTGTCTAGCATTTTTTTTACTTTAAATGTATTAACTTTTTTTACACACCTTTTGATTGGAGGACTAGTGTTTATAGGCCTTATGCAAAAAGTGAAGAAGGAGAAGATTACATGTATGGCATACAGGGTCAAGAAGAGGGTGATTGAAAGAAAAGCAGGCCGCATTGAAGAAAATAGGTGTGTGGGAAACTTCCCTTTTTCTGTGCTAATAAAACACATACTGTGTGTGTTAGCATAATAGCTAAATTATCTTACATATAAAAGTGCATACGCAAACAGATCCAAAGATTCTGATTGCAGCTTTCCTCATTTGGTTTTTAATGTAACCTTTTAAAATTGTGTTGCTTTAGAAAGCGATTGAACACTGTTTTTAGAAAACACTCACTTTCCTATTTTCTATTTTACTGTGGGTATAGGTTAGTTTATTATGTGAAGTCTGAACATTCAAACTTGGTTTAAATTGTCAGTGATAATGTAGCTCAAGAAGGTGGTAGATATTAGACTACCTGAAGTAACTTCTGAGTAATTTATAATCTAAGCATATGAACGCTGGTAACCTTTCCTGGATAAAGCCTTCCACGTACAGAGATTTATTATCAAAATTTAACTAATCTGCTTCATACTTGAAAGAAAAAACATCTTTAAGACGTCTTTTGCCATGATTGATTATAATTCACTTTTTAAAAATAGATTAAGCACCTTGATGACCAGCTAATAATCACTTCATAGATTTAGTATTGTAAATAGTAGGATATAGGATTTTAAATGGTTATTAGATGAAGAAAAAAAATTAGAGAAATAGGTGAGTCCCATTTTATGCAGCTAATTTTTCAGCAAAGGCTAGATTCTGCCATCTGCACTTATGTTGAGTAGAAATTTACTTCTAGATTAGTTCCATTGACCTTAGTTGATCCAATCAAGAAGTAAATTACTGAGCACATGCAGTAAGTATAGGGTGACAAGATAGCAAGTGTAAAAAATCGGGATGGGGGTGGGGGGGTAATAGGTGCCTATATAAGAAAAAGCTTATAAAATCGGGACATCTGGTCACCCTAAGTAAGTATTAGTAAATGAAAGTGCTGTCCAGAGAAAAACCTTCTGTAATTGTCATTGTCTCCATTATTTGTATGTTATGTTACTGTGGTATTTCAGTTTAACTGATGCAAGGAAATCTTAAATCTCAATCCAAATTTAACATTATTCTGCAGAATCTGAGGTTACATTCAACATTTTCGAGGTTATTTGATTGCACAGAAGACTTTTCAAAATGTAAACAAAACAGTGTTCTTCACATTTCAGCAAGACAGATTGGAACAACTTAGCATCAACAGAGTTGCTAGTTTACAGATTTCATATTAATCAAGTATTAATTATCATGTGTTTTAATACTACTCAGACTTTTCCAAGTAGGACTCTGATGTGGAAGTGCTCTGATGAGAGCCTAATCTTCGTGATTATTTTAAAAGCCTACATTTGACCCAAAGCACCAAGTCAAACTTATTAATAATTAGGGTGTCTCTACATTGGGAAATTGACTGGAATAGCTATAGCTAGCTATACTGGTATAACTCCCTTGTGTGGATGCTCCATTCTGGAATAAAAGTTAGTTTATTCCAGTATAGTGTCTACATGGGGTGGGGATATGTGTTATGTGAGCATATCTATAGCAGAGTAAGTATTTTGCTATAGCTGTGCTGTTCAGTTTCTCCATGTGGACAAGCCTTTAATTATAAACACTTAATGGTCACATTTGAATACTAATTTTCTTTAAAAATCAAACCAAACCCTCGAGAGAGATTCTCTGTAACAGACATACTATAATATTACTAGGCAGAGTGGCTGTAGCTGTAATCAAACCTCTGTATTTGGCAAAAACTGTATGTGTCCCCTTGAAGTTGCATGTGATTCTAAGGGGATGTCTTCACTGCAGAGTTAACATGGGTGATTGGCGCCCGGGTTAACCTAGTCTGGGTTGCACATCCCTACTGCAAACCCCTATTTGTGCCAGACGTGTGTGGCTGTGTCTATACTGGTGCTGTACTTACCCATCTGAGATACTAGGACTTCTGAAGGGATATCCCAGGTCTCTTTGCAGTGTCCTGAATTGGGTTATTCTATGAATTCTTATGCAGTGTATTGTGGGAGAACTTTGTTGTTGTTTCTGGGGCCTATGTGGAAGTGTTCTTAGTTAGCAAACTCATTAAGTAATCCACCCAAGGTTTGGCTGATTCTGTTTTCAGGTAAATATGTTCAAATTTTAGGTCTTAGCTTACCTCATCCAGAGGCACACCAGAACCCTGATGTCAGCATCTGGCTAGCTAACAGTTTAACATTGCACTGAGCGGATGACTTGTCAGATTGCATCACTGTTCAAATACTATAAAAGTTCAGTAGAAATGTAGCAGGACACATGCAGTGTAGGGTTTAAATGCCAAACTGCTGTATATAAACTGGAAGAAGTTTTCCAGTGCAGAAGAGGGGAGTAGGTAGAGTGAAAGAAAATATGGTCTGGGGAAATTGTGGGATGGCACTGAAGGACTATCAGCACCCATGTTGATTAGCCTGTGTCCCCATTGCAAAGCAGGTGAGTTAACAGCCCAGATTAAAGCACAACCCGGGCTCAAGCCTATACCAACCATTGGTGCCACTTAGAACAGGTTTAAAGTGCTACTAACCCCAGGTCAGAGGTTTTCGTGTGTGTTTGGTAGCCAGGTTAAGGACAACATCTGGGTAAGAGCCCAGGCTAACTCTTCAGTGAAAACATATCCTAAATGAGTATTGCCGTAGTCTCCACTCTGTCCTCCCTTACTTTTCCAGACACTTTTTGTGTCTTACCTCTTACACAAATCAGCATATTTATGTGTAATTGTTAGTCATTATGGTTCAACTGTATTGTGTAATGTGATTTTTATTTTTAAATTCCTATTTTTGAATGCTGCAAATTTATGTGATAGCTGAAGTCAATTGTGTGTCAGGTAGCTTTTTATATAGCCATTTTAGACAGATAAATAAGTACACAATTGTAATTTTTTCACAGTGTATTTGAGTATCTTTTTCTATTCCTTTTCTAGGCAAAACCAAAGCTAATTGAGCCAATAGACTACGAAAACGTCATTGTTCAGAAGAAAACACAAATTTTAAATGATGCGTTACGTGAGATGCTACTTTTCCCTTATGATGACTTTCAGGTAATTATTTAACTTCAGTTTCAATAAATTTTATTAGTAATGTTACAGACATGAGACACTGGAATAGGTGAATGGAAAACCATTAAGTACAGTATTGAATTTCTAAAACTAAGGATCTTTCTATCATCTGAATCCTTGGATATTCATGCTTTTTTTCGGGGGGGAGTGTCTTTATTTTGCCTGATTTTTTCTAGTGCAGACTGGTGAAGTACTGACACAACTCCACCATTCTTTCAGGATATAGGAGGTTCCACTTCCTCAACACAGCCAGCTTGCTTCCTGCTTGAGAGGCAGCGGGTCAGACAGTGGCAGCCCTTATTGCTTTTTAAAACTTTTCCTAGATAACTTTAGTTTTTTTCATATACCTGCTGGATTTGGTGCTGTCCATTGGACCCAAAATATCACGACTGGTTTAAAAATCATAACTTAAATAAATAAATAACATTTTGTGTTCATTATTTGCTGTCTGGTTTTTATTCCTTAGGTACAGTTGGGTCACATTTTCAAGCTTTTCTCCACAACAATGGATATAAACTTTTTTTTTAAATGAAAGCTGAGATTCTCATCTAAACACAAGGCTCCAGGGGCTCAAGCTTTTAAGAAAAAACATCAAATGTTGTGGCTTTTGTGATGTAATGAGGAGAACTGGCAACACGGTATACAATACATGGGGATTCTCTTTTGCAAAAAGAGTAAATTACCATTGAGCAGAAAAAGGCACTACAGAGACCTATGTATGAATAATGTTTTACCTCCATAATTTTTTTCTTTAGATTTCATTAGTTTTGTGTAGAGAGCATAGTATCCAATAAACGTTTTCTAAAAATAAAACCATATACTTAACTAGAGAAAAAGAATAGAATCATAGAACTGGAAGGGACCTTGAGGTCATCAAGTCCAGTCCCCTGCCCTCATGTCAGGACTAAGTATTATCTAGACCAACCCTGATAGATGTTTGTCTAACCTGGTCTTAAAAACCTCCAATGATGGAGGTTCCACAGTCTCCCTGGGCAATTCCAGTGCTTAACCAACCTGACAAAATTTTTCCTACTGTCCAACCTAAACTGCCCTTGCTGCAATTTAGACCCATTGCTTCTTGTCCTATCCTCAGAGGTTAAGGAGAACAATTTTTCTCCCTCCTCCTTGTAACAACCTTTTATGTACTTAAAAACTGTTATCATGTCCCCTCTGTCTTCTCTTTTCCAGACTAAACAAACCCAGTTTTTTCAGTCTTCCCTCACAGGTCAAGTTTTCTAGCCCTTTAATAATTTTTATTGCTCTTCTCTGGACTTTCTCCAATTTGTCCACATCTTTCCTGAAATGTGACACACAGAATTGGACACAATACTCCAGTTGAGGCCTAATCAACGTGAAGTAGAGCAAAAGAATTACTTCTTGTGTCTTGCTTACAACACTCCTGCTCATACATCCCAGAATGTTGTTTACTTTTTTTGCAACAGTTACACAGTTGATGGATATTTACCTTGTGATCCACTATGACATCCAGATCCCTTTCTGCAGTATTCCTTCCTAGGCAGTCATTTCTCGTTTTGTATGTGCGCAACTGATTGATCCTTCCTAAGTGGAGTATTTTGTATTTGTCCTTACTGAATTCCATTGTATTTTCTTCAGACCATTTCTCCAGTTTGTCCAGATCATTTTGAATTTGAATCCTATTCCCCAAAGCACTTGCAACCCCTCCCAGCTTGATGTTGTCTGCAAACTTTAAGTGTATACTCTATGCCATTATCTAAATCTGATGAAGATATTGAACAGAACTGGACCCGGACCTGATCCCTTCAGGACCCTACTTGATATGCCCTTCCAGCTTGACAGTGAACCACTGATAACTACACTCTGGGAATGATTTTCCAACCAGTTATGCATCTACCTGATAGTAGCTCCATCTAGGTTGCATTTCCCTAGTTTGTTTATGAGACGATCGTGTGAGACAGGGCACTTCTTCACTGGCAACGTTAAAGCGCTGCCGCGGCCATGCTTTAACATGGCTTGTGTAGTCGCAGTATAGCACTCTTAAAAAAAACACCTCCGTGAGGGGAATAGCTACCAGCGCTAGGAGTGCGGCTACCAGCACTGGTACACAGTCTACACTGGCACTTTACAGCGGTGAAACTTGCAGCGCTCAGGGGGGTGTTTTTTCACACCCCTGAGCAAGAAAGTTGCAGTGCTGTACTGTGCCAGGGTAGACAAGCCCACAGTATCAAAAGCCTTACTAATGTCAAGATGTACAGTACCACATTTACCGCTTCCCCCTATCCACAAGGCTTGTTATCCTGCCAAAGAAAGCTATTAGGTTGGTTTGACATGATTTGTTCTTGACAAATCCATGCTGACTGTCACTTATCACCTTATTATCTTCTAGGTATTTGCAAATTGATTGCTTAATTATTTGCTCCATTATCTTTCTGGGTACTGAAGTTAAATTGACTGGTCTGTAATGGTGACATCCAAAAGTCCTCCACCAGTATTACACTCCTGCAGCCTAAGGTTTTTTGCACTATGTGTGGATTTATGGTGGTTCTATTCAGAGGAATTTGGGTTTTTTTAATAAGAAGTTTTTACAGTGTATATCCTTACCAGCTGTGGAATACTGTTCTCTCTTCATATGAAACTATTGTATTACTTTTAGGGGAAAACTGCCAACCAAGTAGCTGAAAATAAACATATTTTCTACAGTCAAATTTGGCAATCATTACTATTTATCTGAGAGAGCCAATAAAGTCCTATAATTTTTAATAATTTTTGACATTTTTCCCATTTATGCTGTAACCTATTTAATAGCTTATCTGGAGGTTCACTGAAAATTATTGGACCCATGTGTGGTTTTTTTAGTATCTTCTGTCATATACCCCTTTATTCCCAGGAGCAATACATGAACAAATCCATGCTTCTCCACTGACCATTCTCTATAGATCCCCATTCTGGGAAGTATGTCCCTCTGGTTCAGTGAGTTGCAGGCTATTTTGAAAGCTGTGATTGTTGGGGGGGCCTCATGCATGTTCAGACATCTGAATGTTTGGTGCAAGATTATTTAAGGGACAGTAGTCCCAAACACCCTTACTTCTACTTCTACTTCTACTTCTACTTTTGTGAGTAGTTGGCTTCAGAACTATTGCTCTGTTCTTCTGCTGTACGCAGCTGTTCTACGTTTTTTCTGTTTTATTAGCTCTAGTATTCTATACAATATCACACACAATATTAAAGTTTGCTCAACTATATTTCTTCACAAGACCACAAATGCTAAATCAAGAAAATCCTAAAACAAGATCACTTTGGCTGTGAATGATATACTTCTCTCCAAATTCTAGAGTGCTGCCATCATGACGCTTAACCACACCATCACACTAATACCACGTGCTAAAGCAGGAATTCTGATTTTTTCATCTACCCTGCACTGATGTGTGCACACTCTCTTAAAAAAGACCAAAATTAGCAGTTCTTCCTATGTGATAGCTCAAGAAGGACCAAAGAAATTGGGTTTCCTTCATTGCAAGACACATTTTTCTGCTGTTCTAACCATTCAGATTGCTAACTGTGAGGAGGCAAATGTTCAAGTAAATTGTATTCCTGGACTAGGAATCTTCTTCTTGGACTACCTGCCTAAGGAGCAATACAGTGAAGCCAAACCAATTTTAAGAGCATTTCCCCAAGTATACTTTGAGAGTTGTGGTTAGGTCAGTTGGAACAGTTTTGTCACTCTTACACTCTTGATTTCAGACCTCTTGGCCCATCCTAAGAAATTTAGACATAGTATCCAATCTGCTGTTTGAGAAACATGACCTCTTTAGTCTTCCTTTTGAGAACAAAGTAAGAAAGACAGTAAGGTCTTAGGGTCTCTCCCTTTCTTTGTATTCCAGGGTCAGGGTGTGTCTACACTGCAGCTGGGAGCAAACCTCCAAGCCCGGGTAGACAGACTTGCGCAGGAAGGTGCAAGAAATCTCCTGTATGCGCATTGTGGCACAGGCAGTAGCTTGGGCTAGCCACCCTAACTTGAACCCACTTGATCTCCTGTGTCTGAACTCAGGTGGTTAGCCCGAGCTGCGAGCAGTGCCACAATATCCAGCCAGACTGCTATTTTTAGTGCTCTAATTTGAGCCAAGATAATGCAAGTCTGTCTATCTGGTCTAAGGGCTGACTCCCAGCTGCGGTGTCGACACCCTCAGGTGTCAGTTACATCAGACCACCATAATGAAGGAAATCTTAGACCACCTTTCTGTCTTCTTATACAGCACCTGTCAATTAGCATAGTAGCTGAGCACTTCTTTGGCTCCCCCTACAATATCCAGTAGTACTTCATGCTAGATCTGGCAGTGCTGTTTGTTAGCAAAAGAGCCTTTTAAACTGATAAATAGAATAGGGAAGATGGGAACAGAAGAACTGCCACACTGGATCAGACACATGATCTGTCTAGATCAGTGGTTCTCAAATTTTTTTTTTTTTTGGTGTGGACCACTTGAAAATTGCTGAGGGTCTCGGTGGAGCACTTAATGACCTTTCCAAATCTGTTTGTACCGTTAGCTAACTATTGTAAAGCGCTTTGAATAAAAGCACTATATAAAAAAAACTTAATAAAGTTTTTTTGTTCTACAAATAAAAGCACACAACTCATATTTTAGTATCCGTAGTCTTACCTTTCTAATGCGATGGCTGTGCCCTCTCTCCCCCACTGCAGCAGCCACAGAGCTGAGGCGGGGAAGGAGGGCTGTCTCTCTGCCGCAGCCCTGGCGCTGGGGAAAGTCGCCTATTTCTCTGGCCGCTGCAGCCCTGTATGTCCAAAATTCCCCCCACCCCCTCTTCTCACCCCACTGCCCCCTCCCACCTACCCTCTATTCCCCCCAAGGCCACCACCTTACCTTACATGTGAGTCTTCTCCAGGGTCCAGGCACCTAATCAGTGGAGCCACACCTGCGCAGCTCCACTAATTTGGTGGGTGGCCCTTCATTCTCTTGTGTGCGGCCACCCAGGCATGCACCTTAGAGGGAACTATCCCTGGACCACCTGAATGGAGCTTGCGGACCACTGGTGGTCCACAGACCACAGTTTGAGACCTCTGATTTAGACCACTGTCCTGTGTCTGACAGTGGCCAGCATCAGGTTCTTCAAAGGAAGGTGCAAGAAATCTCCCTGTCCCTTGTTGTTGGAGATTGGGCTATGCTTGGAAGCATGAGATTTAATCTCTTCCAAAGTGTATTAGCATTAACTATGATAACTCTCTAAATATTCTTACATGCATAAATGTCCAATCCCTTCTTGAATCCAGTTAAATTCTTGGCCTCAACATTCCATAGCAGTGAATTCAATAGCTTATGTATTGTGTAAAAGAAAATTAAAATAATTTCCTTCGATCAGTTTTGTATTTGCCACATTTCAATGTCATTGAAAGTCCCTTTGCTGTTTTATGAGGCAGGGAGAACACAAGCTCCCGAACTGCCTTCTCTGTACCATTTATTATTTTATATATTTTTATCGCGCCTGGTACCACACACTGTATTCTAGATGAGGCCACAACATTGATTTAAATAATGGTGGTATATTTTCTATATTCTCCATCCTGTTTCTAATGCATCTTAACATCTTGTTTGTGTTGTTTGGTGGCAGCTACTCAATGAGCTGTCCAAAAGATGCCCAGGTCCTGTTCCTGAGCCAATATAGTTAAGATAAATTATAAATAAATAAATAAAAAAGATAGTTACTTACAGCTGGAATATTCAGAAATACCTCTGTAAGCATTTTGTAACAGTCTCTTTATAGATGGAAATTCTGATCCTTGTATAAGACTGTGTTCAAACCATTTCCTCTCATGCAGTATTCCATCTTTATTTTTATTCAAGTGTTTTGCTTTGACTTAGATTAGACCGATTACAATCTAAAAGTTACTGAATTGAAAAGGAAGCCAAGCCCTGCTAATTATAAAGACTTTGAAGAAAGTTTAGATGTGGTTTTAATAAAGTTGTGGCCCTTCGGCCACTTGAAACAGCGTCTGGACTGTCTTTTCATTAGTGTATGTCCTTAGCAGTTTGGCATTGTGAAGACTTCAGTATCTTTAAACAAAACGAAACAGTACAGTACAGTGGTATGCTGCTGGTTTTGTTAGACACAAATTTCACAATTGTATTTTGTGCAAGTAGAACTTGTCTCCCCTTTCCCCCCAAATAGACATGCTTAAATGGGATGATAGCACAGATCTTTTGAGGTAATGCTGTTAATTAACTTGAAGCATTGGTTAATAGATACACCCGTTTCATTTAATTGGTAAGAATATTTACAGTATTTACAGGTGGAAATTGGTCTGTGCTAAGAAATTTACTGTTGTAAAGTTCGTTCAGGCTGCTTATCTGCTCTGTTATGTCTGCTAACTGATTCTCTTGGCTAAATAGACTTTAAAAGCTATTTTAGTGATTTGTACAATATTATATTTCTAATAATTTATAAGATCAGTATGAATTTATTTCACTTTAGTATATTCCAGTATGACCCTCACTATTAGAAGGTTTGCTTAATTGGCTCATTCTTATATCCTATTAATTACTCTAATGGAAATTTGTGTGTTATAGCTTTCTAATTCTTGATCTAGCAATTGGAAACTTTTAAAGGAATACGAAGCTGTTCACTTATAGTCACCATTTTGAATTTTTTTCATCTTAGTAGTGTCTGAAAGTATTTCTTACCATATTCCTGTACAATGGTCTGTGTGAAGTGTGCTTAATCTATGTTTAGTGTCCACACCACAACCACTCCTGTTACTCTGTTACAATTTCAGTAGAAAAGCCAAGGTTTTAAGGCAAATGAAGCGGAACTACTCACCATTGGGGTGCCATTGGAAAGTTTGCACAGCAGCTTCCCCACCCATTATGGACTAAATAAGGCTTGGCCCTGCTCTCTCTTAGTTCCCCTAAGGACTAACTGTCTGAAAGGAGGTGAGCACAAGCCACAACACTCCAGTCCCCACCCTTCTTGATGCCAATCAGCAGAACTGGCTGGATACAAAGCAAAGAACATCCATATGCTTTCCAAAAATGGTGTGTTTGTATGTGTTACCTGGGAGCCCCTATGGTGAATTCTGCATGACTCAGTCATAAATCCTCCTGGGAACTCTGGCTGCAGCACAACCCCTCCAGATAAACTTCTGCACATGTGAATGTGCCAAGGGCACAAACTAGTACTATGTAGAAACATTCAGGATCTGGGACTGTAAGTGTATCATCTTTCATAAGCATTAGATTCACTTGGGGGGGGGGGGAAACACCTTTCTGATTTTGGAGTAGAAAATATAAGGCAGCATTTTATATTTTCTTCCATTGCTTTAACAGATGGGTAATATTAAAATAGCAGAGATGGAGCATTGCTGAATTTCTTTTTATAAGATGACCTTGTTTTTTCTAAAAATAAGGCACTATGTGTAAATGTCCAGTCTTGGTCAGTTTACAAGCACAATGGTAATATAGCTAATTTTCTCCCCATCACCAATACATTTTCTCTTTTTTGGAGTTGGAACACTCAACTCCTGCCTAGATATTTCAAGTAGCAATAGTTCAAATAAGTTTGGCCACGTGAAAGTGGAGTAGAGCCCCTGTGTGGCAACAAGCAGTTGAAGAGGGCAAGGGAAAAATACCTTGACACACACATTCCCTCAAATAAATGCAGTGCAGTGCTGGACAGGTGGAGAGGTGGTGGAGGCTGACTTCTGACAATAAGATACTTAGCCTGCTGACAGGTTTCAGAGGGGTAGCCTTGTTAGTCTGTATCAGCAAAAAGAACAAGGAGTACTTGTGGCACCTTAGAGACTAACAAATGTATTTGGGCACAAGCTTTCGTGGGCTAAAACCCACTTCATCAGATGCATGCAGTGGAAAATACAGTAGATAGATAGATACACACACACACACACACACACACACACACACACACACACACACAGAACATGAAAAAATGGTGTTGCCATACTAACTATAACGAGACTAATCAGTTAAGGTGGGCTATTATCAGCAGGAGAAAAAAAACTTTTTGTAGTGATAATCAGGATGGCCCATTTCCAACAGTTGACAAGAAGGTGTGAGTAACAGTAGGGGAAACAAATTAGCATGCGGAAATAGTTTTTACTTTGTGTAATGACCCATCCATTTCCAGTCTTTATTCAAGCCTAATTTAATGGTGTCCAGTTTGCAAATTAATTCCAATTCTGCAGTTTCTCATTGGAGTCTGTTTTTGAAGTTTTTTTGTTGTCGCAATTCTCCATCCTGTCTGTTGACCAAAGAGTTATGGGAAAGAGAGCAGAAGAAACCCAGCAGCTGTTAAATCTTTCTATGGGAAAAATGGGAAGCAGCTCAGTGGGGTAGATGGCTTCACTGTCTTCTAACCAATTGTTCTTAGACCTCCTCCGTATTTCCATTTATTCAGAGGTCCTTTGGTGCTTTTGCTCTGCTCCCACTGGCCTGGGGGGGAGGGGGTAGGGTACAGATCATCTTCTCTCCCCCTCTTTTTGTTGCTGCTCTCTGAAGTTGCAGCTTACTCCTCTTCAGGCAGGAGATGCTGCTGTTCCTGCTGCATTCTAATATACAAGACTAATTGGCAGGTGGTAGCTTCTGCGGTTTTCATCCCCTCCCTTTTCCTCATTCTTAGCCTCTTGCTTTCCTCTGGTTTCTTCCTGTCAAGGTATAAACATGATCTGTGTTTCTCCAGCCTCAAAAAAAAATCTTCATTGTCACGTGACGTACCAAGCCATCTCTTCTCTCCCGATCACTCTGTCCTTCGCTGCCTCTTTTTTTACCTCTTTACATTCCACCATGGCTGGCTTTGTCTGCTCATATGGTTTGTTGTTATCGTTATGCTGTAGGGCTGTCAGTAATTAAAAATTAATCACAATTAATCGTGCAATTAAAAAAATGAATCGCAATTAGTGGTGCTGTTAAACAATAATAGAATACCATTTATATACATATTTTTGGATGTTTTCCACATTTTAAAATATATTGATTTCAATTACAACACTGAATACAGAGTGTAAGGTGCTCACTTTATATTTTTTATTATAAATATTTGCACTGTAAAAATAAAAAATATTTTTCAATTCACTTAATACAAGTACTGTAGTGCAATCTCTTTATCATGAAAGTTGAACTTAGAAATGTAGAGTTATGTACAAAAAATAGCTGCATTCAAAAATAAAACAATGTAAAACTTTAGAGCCTACAAGTCCACTCAGTCCTATTTCTTGTTCAGCCAATGGCTCAGACAGACAAGTTTGTTTACATTTGCAGGAGATAATTCTGCCTGCTTCATGTTTACAGTGTCACCTGAAAGTGATAACAGGCGTTAGAATGGCACTGTTGTAGCCGGTGTTGCAAGATATTTACGTGCCAGATGCGCTAAAGAGTCATATATCCCTTCATGCTTTAACCACCATTCCAGAAGACATGCGTCCATGCTGATTATGGATTCTGCTTGATAACGATCCAAAGCAGTGCAGACCAACACATTTATTTTCATCATCTGAGTCAGATGTCACCAGCAGAAGGTTGATTTTCTTTTTTGGTGTTTCGGGTTCTGTAGTTTCCACATTTGCGTTTTGTGAAATCTGCAGCGAAAGTGTTCTTAAAACGAACAACATGCTGGGTCACTATCCGAGACTGCTATAACATGAAATATATGGCAGAATGCGGGTAAAACAGAGCAGGAGACATACAATTCTCCCCCAAGGAGTTCAGTCACAAATTTAATTAACGCATTATTTTTTTAACGAGCAGCATCAGCATGGAAGCATGTCTCTGGAATGGTGGCCATAGCATGAAGGGCATACAAATTTTTAGCATATCTGGTATGTAAATACTTTGCAGTGCTGGCTACAAAAGTGCCATGTGGACATCTGTTCTCACTTTTAGGTGACATTGTAAATAAGAAACGGGCAGCATTATCTCCCGTAAATGTTAACAAACTTGTTTATCTTAGGGTATGTCTACACCCAGCCGCTAGTTTGGCGGCTGGGAATCGAAGTTCTGGGTTCGACTTATCGAGTCTTGTCTGGACGCGATAAGTCGAACCAGGAAGTGATCGCCGTCGACTGCGGTACTCCAGCTAGACGAGAGGAGTACCACGGCGTTGATGGGGCAGCCTGCCTGCCGCGTGTGGACCGAGGTAAGTTCGAACTAAGGTACTTCGAACTTCAGCTACGTTATTCACGTAGCTGAAGTTGCGTACCTTAGTTCGAATTGGGGGGTAAGTGTAGACTAAGCCTTAGTGATTGGCTTCACAAGAAGTAGACTGAGTGGACTTGTTTGTAGGCTCTGATGTTTTACATTGTTTTTTTTTTTTTGAGTGGAGTCATGTAACAAAAAAGAAAAATCTACATTTGTAAGTTGTGCTTTCATGACTATGGTACTTGTATGAGGTGAACTGAAAAATACTATTTCTTTTATCATTTTTACAGTGCAAATATTTGTAATATAAGTAATATAAAGTGAGCACTGTACACTTTGTATTTTGTGTTGTAATTGAAATCAATACATTTGAAAATGTAGAAAAATATCCAAAATATTTAATAAATTTCAATTGGTATTCTATTGTTTAACAGAGCGACTAAAACTGTGATTAAACGCAATTAATTTTTTTGAGTTAATCGCATGAGTTAACTGCGATTAATCGACAGCCCTATTATGTTGATGACTCATTATCTATCTCATTCATTCATGATTTATCTCCCTCCACCTAATTCCACATCTCTGTCTGTCTCTTTAACATCTCTTAAAATTTCAGATTAACATGGGGGGAAAAAATCAAGTTTTATTTTCATCCAAACCCTCTCCTCTTATTGCTTTTGGCATTACCAATAATAATGCTATCAGTCTTGTCACACACACTTGTAACTTGGGGAGGTCATTTTTGACTCTTCCTTTCATTCTACCCTTGTGTACAGGCCGTATCCAGATCTTTCTGTTTCTTCCTCCACAATGTTTCCAAGATAGGGTTGGAGGTGATAAACAGAAGTAATATGGCATTGGTGAGACCTCTATGAAATATTGTGTCCAGTTGCAGGATCCACACTTTAAAAAGTATGTTGAAGAACTGGAACTACAAAAATGATTAGAGGTCTGGGAAAAAAGTCTTACAGTGAGACTTAATGAGCTCAGTCTCCTTAGTTTATCAAAGAGAAGGCTAACATGATGTGATAATGATCTGTAAGTTACAGTTAAATTGGAAGGAAGATCGTACTTTAACAATTATTATGATCAACTGTTTGAACTAGTTACCAAGAGAAGTGGTAAATCAATATTCACTGGACTTTTTGTATTGTTTTGGATATCTTTCTAAAAGAGATGCACTAGTTAAACCACAAGTTATTGTGTTTGATATTCATTTATGCAGTAGGGAAGACTGATTCCCTTTGCAAGAATTACTAGGTGAAATTGTAAGGGCTTGTGCCATGCAGGAGGATAATCAAAATAGATTATCATATTGGTCCCTTTTAGCCTTAAGATATATGCAGGACATTAAACTTTTCTGTGTCCTGATTATCTTGTGGTGTTCACTGCAGCTTCCTCTTCTTTGGTCTCCCTGGAAACCACATCTCTCTCGTGCAGAAAGTCACAGCTAAAATTCCCATGTCTCTGGCTGTGTGTGGCCTTCCACAATCCATTTTGACCTAGTCTTCAGTGCCATAGACAATTCCTTCAGTCCTTACTTATCCAACCTAGTTAGTCTCTTACCACATCACTTTTTTTGTGTATGTAAGCAAGATATGTTAGTGAGTCCAAGCTGCGAAAATGTGAGATTTGTCTTGTTACTTGACATGTGGTGAGTCTTGTCTTTGGCAGGAAGGAAACCACCTTTTGCTAGATTTAATCCCCACTCTAAAGTGGTGTTGAGTCTCTTGCAATAGACTTATGTACCCTATAATAGATTTTTAGAGTGATTAAAGATTAGATAAAATTACCTGATTTACCTAATAATTTTGTTTTATACTGCCCATGTTTCAAATCTTTGATGTACGGACATTTTCCAAGTAGTTTCAAACAGATTACAGCATAACTGCAGACATATAAAAGCACTTGTAACTACTGTATGTGGTTTGGCACTAATTTTCCAATCTCTAAATTGTGGATCTCCATGTGTGTAAAGTGGGAGTTCAAAAATTATTCCATTTTAAAGTTAGATTTTTGATGAAAAATTGCACCCATTTGCTCAGCCCATTAGTCCGAAAGTTATTAATAAAATAAACATCATTCTGCACCATAAACATTAGTTTTAATTGCCATATTTGTTCTGCCTGCTGGCCTTGGCTGACATGCTTAAAAGTGATGTCATTTAAAATAAAAGATGTAAGGGGACTAAGTCAGACTGAATACATCTGTATTGTACTCTAATACTGTTTTCTTAAATGTTTTTAAACATTGATTTCTTTCAGCAATATGCAAACTGGATGGATTTTTAAGTGTTAGATCTCATACTGCAAAAGTAAATCACCCCCTGCCCCATAGGATAACTGCCACCAGGAGCCAACTCTTAAATACCAGTTGAATTTATTAAAAAATGTTAAACTGGTATATAAGAAATATTTGAGTTCATTGGCGTTTAATAGAAAACGGCATCAATTTTTCAGAGTTCACCTTCTATTTGCCTTTTGTAATGTGATTGTATACTTTTAATTTCCTTGATAGTATTTGTTTGAAGGCAGTGAATGAATTCTTTGTGTCATCTTCACTGCAGAGGATGTCAGGGAGATTCCCACACCTGAGCCATTCTTTTTAGGTGACAGATCTGAGGAACTGTCCCAGATTGAGGTGTTAGTAGAGGAGGTTTTGGAGCAGATTGATAAATTGAAGAGTAAGAAGTCACTAATACCAGATATTGAGAATATTCTGAAGGAACTCAAATATATTGCAGAACTAACAACTGTGGTATGTAAACTATTGCTTAAATCAGCCTCTGTACCAAATGGCTGGAGGGTAGCTAATGTAACGCCAATTTTTAAAAGAGGTTCCAGAGATGATCCTGGCAATTTTAGGCTGGTTAAGTGAACTTCAGTACCAGGCAAATTGGTTGAAACTATAGTAAAGAACAGAATGATCAGATACAGATGAACACAATATGTTGGGGAAGAGTCAACGTGGTTTTTGTAAAGGGAAATCATGCCTCACCAATCTATTAGACTTCCTTGAGGGTGTCAACAAACATGTGGACAAGGGTGATCTAATGCATATAATATACTTGGAATTCCAGAAAGCCTTGGAGAAGGTCCCTCACCAAAGACTCTTCAGGAAAGAAAAGAGACATGGGATAAAAGGGAAGGTTCTCTGTTGGATCAGTAACTGGTTAAAAGATGGGAAACAAAGGGTAGGAATAAATGGTCAGTTTTTACAGTTGAAAGAGAAGAATAATGGGGTCCCACAAGGATCTGTACTGGGACCAATGTTGTTCAACATACAAATGATTTGGAAAAATGGGCTAACAGCAAGATGGCAAAGTTTTCAGATGATACAGTATTACTCAGGATAGTTAAGTCCAAAACTGACTGTAAAGAATTACAAAAGGATCTTCCAAAACGGGGTGACTGGACAAGAAAATAGCAGATGAAATTCAGTGTTAAGTGCAAAATGATGCACCTTGAGAAATATAATCCCAACTATACCAACAAAATGATGCCATCTAAATTTGCTGTTACTACTCAAGAAAGATCTTGGAGTCATCGTAGATAGTTCTCTGAAAACATCTCAATGTGCAGTGGCAGTCAAAAAAAAAAAACTAGCAATGTTAGAAACCATTATGAAAGGGATAGATGATAAGACAGAAAATATCATAATGGCACAATGTAAATCCATGGTATTCCCACAGCTTGAGTACTGCATGCAGTTCTGGTTGCCTGTTGAGGGGTTCAGTGTCTGAGCCCAGCTGCGCCACCCAGTGATGAGTCTGTAGGGCTGGTGGTAGGGGAACCCAGATCCACCCTGCTCTACTGGGTTCCGACCTTGGGTCAGTTGGCAGTTAGATATGCAGCCTGAGGTGGACGCCTGCCAAACCTGCTCCCTGGGTCATTTCCTACCACAGCCTCTGCCCCTCCAAAGTTACTGCAGAGTCTGCTTATGGACTCACCAAGTGTGGGGGTTCTCCTTGGTAGATATCTGGAAGCTCTTCCCCATCAGTTGCAGCCTACTGTTCCCTGTCTCCATGGGGGCCTTTGGCATCTGTCTGCCAAAGTGGGGTCAGCTCCAGGCAAAGTGTAGCTCCTGCAGCCTCTCTGCAGGAGCTAACAGCGTAGGACTGCTCCCTTGCTCTGTCTGTGATGACAGGCCTGGGCTGCTGCCTTTTGAGCTTTGCGCGCATATCCAGCAGGTGCAGCTTGGTGGGGCCTTTTGAGCCCAGAGTTTCCTGTTTAACCCTTGGTTCCCCAGTGTGGGGCTTATACATCATATCACAT
Source organism: Terrapene triunguis (assembly GCF_002925995.2). Taxonomy (NCBI): domain Eukaryota; kingdom Metazoa; phylum Chordata; order Testudines; family Emydidae; genus Terrapene; species Terrapene triunguis. Next base: position 22,980,239 of record NW_020664372.1, on the reverse strand, counting down.
CACCTGCTATCTAAAACAATATATTAGAATTGGAAAAAGTACATAGAAAGGCAACAAAAATGATTAAAGGTATGGAACAGCTTCCATATGAGGAGAGACTAAAAAACTCAGACTGTTCGGCGTAGAAACAAAATGACTAAGGGTGTGTGTGTTATAATGGAAGTCTATAAAATCATGAATGATGTGGAGGTCAAAAAGGAAGTGATGTTTACCCCTTCACATAACACATGAACCAGGGGTCACCCAATGAAATTAATAGGCAGCAGGTTTAAAACAAACATAAGGAATACTTCATCATACAACACAGTCAACCTATGGAACTCATTGCCAAGGGATGCTGTGAAGCCGAAAGTATCACTGGCTTAAAAAAAATTAGATAAATTCATGGAGAATACGTCCATCAATGGCTTTTATCCAAGATGGTTATACCTATCTCATAGAACTGGAAGGGACCTCGAAAGGTCATCGAGTCTAGCCCCCTGCCTTCACTAGCAGGACCAAGTACTGATTTTGCCCCAGATCCCTAAGTGCCCCCCTTAAGGATTGAACTCACAACCCTGGGTTTAGCAGGCCACTGCTCAAACCACTGAGCTATCCCTCCCCCCAACTGCATACTCTGGGTGTGTCTAAGCCTCTGACTACCAGAAGCTGGGATTGGATGCCAGGGAATGGATCACTTGATAATTGCCATGTTCTGTTAATTCCCTCTGAAGCATCTGACATCGGCTACTGTCATAAAACAGGATACTGGGCTAGGTAGACCATTGGTCTGACCCAGTGTGGCCATTGTTGTGTGAGCCCAGTAGTGCCATGTGAGTGTAAAATACATATACCCCCCCCATCCCCGAAATATAAAGTGTTTTAGGTAGTTTTGTAAACCATTCATTTTTTTTTTTATTTTCTTTGTAAAGGCCAAATTTTGGTTGTAATAGTTGTTGCATCAGTCCATCTGTACCATTAACACAGTAGATTTAACCTCTCTTAGAAATCATTCAAAATATGTCTAATAATCTACTATTCTTCAGGGACTGTGGGACTGATCCAAAGCCCACAGAAGTAAATGGGACAGTTTCAATGGGCTTTCCATTTGGCTTATATTATTCTCAGTTTCTTTTAAAACCAAAACAAACAAATCCAGTAAAACCACAAACAGAAAAAGAAATGCAGTCCATGTTCAGGGAAGCAAATTATATTGTACATTAAACAATTACAATATCATTCAATTCCTATCCACACTTATTTAGTTACTTAATGTTAATGGATAAAAAATCAAATATTGCTCTTTGTTATAGGTTTTAAGACAGTTCTCTGTGCCATATTATTCCTCTACAGAGTCTTTGCTCTTTTTTGGTAGGAGGTACTGTGGTTGGTTGGATTGAACTTCAGAATTCAAATCAAGATTTGAGACCAGAGGTCAGCTTGAGATGCTATGTGGAGATACATACTGCTTTTTTGTTCTCCAGAATCTAAGCTTTCATTTAAAAAAAAAAAAAGGCTGTCTCGTTGTTATGGTTACTGAGAGATCCTCAAAAAAAAAAAAATTGCGTAAATGTGTATCTGCATTTGCAGAACCCCCCAAAATGACTGAGGCATTAAGTGCCTCATTCATCTCAATGGGTACTAAGTCAGATTCCCAGAGACAATACTTTATATATCAACATTATTAGCAATTTCACTGCTTCAGCACATTTTAGGTATGTTGGTATAAAGGTGCTTTATTGTTCAGGGAATTTTATCTTTTGTGCTTCAACTCATTTTGTCAATATAATTCAGAGTGATGGGGACTGGATTTCACTACATCTTACTTGTCTTTTATTTGATTGAAGTTCTCAGACTATTTTTTGTCATTAACAGACAGCATTATTGAAACGTCAGGGTCGATATATATGCTCTACTGTTCCTGAAAATGCAGAAAAGGAAGCTCAAAGCTTGTTTGTAACTGAGGTAACGTTTATTTGTGTGTGTGTGTGTGTGTGTGCGCGTGCACGTCTAAATAGTTTAGTTGTCTACTTGCTTCCGTAGATTAAATTTCAATAGGGCTGAAAAAATTTACCAGACACTTATTGGCATCTAGTTGTTAAAAAAGACAGGAGGATTCCACAGATGGGTTTAAAGGCAGAAACACAGTGATCCCTCTCTTAGCTGCTGGAAATGAGGGGTGATGTCCTAGCATCTTACATGGGAACAATCTTTCATATCAGGTATGGCTAATAGGAGTTTGAAACTTCTTACTCTGTCTCCTCTCTTGGCTCTTTTGGATTGTTGGGGGCTTTTCCCTTCCTCCCTTCTGTCTCACCGCTGTGTATCTCCTCACAGTTTTCCCATCCACAGCAAAGTGAAATTTGCAGGATTCTGGTCAGTGTTGCTGCTTCAGAATAACATTGGGAAGGGAGCTATGGAGCTGACCAGAGTCTGGTTAATTTCACTTTGTTGCTGATGACTTTCACCTATTGACCAGAAGAAACTTTATTCGCCACTGGCGAGACCCGTTTTCAAGTATTTATATCGCAGTAAAATTGGCGGTAAATTGTACTGTTTTAGGAACAAGTTCAGGGCACAGACAAGCCCTCACAAACCTTTGTGTTTTGTCCCCAAGATCTGAATATTTTGGGTCTGTGTCAGCTATTTATATTTTCTGTGCTTTGCAAATGAGACTTCTGTATGGAGTATGTCACTGTAGAGTATATTTGGAGGTGGGGGCTGGTGTGCATGAGTTAAATCACGAATTTTAATGAAACATCTAATTTATACACACTTTAAAAATTATTGCCTAGTAAATGTTGACTTTGTACTTTACAAAGTATGTATACAAATGCATTGGAAATATGATGGAGTATATTTGTGTGTGTGTTCATATGATGTCTAAAAACTTCAAGTATTGTATTATATTGTCTCTTGCAAGATACTTGAATGTTTTTTATGCTACTTCTGCTGAAGCCAAGATAAATTTGTCTGTTAGTTACAGCAACATGGGTGGAGTAAAATGATACTTCCTGTGATCTAGTCCAGAACAGAATGACATAATTGCTTTTCAACAGCTGCAAGCATGCAGTTTAGATTAAAAACATTCTTGTAGTTGGGTTAAAAATATAAAATTGAATACCTACAATCATAACTTTCGATTTTAGTTCTTCCAGGATAGAAAGTACTAAGTTGATCCTGCTATTTTGATAGTACATCTATATTTTTAGGCTAAATATACTCAAGACATTTTATCATATTGTTTCCACCTACATTTAGCTTCTTTGCTTCTCAGGAACTAGGAGGTGATGTTTTTATTTCAGATGACTAGTCTATCATTTTCTGAATTTATAAATTCCTTATGCTTTTAGCATTTGTTTCCAGCAACTAGTTCATTTGACATAAACACACTTGTGCAGCTTCTGAATCTGAACATTCACCATACTGGCAAGATATATTTCATGTTTAACAAAAGAAACAAAATGTGACATTCACAGAATAAACATTTATAATGCATTTGAACTTGCAATGCTTTCCAGGTAACTATAATAATTCACAAACAACTGTAATGTAAGAGAGCCGTTACATGTATTTAGGGAGTGCTTTCAGCTAAACTTACTTAATTTGATGTATTGTGACATTTGTTTCCATTGAAATAGTGCATCAAAACCTACAACTCAGACTGGCATGTTGTCAATTATAAATATGAAGACTACTCAGGAGAGTTTCGACAGCTTCCAAAGTGAGTAAATTATCTGATACTGTTAGTTTTTGAAGTTGCAGAAAAACTTCATATATATATATATATATATATATATATATATAATCATATGACATATGACATATTGGGTCATAAAAAAGTCATTTCATGTAATATAGAACCTCAGATCTAGCCTACCAGTGTTAATACTCTGTACTGTACCCTGAGGTTTTCAGGGTAGAATTCATATTGGTTAATTTTTCTTAGCCTTTTGAAGATATAAAAGCTGTTGAATTGATATCTGACAAACTATCATAATAAAGCTGCCTTGGTAATTGTGGGATAACCAGAAGAAGAACTTGGATAATATTGATAAAAATAAAACTGATAATTAAAATATGGTAAGAGTTGTTTTACGCTACTGTGCCAATATACAGTCTTTTCAGCATTGATGGCAGCTTCAACAACTTTCCACAAGTTTGGAACAGAACCTTTTCTCACACACACACACACACACACACACACACACACACGCACGCACGCACGCACGCACGCACGCACGCACGCACGCACGCACACACACGATTTTAACAGAGAGAATGAATGCAACTATTTTATATTTATAGAGCATTGTAAGAATACACAGCACTTCAAACATCTTTTGTCTGTTTTTTTTAAAGTCTGCATGGAAAGGAGTATTAATGAAAGACAGGCACTGCTTTTCTGAAACTAGGATTTGTCTTTTTCCATCTTTGTGGTGGGCACACACATTTTATAGGATGTAGGTTTAAAGTAAAGAGATCAATTTTTCTTCCTGAAATTGCCTGTGGAGAGCCTCACAGATGTTGCATGCCTCACAGGTCCTGAACCATTTAAAAGCAGGTAACTGAGGTCATGTGCCTATGTCAACTACTGGACCTAAATTCTGCAGCAAGTATCTCCTTTTCTGAAGTGGTCCGATGCTGAATTATTGGAGAAACATGTCGCTTCAAGTAGATGAAAATGGAGGTTTTTTTATTGAATTAACTATGAAAATGAATAATACAACTTGTACAATATTTCTTTTGTTATATACTTTTTTTGTTGACCCAGTATTTTCAGCATGCCACAGAATTTTTTTGTATTGACAACACCACAACTGAGCTGTAGAAGTTGTCAGAGGGAAGCTTTTGACAAATGGAAAGATATAGGAGGTGATTCAGGTTTTTGTCACCCGAGGGTTACTGTTGGCATTGGTGAAAGGATGTTCCTTCCTTTCATATTTTTGGCACAGGTGGATGTGGCTTAAAAGTTTTATTTTTATATTTTGTGTGGCTTGAATTGCTAGTTCTTCTACCTCTGCAACCCTTGACATCAACCAACTGCCACCTTTTCCCTTTCCCAACTCTGTCCCACTATCTATTGCTGCAGATGAAAACAGTGCAAAAGCATGTGAGCTGAATGTTCCCTCTAAAATGATCAGTGAAATTGCTGAATATTTTTACAATTAAAATTTTGCTCTTAGACCTTAGAGTTAACATGTTGAGGTGAATAAAGGGATTCAGTTCCCTAGCAGATACTTTTCGATTTGTTGGCAGGAAGGGTCTACTAGGTGTTTTGCTAAGTACTAAATTGGCTCAAATTTTGAATGTTTTCTTTGAAAATGCAAGGGTTAACCTTTTTTTATTTTTTTTAAATGTTTTTAAGGAGAAAAGAGCTTCAATTCAGAATTGAGCTAGAAATTCTGTGTCCTTTTTTAATGTAGGAAATAATTTAAAAATTAATGCCTCTGGACAAATGATGTTGTATCTGAATTCTCCTCCTCCTCCCCAACTCTAGGTCCCTTTTGTACTGCAAATTCACTTTATTCATCATGGGTTTTTTTTCCTACTTGTATGGCTTCAACCACTACTTCATGGACCTAGGTAGCTTTTCTGTTGCCTTTTTTAGTTCTCTTCCTGTAACTTTTCCTTCTAGCATTCTTTTTTTCAGATGTTGTTTTAATTACATTGCCAAATACTTGATCTCAAATTAATTAAAAGTGATCAGTATAATCACCTTCACAATATTTGATATGTCATCGGTCTTTTTAATCTCTAATGTTTATATTGATTGATAATTTCAGTTTGAAGGCCTCCAACCTTTTAAATCTGTGTTCAGGACTTTTATTTTTACTGTAACAAACTGAATTGTCAAATGACAGATAATTTATTCATTCTTTTTAATTAAGTGCTTCCGTATGAAAATTGTTGAATGTTTCTTGCCTGGTTTACCTTGGAGATTCCCAAAAAGCCAACTCAAACCCGATAGCTTATGGTGCAATGACTAAAACATTATATTCTTTTTTTTAATTAAATAAATGAAGAATGAGAATGAATTTAATCTTGGCAGCAAAGGGTGGCTGTAGCTGTTTAGCCTGGCCATCATTCTGTTCTCCTGATTGGCAGATCCCCAGGTCAAATCTTTTGCCCGGCTGGAGAAACCATGCGACCCACCGAACCTTGGACATGTGGTTTGCACCAAACTGTGGAATTGGGAATTGGTCCTGCTTTGAGCAGGGGGTTGGACTAGATGGCCTCCTGAGGTCCCTTCCAACCCTGATATTCTATGATTCTATGACCCTCAGAGAGTGTTCGAGCTGTCACTGAGACAGACTTAGGCAGTCTCCAGCAGTCTTAGTCCCAGTTACACATGGAATCTCACTATTGTGGAAAATATGTGCCAGTTTGGGGGTAACTGCACCTTTGACCCCCCTCCATTGTCTGCTTTAGGAATGCTGTTCAGGTTTCAAGCCTTTAGCCTTCACCTCTCTCTGGGCAAGGACCTGTGTCCTTTCTCTCCAGACTGGAGTTTTTGGCTGCAGTTCCTCCCCCACAGTTCACTGTAATGCGCCCACAAGCCAGTCTGCCTAAATCCCCGAGTCTGTTTAAACTCCATCTTTATAACTGAAGTTCATTCTTTGTCTCTTGCCTCTCCTCTGGGATTGCTTTAAACCAGTATATGCAAACCACCCTGGGGACGGGTACTTCACTAGTGCTGTTCACAATCTTGGGAACTGCAGTAATCACCCCCCACTGATTTTAATTCCTGGAGGAGCTGTGGTAACCCTCCCCTTATTGAGTCATATACAGTCCCTAGCCCACAGTGGTACATAAAACATTCATAAACTTAATACGGTATGGACCCTAAAAGTACTGCATGCATATCTGTCACAATATGCTCCTCCCCACCTGCAGTCCTGACCCTAACAACTGAATAAATATACTCTATCCCCACCCACTAAAGACTTACTGCCCCCAAAGTTGCAACACAACATAGTGGAACTTGTGGAAACTCAAATGTGGTTCTTGCTTGACCCAAATTAAAAACCCAATGATTAATCAGTATAACATACATTCAGAAATTAAATGCAAATACAGTATCTCAAAGTTAAGGACTGACTGCTTGTCCCAAATCCTGTTCCCAGCACAGAGGGGAATAGAAGGAAAAATTATGGTGCAGCAGGAGGAGAGCACTTACTCAGTCTAAGGCAGCTCTCCCCAGGCCAATAAGAAGTCTGTGCAGACGGCAGAGGGCAGAAGATGCAACTGTGGAAAATGGCTTAGGTGAATTCTGTTCCACCAAGGAGCACATATTACTGCCTCTTAATAGTGTGATTTATATTTTCCTTTCAGAATAATTGTAAAAGGTTGGATACTGAATGATTGTGTAAGTGATCACAAAATATCTGAGTATTAAGAATTTTTCTTTCTTCTTTAGCAAAGGGACCAAATCAGAGAAACTTCCAGTTCATGTATATGAAGTTGATGAAGAAGCAGATAAAGATGAGGTGAGCAGATAATAATTTATTTCTTTCTATTCGGTAAGATTATTTCATTAGAAATAGTCTCTTAAATGTTTATATCGAGTAAAAATAGAGGTTTAATTTGATAGTCACTTTAGACTTTAAAAAGGTTTGAAAGTGGGAAATCTATAAGTGCACTGGATGCTGGTTTTTAACTACTCTTGTGTTCCCAATGTCTGTCATATTTATGGAGGAGAAATTCTGATAGCAGAGAGAATGAGTTTATATTGGAGGTGAGGGGATTATAACTGGTGAGGGCTGGTTTACACACAAACTTGCACAAAAATAACTAAACTGTTCTTAATTCACATCATTTGCTTTCATGCAAGTGTGTGTGTGTGTGTGTGTGTGTGTGTGTGTATACTCATTTTGGAATAAATGTTCCATTTCAGTTTAACTTGCAACTGAAGCAAAGTGGGAATAGAACAGTTTTATTCCAAAGTAAGTCCACACACACACACTTGCACCAGAATAACAAAACAAAACAAAGATTAAAAAATAGTTATTTTGGTGTAAGTCTGTATGTAGACCAGCTCTGAGAATGTCAGAGAAAGCAGGAACTAATCAAAAATGGCTGAAACCTTTTTACTTATTTTCCTTCCAATCCTCTGCTTCCTGAGAACAGTGATTTCAGGTAGTGCCAGCTGGTTTCAAGAAGGTTTCAAACTTCAAAATATGTTTTTCAACAAACAAACTCTGTCTGTTGACTGTATACACTACATAGTTTTTACCGTGGTATATTTTAGAACAAGAGATTGAATGTTGAGGCTGCTGCCTTCTTATCTCATAAATATTTCAGCTCCCTTATAGTACTGTGAAAGCCTTCAAGTAAGCTAACTCAATTTTGTATTTCTTATCATATAAGTACTGCTGATAGTAATGCTCAGTACTTACATAGTGCTTTTTAATCTCCAAAATACTCATCACTAAATAATTAATTATGTGTGTAAAATAGAGCCAGTCCTTGATTGACTCAGTGGTGTAATAATCCAAGCATAGTGGTTCAGTAGATAGGACTCTGGATGAGAAGTCAGAAGATTTGAATTCCATTCCTGCTTCGGCACTGATGTGCTTCGTGACCTAGGGCAAGTCACTTCACTTATCTGTGCCCAAGTTTCCCCATCTGTAAAATGGGAATAATATTTTTTTAGAATTCTTTGAGGTGAGATAAGACCTAAATATTATTATTTCTGAAGTCTAGCATTTCTGATATCACAGCTCATCACCACAAAAGCTATTTAGATACCATTAAATGAATCAGGTGGTGAAGGAGCCTAGTGTGAATAAGAAAAAATAAACTTTGCTACAGTAGTTACAGTATTTCCTACTAAAGTTAAACAGGTGAAGGAAAAATACCAGAACTCTCATACTGGAGTATAGTAAAATTTGGAATGGCAATCACTGTAGAAGATGTCTGTTTATACATAAATGCCTCTACAAACAATAGTAATAGGAAAAGAAATCCAGAAAAAATGACTTCAATGGGCACTTAAAGTGCCAAATGATACACAACTTCATGGATAAAACTGTCCAAATAGAGCAAGAGGTTTTTCTTCTTTTGGACTGTCAGGCTTTTTTGTGGGTAAAATAAGTTGCTTTGTATCTAAAAATCATTTTATGGGGGATGTATAAAACGAAATTATTAAGTTTGCAGATAATGGAAAAATTGAACGAAGAGCAAATTAGGAACAGTGCCATCAAATCTGAAAAAAAAAATGCACATGTTGTAATAAAAGGATTTGGATAATTCAAGCTATTGGGCCAACAGATAGCAAATGCTGTTTGATGTAGGTGAATTTTAAAATCAGCCTGAGAGTGAGGAATGAAGCTAGTGTGTAGGTGATTGTTGGAACAATAATCTGTTCAGGAGTAGGCTTTGGATCTTATTGTGGAAAAATCATTGAAAACATAAACCTAGCATGCAACAACAATACAAATGGGGAAATGAGCCTATAATCTGTAGGAAACAGGAAGTGAATTTTCAATGGAAAAGCATTGTGCTGTTGGCCAGGGACTTTGCCTTCCTTTGAATTAACAGATGGAGCAGTTTAAAAGTGCATTAGCTTTTCTCCTCTGGAGACTTGAGTTCAAACTTTCAAATGGTGGAATAGGTGAACACACAATAATTCCATTTCTACCACAAAAACATTACACAGTTCAGCAGAATTGGCAAACTCAGTTCAACAGAGGCCTGGAACTAGAAAAACAAAGTTGTCTTAGGTCAGAATTTAGGCCTGGTCTACACTGAAAAGTTAGGTCAACTCACCTAAGTTGCTCATGGGTGTGAAAAATCCACACCCCTGAGTGCTGTAGTTAAACTGGTGTAGACAGTGCTAGGTTGAGGGAAGAATTCTGAATCTCGGGGAGATAGATTACCTCTGCTGATTGGAGAATCCCTCCCGTTGGCATATGTAGTGTCTACACTGAAGTGCTACAGTGATGCAGCAACACTGCTGTATCATTTCAAATGTAGACAGGCTCTTAGATACCCCTTCTGTTTTAATTTGTGCCAGAGAAAAGAGGGAGCTTGTAGTTGGAAACAGTGTTCCCCAGCTGACTTACTGAGGTATTTATAATGTACTAGCGCTGAGATACCTGAGTACTTTTCAAAGCAGTGGGCAGGGAATTGCTAGATTTTGAGTCGGGCTAGTGAATGTTAACATTTGATGGTAGGTCTCCTATGACCCAACAGGCTAAGGGTGACTGGGACTAGGGGCCTGACCAGGAGCAAGCAAGCTCTTCAGTGAGACAAGGAAAGAATTGAGGCCTACCCACAGAGAACAGTAGTCCTCTGGGGGACTGTTGAACTACCACCAGCATAAAACCATGTTAACTGGCATTTATGAATTTTACGATTTATATGTGCAGCCCTCTGTGCATATTTTTGTGGCTGCTGGCACACATGTATAGGCTGCTGCTAGCCAGAATAAATATGCATATTAATGGAGCTTTTAAAAGAATAATTTATTGTTCTGTTTTAGTCTCTGGTACTAAACCATGTTAATTTGAAACAGTCCCCTGTAGATATACAAACTTCCATCCCATGTCCACTTGATAGCTGGCTACTTCTTGATATCCAAATATGTTACAAAGAGTATTTTCCTCCTTTCCATGCCTCTCTAGAGGGCTGAAACTACTCCTTCTAGTCCCCATTCATTCATTCTTTTGTCCTACCAGAATGGGTTACCTCAACTTGATATGTGGTGCTACACTTGAAGACCATTCAAGCTTCAGCTAGCAGTTACTTATTTAACAGTGCTTCTTGTTTGTTACATTTGTGCTCCTTAGAATGTTTTGTTTTTAAAATTAATTTTTGGGTGAAATTCAAGCTTTAGGTTTTAAACCCAAAAGCCCTTGATATCTTGGGTTCTGTTTATCTAAGGTACCTCATCTCTCGTGTTACACCGGGACAACTGACGTCATCTGAGACACTCAAGTTTGCAGTCCCTAAAGCTTTGTATATCTGAAGAATTTGCCAGGCATTCTCACATGCATCTTCCCTGGTTTGGGCTACTGTGAAAACAAATCAGGCCCATGCTTCTGTGGCTCCACAGGCTCCCAGTCTCCTTCTGGTATTCATTTAAGTCCTGGGTCATAATCTTCCAAGCAATTAATGGATCAAGCCCTATTTACATTTACAACTGTATTTTCATCCATGAATCCTTGAATCCTATGCTCCTCTGCCTGGACTTCGATATGCATTGTTCCAAAGTGTGTGAAAGCTGGGGACAAATCATTTCTGGTGGAGGGGATGCATCTATGGCATGAATTTCCAGAGGAAGTAAATGAATCCGTGGTTTGACCGTCTTTAGGAAATACTGCAAAACCGTCTTCCTCTTTGACAAAACCTTTTCACCATAACAAGAATGACATTCCACAACACTGACATACACTCCCTCCTCCCAAAACAACAACAAATTAGACCTGAAACTAAAATTAAAATAAAAATCCCTACCCAAGCAAAGTTTCTATACCCTGCAAATAGAAAACAATCAGAGGATTCATGAAATGCACTAAGGACTTAACTATTGCTAATGGATTTTATGTGAAAGGTGCTTAGGTAGAATGGTAATGGGCAACAGTATAAAATCCTAAAATAGAGTTTTGAAGATTGTTGTGATAATTGGGCTACAGATTTACCTTAATTGTAAATTCAATTGTAAAAAGTATATGAAAGTTCATAAAATGTTACGATAACCTATAACCACAACTGTTGATGGAAAGCAGTTTCAGTTTGTGCAATTTTGTTTTAGGATGCAGCATCTCTAGGATCTCAGAAGGGTGGGATAACTAAACAAGGATGGCTGTACAAAGGCAATATGAATAGTGCAATCAGTGTAACTATGAGGGTAAGTTTACTAACGTCCTGTGCCACACTAAAAGACAACTGTTTATAGATATTTAATATTTCAGTATGATTTTTCTCTGAAAAGTAGATGTGTATACTTTGCTTTTGTTAAAAAGAACATAGGGTGAAGAAGGGGAAGATTCTGCTTACCTTATAGTAGCAAAATATAAAATTAAGCAGAGAAGACTCCTGAAGCCATGCACTCTTAAAATAGGTCTCCTAAGAAAGTAGGTGTCATTTTTACAGTCACTTTCAGATTAGAACTGCACTGCAAGGTGTAATTATGATCAGAAAAGTGACCATGTAATATGGAACCTTCTTATTCAGATCACCTCCCTATTGTGTGTTAGTCTGTTTTGCTTGCTTTATTTTTAAAATTAAATTATTTCTACTTGCTTTTATTAGCACCACAGTACTGTCATACAGGTATGGAGAGTTAACTAAGAACCGGTTATAAAATCTTACTTGTGTAATTGAGAGAAAAGGATACTCAACTTGACTTTCTGATCCCATGCAGGACTGGCAGTTAACATAACTTGTGAAACATTTTATTTGTACAAAATTTGCGCACTTTACAGATCCATTGAGAGAAACATGGAACTCCATGATGCACTTTCTATAGTAACTTCAGAGTATAACCTTAAAATCCATTGTCATTCATATTATTATTTATATAATATATGTTTTATACATGTTTAGTTTTTAAGTGCTGGGGCTGATTTAAAAATATCTTTAAACTTACAACCAGTAGCATGATACGATTCATAAATTGCTTCCTCCCATCACTATTTTATCAGTGTAATGAAACTTTCCCCTGTTGGAAAATTAAATGGACGTAATTTTATTGTAACCTATATATAGGGTTAAACAGAAAAAAAGTTCTGTCTTTAAGCTATGTGTATTGATGGTGTATTACATAATTAAAGCAAGTACAGTAACTCCTCACTTAACATCCTCCCAGTTAACGTTGTTTCGCTATTAGGATGCTGACCTATTAGAGAACATACTCCTTTAAAGTCCTGCAATGTTCCCTTATAACAGGGGTCGGCAGCCTTCGGCACGCGGCCATCGGGGTAATCCACTGGCAGGCTGCGAGACATTTTGTTTACATTGACTGTCACCAGGCACGGCCCTGTGGCCCCTGGCTTCCCGCAGCTCCCATTGGCTGGGAATGGTGAACTGCGGCCAGTGGGAGCTGTGGGGGGCTGTGCCTGCGGACAGTCAACGTAAACAAAATGTCTCGTGGTCCACCAGTGGATTACCCTGATAGGCCACATGCCGAAGGTTGCCGACCCCTGCCTTACAACGTTGTTTGGCTCCCCCGCTCCGCCCTCCCGGTGCTCCTGGCAGGGACCGGGTTAGGGCGCGGGGGCTTGCCCCGCTCTGCCCGCCAGGTGTTCCAGCTGGGGAGTGGGGTGGGGCATGCAAGGGCTTGCCCCATTCCACCCACCGGGCGCTCCTGTGGGGAGTGGGGTGGGGTGTGGGGGCTTGCCCCATTCCGCCCACCCAGGGCTTCTGCACTGGGGTGCAGAGACTTGCCCTGTTCTGCCTGCCCAGAGCTCCTGCCGGGGAGCAGGGTGGTGGTGGTGTGGTTCCTGCCCGCCCGGGGCTCCTTCCGGGGAGTGGGCAGGAACCCTGCTCCCCAGTTGGAATGCCGGGCGGGTGGAACTGGGCAAGCCCCCACGCCCTCATCCTGCTCCACTGCAGGAGCGTTGGGCGGGCGGAATGGGGCAAGCCCTCGCGCGTCCACCCCACTACACCCCTGCCTCAACCAAGCTTCACAATCATCATTGGTGAGTACAGTATTAAATTGTTTGTTTAAAATGATTTTAAACTTATACTGTGTATGTCTATATAATGTCTTTTGTCTGGTGAAAAAAATTTCCCTGGAACCTAGCGCCGCCTCCCACCACCCCGCCACCCCATTTATATTAATTCTTATGGGGAAATTGGATTTGCTTAACATTGTTTTGCTTAAAGTTGTATTTTTCGAGAACATATCTAGGATGTTAAGTGAGGAGTATGGATTTTAAGTGTATGGATTTTGAAATATGAAATTAATAGTACTGCCGTTAACAATGCTTTTTTTTTTTAACTAGTCATTTAAGAGAAGATTTTTCCACTTAATCCAACTTGGTGATGGATCATATAATCTCAACTTCTACAAAGATGAGAAAATATCTAAAGAGCCGAAAGGATCGATATTTTTGGATTCTTGTATGGGGGTGGTTCAGGTAAATATAATTGCACAGTCTGTTTTTTTACATATTGTGTGTGTAGATGATGAATTTATTAGACCAGAATTTTTCAAAATCTACATAATTATCCTGGGATATAATTATTAAACACATACTGCATACTTTTAAAATAGTCACATAAACAGGCAGGTACGCTACATGTTAGGAAGAAAAGTAGTTAGATTTTGTAGGTTGTGTTTTAAATTTTCAAAGTGGTTGTTTCTGAAAATGGACAAAGTCACTGATTTATGTGATGTGTTTATAAGAAACACATGGAGGCAAGCAGCAAGACAAATAAATGAAGAAAGCATGGAAAATTAATGAAAGCATAAAATTAAGTTCTATTACATTTTGTGTAGTTACATGGGCTGTAAAATGTTTTGCATAGCTTCTTGTGTGGGATTTTAGTTGTGGGAGTTGCATCATATTCACAGCCACCCTTCCAGATGCTTTCACTTGACCTTTTTACTTTTTAAAAATAAATGTTTGAAGCAAAAGATATAACTCTTTGGCCAAAAAGTTTTGCTAGTAGCAAGTGCCAGAGGATTGTTTTCATGGAGTTGTGTTATATGTTTACAGTACAGCATGTATCTGTTTTGTTAGGCAGAGCAGACCTGGAGACAACTGGGTTTTTAAGCTCTTAGCATTAAGTACTGAATCTGGACATAGTAACCTTAGTGGAAAGAATACATCTATAAATTATTTTGTATATGTATTTCCTTTCTTCCTTGCATAAACTTGTATAGAGGCTTAAAAAGGTCTACCCAAAATTATTTTCCAAATAGCACAAAAAATATTTGAATAAATTGATAATGTAAACTTGGCTGTAAAAGCCTTGTAGTTGTAACACAATTACTTAGGCATCAAGTTGATCAGATGTAGTGATTTACCAGTATTATCTTGGTTTAGAAAGTTAGTCCTGTCTAAACTTACTGAAACTGTAGATTGGTTCAAATTTAAATAGAACATGGCAGATAGACATCTGGTCACGATGCCCTCTTATTGCTCTTTGCCATGTTACCTCTTACTCACTCTTTCCCTGCCTTTCCCTAACTCTCTGTCACCCCTGACTAAGATGATGATAAATTCTAGCTCAGTTGTGCCAATGCTGGGCCTGAAGCACATACTGTCCCCCTAAACAACAAGTCTCTTTCACTGATTCTCATTATGGTACTGTGATATAGATGACGGGGTGCAGTCTAGAATATTCCATAATTCATAGCACGGTGGAGCACTAAGACTCAGTAGGAAGCAGCTGGCAGGGGAGGAGGCACATGGGCCCACTAGGAACGGATGGGCTTGAATTTTTCACCATGAAGGTATATTGTGCAGAGGGAAGTGGCAAAAAGCAGACACAATATAGGGGAGGAAAGGTTGTCCACCAAGTGACATGTTTCTCCTCCCTCTCAACCAAACTCTTTCATTCCTCACTCTTTGGCCCCAGTGACTTAAACTGAAATCTGAGTGCATTGTCCTGCACCCCCAGTTAGTGCATGTAAAAAAATCTCAACATCCTAATCTTTAGATTCCAAAGGACAGAAATAGTTCATAAATAGATGAGAGCAGAGTTTTTCTTCCTGCTTTAGTCAAGATTGTTAGTATTTACCATGATAAAGTTTTTGACCATTAGAAACAAACAAACTAAAATAAAACTAAGCTGAAATTTGATCTGCAGCAAATTCCTCTCCTCTGCATCTTCTCCCTCCTGAACTTTTCCAACAAAGGTCCTCACTGTGTTTTTTGTGAATGACTGAGGAGCCTCTACTTTTGCTCATTTTACAGTATCTTCCCTTGAAATCCTGTCTCAGGGTCTCATCTCTGTAGTTCAGGAGCCTTGGATAGGAGTTCCTTGTGGAGTGCTTAAGCACTTTTGTCCAGAGGGTTACTCTCATATTCTTGCTGCCTTTATTCCCCCATTTCTCTGTTGCACCTAAGGTTGTGAGCCTGTAGACTCTTTTTATAAGTTATACTAGCATAAGGAGGGAAAAAAACTTTTATAAACACTAAAAAACAAAAACTCAGTAAAGACACTGGTTATTATGGCTCATTATAACAATCTGCAACCCATTAACCCACCTTTAATCTATGACTGCAGAGGTGTTAACAGCCCACTTCACTTTGAGTGGTCTCTTGCAACATGTGTTAACCCTGTATACTTAACAGTGTGTTCCACCTTGTATTTAGCTGTAACACTCTGAATACTTTTCCTGGACTTGAAGAAGAGCACTGTGTAAGCTTCAGGCCTGCACAACTCGTAAAGTGGCGAGGGCCATATTACTCCAAAGAAAACAGCTGAGGGCCGAAACCCCCCGGCCCCGCCGAACCCCCGCCCCAGCACCACCCAGCCACCCCCGAAACACAACACCCCCTCCCAGCGC
>NW_020664372.1:22886402-22963692 GCF_002925995.2 Terrapene triunguis | reverse complement strand
CGAAACACCCCCCCAGCACCGCCCAGCCCCCCCAAAACAACCCCCCCCCCCCAGCGCTGCCTGCCCCGTGGAAAAAAACCCTCCTTCCCCAGTGTCACCCTGCTGAAACAACAGTATTGAACCTTGGTAATATGTTATAGCTGGCCCCTAAGGTAGTATAATCAAGGTAAAAGAAAAATGTCTTTTTGCTAGAAGTAAAATAAGATCTTCCCCCCACTTTGTAATCAATTTCCCTGTTGAATGAATGAGGTATGAATGAAGAAGGCGTGGAAGGCAGCACCTCCAGAGAGCTGCAACCCTTGGAGAGGGGATGGGAGCCAGACCAGGTCAGTAGAACAGGTCAGCCACCGACTCGCTGCTCGCCTCCTCAGCCCCCCACCGCCCTGGCTCACCCACTCAGCCCCCCTCCCCCACCACCGGCTCACCTGCCCCCCCGCCACTGCCCGCCCGCTCGTCTCCTCAGCCCCGCACCCCTCCAGCTTGCCTACTCACCCCCCGCGGGCCGCACAGTGAGCCCACGCGGGCCGCATGCGGCCCCTGGGCCGCATGTTGTGCAGGCCTGCTTGAAGGCTTGTCTCTTTCACCAACAGAAATTGGTCCAATAAAAGATATTACCTCATCCACCTTGTCTCACAAACAAAATACTTAATTTAGTTTATTGCTGAGAGCTACCTTAATCATAAATTAGGAAATACAAAGTTAAGGATTAAAAGGATGCAAAGATGAGCACTCTGAAGTTAGGAAATGCCAGAATGAACATTGCCCATGCAACCTTAATTTCCCACCTTGTGTGTATGCATTCTGATATAGTTTTTAATTACACACAGAAGTGACTATCTACGAAAAGTTTGGTGTAAGTGGTTTGTCCAGCATCACGTAAGAACTCGATAGCATAAGCAGGGATAGAATCCAAGTCTCCAGAGCAGCATTTAAATGCCCTAATCATGAGGCTGTCCTTTCTCTTTCTGCAGTCTCCTGCCTCATTCACTACAAACCTTCCAGCTTCTGCAGCAAAAGAGGCAGGGGTCCTACAAACAACATACTCCTTCACTCCAAAGCTCCGATTGATCCTCAGAGTAGATCCATCCAGTACGCTGAATGAACCAGGGGTCTTGTGTGTATTTAAAAAAAAAAAAAAAAATAATAATAATCTTTAAATACACTATCATAATGCATACTTACAAGGGGGCTGAATTAAAGTTGCATGGGCAACATTCATTCTGGCATTTCTTAACAAGTGTTTCTTGTAACCTTTTAATTATTTCCTGATTTTATGGCTTAGTTTATTAATAAAAGCAAACTTAATTAATGTTAAAATTTATTTGTGAATGTTCTTAGTTTTTAAATTGAAAATATTTTATAGATGTACTTTTAAGGCACTTGCAAATTTTTTGTCTTCAATGTATGTTTTATCGTCATTGTCTTTGTGATGATCCTTATTTTACCACTGTGTCACGTTGACCAATGTTTTGAAAGTAAACTATATTCATAAACAAAATGTTTTTTACTGCAACTTCAGTTTTACTTCAACTTCTAAATAATATTTCTTTTAAATTATGTAACAAGACTGAAAGGGACTCATTTTTATAATTTCCCCCAGTTTGTAAGAAGCATATAAACAACATATATGAAAAGGAGGTGTAATTTTATATCTTATTTTCATGTAACCCTTTTTGAGGAAGGTAGCAAACAATTACCCTTTTAAAAGAAATCACGTAACTTACTACAGTACAAACTAAAGGAATACAGTGTGAGGTTCTGAAAACACAATATGCTTTCATGACAGTTCTCCTGTGACCTTTCTTTGTAAGAATGTTCGTGTAGTCTGATGTAAATCAGTTATCACAGTTAGCTGTTGCCATGACAACCCTGGCCCTAGTGATACTTCTCAGAATGCCAGTGAACTGGAGTGTGTGAGTGACTGACAATCTGTGATGTCTCAGTATTGCTGCTCAGGAAGTGGCAGAGGACAGTAATTGTGCATTGTGTGTGTGTGTGGGGGCAGGGGGGCGGAGAGAGGCAAAATCAGGGTTTTCTGGTGTTCCAGTTTCCCCAAATTTCCTGAAAACAACATTCAGACCAAATATACACTGGAGACGATGCCATACATAATTATTAGTGGCTGAAATTTGGAAATTCCCCCTGGCATGTTTACAAAAAAGGGTTCTGTAAAAAGGTGAAACAGAGGTACAGAATCTGTAAAATAAAAAGTTCTGACACAACTTTAACTATTGTCTTGCTACTGGGAGACTAAAATATATATTCACCTGTTTAAAATTTGCAATTTTGACTGATGCAAGTTTATAATCAATTAAATTGCACTAGAATCCATGCTAATTTGTCTTGGCACTTTGGATTTAAAGACCACTAATTTCTGCTCCAAACTAACAGTAAAATATCAAAAACATGAAATCTCTCATCAAAACCCACTTTTGCTGAGAAGCCAGGAAGAAATCAACCAATTAATAATAGCTCAGTTAAAAAGCAGTTTTGGGAGCTGGAGGAAAAAACCTTTCATATTACTTTGAACCAGGAGGTGCACACAGTGACCCTGTGTAGATGCACGGTTTTATTACTATTAATCTTGTCCTGCCTCTCCTGTTGCCCACAATAATTTGCTGTATGCACTAGATGCATTTTAGTATTTGTATTGCAGTATTGTGTAGAGGCCCAGTTGGGGAACATGACCTCAGTTCGATAGGAACTGTATGCTCGTATACTGAAAAGACAGTCCATAACTCAAAGAACTTATCTATTAAGGTCCCAAATCCTGCAAAGACGCCTTTGCATGTTTAACTTAATGCACTGTGAGTAGTCCCATTGAAATTAATAGGAATACTCAGTGTGTAAAGTTAAGCACATGCCTGAGTCTTTGTAGCATAGGGGCACAAAGTACTTGTTTCAAATCAGATATTCTTTGTAGCAGGGACTAGATCCTTCTGTGTGTTTGTACAGTGCTTTCCACAATGGACCCCCAATCCTGAGTAGGGCCTTTGGGGTGCAACCAAAACACAAATTTTAAAAATGATGAGTTGTACACCCAACAAACTTAAAATAATGAAAACCAAGTTTGCTTTATTTATGAAGTTTTGTAAGGAGCACATTTCAACTGCTTTATTGTATTAATGAGAAAAAGCTTGGTGAGCCCATGCTGCAATGTTTTTCAATTAACCGTATAAAAATGTTGAGAATAGAAATGAAATATTCCTTTAGTACATATATAATGTTGATAGGTGACGTGCAGCAAATGGACTGTAGGCCCATATAATATATGCAGTTCAACCACTTAAATAAACATACAAATAATCTAAGTCAAATGAGTCAATTGTTTTTAGTCTCTTAGGTTAATGCCCTGCAAACTAAGGCCCAAGTCATTCCCTCTGATTAAAAACCACTGAGAGGTTTCTGAAATCTTTACAAAGATCTCCTCAGAGTTCTTCCCAAATTATTTCATTGTATGTCTCTTCCCCTCCCCTACCAATGCTTGCCACAAAACAGACCAAAAGAGCACATCCAGAAACGTGGCATATTCCAGGGCATCTTGCAGGAGGGCAGGGGTCATCTGTAGGGAGGCGTTGTGTATTTGCACTGGCTCTGTACCCCAGTATCCTTCCCCCATCCTTGGTAAAGAGGGAGGAAGAAACTACTTATATATTTTTATTCTCCTTCACTCATATCCTGGTGACCTGCACAGCTCAGGATAGGATAGGACTTGGCCTTAAACTGTGGTCATTGTCAAGAAAATGACTTTTTAAAAAATGGTAGCATGTTAGTCAACAGAGCTGCTGCCTCTGTTTATCTGGAGTTGTATCTATTTACTTTCGTAACAGAAATAAAGTTTTACTGTTAACTTTTTAGAGCCAGCACAGCTATGAGAAAGTTAAGTTAATTCTGTTTTGGCTCATATATTAACATAATTGTTAATTAAGCAGATTTTGCCATCAGTCACACTTGTGCTGCATCTCTGAAGACTATAAGATTGGGTAGATGCATAGGCATGCGCAGCACATTTCATTAGGGTGTGCACCCGGGGAATTTTATGTATTTATTTTTTTAAAAGGCAAACATCATAAATGTTGGGGTGCAGGAGGGAGTGTGGGGTGTGGGAGGGGGTGCGGTGTGCAGGAAGGGGCTCAGGGCAAGGGATTGGGGCAGAGGAGGGGTGCAGGGTTTATGAGGGGGCTCAGGGCAGGGGGTTGGGGGGCAGGGTTTATGAGGGGGCTCAGGGCAGGGGGTTGGGGGGCAGGGTGCAGGAGGGGGCTCAGGGCAGGGGGTTGGGGTGCGAGGTGCAGATGGGGCTCAGGGCAGGGGGTTGGGGTGCAGGAGGGGTGCGGGGTGCAGGCAGGGGGCTCAGGGCAGGGAGTTGGGGTGCAGGAGGGGTGCAGGCAGGGGGCTGGGGTGCAGGAGAGGTACGGGATGCGGCAGGGGGCTCAGGGCAGGGAGGTGGGGGGGGGGGTGCAGGGGGGGGGGCGGGGGGGGGGGGGGGGGGGGGCCGGGGGCAGGGGGCCGCCAGCGCTGGCCCGGCGCCGCCGCTTTCTTGCAGCGGCGTGTTGCCTGCCTGCCCTGGCCCCACGCCGCGCCGCTCACCACGTCCCTGCGCTGCCCTTGCCACACCTCCAGGTACCTCCCCCGAAGCTCCCATTGGCAGCGGTTCCCCGTTCCCGGCCAATGGGAGCTGCGGGAGGCGGTGCCTGGAGCAACGCACGGAGCCCTCTGCCCCCCTTTCCCTGGGGCCCCAGGGACGTGATGCCGGCTGCTTTTGAGAGCGGCACGGGGCCTGCGGCACCACGGGGGGCAAATCCCGCAGGCATTAGGGTGTGCCTGGGCACACCCCGTACACACGCCTATGGGTAGATGCAACTGAAGGCACGTGAGAATTTGGACTGCAAAATCTTAATTACTAACAGGAACGTATGATAAGAAAAGACCAGAACTTGACTTTTAGGTACCACACTGATTTGAACTTGTAAAATAGCAGTCATAAAAGTCTGGATCTTGAAGTTAAGAAGGTACAATTAAATTTGGGAACCCTATGTCACTATGCCTCAGTGGGTCACTGCTGAGAATACCAAATTCAGGACAGACCTCTGAGAAATAGGTCAGACTCACCACAAACTGGTGGTTACTCTATCATTAGATTATACCAAGCCAGTAACAAAAATGAACTTCTGTCTCGCCACACTGGTTAACAAGAAGCCAAAAATGCAGTCTCCTTAGGCATTCTAGCTCTTGGTGCAGCACCCAGACACTAGATTTTGAGTGGTTACTGAAAACCTATTTTGTCAAATACAGGGTCCTTCTAATCCCAAGAAACCAATTCCATCAAATATAGGGTTCTTCCAATCCCACATAACCAGGTCAATATATAACTTAGATCATCTTCTTTTCTATATGGATTCCAGATGTGGGTGCATATGCACGCCATGTGCCAGAGCTCGAACTGCTCGTAGTAGTGTCTGTTGACAGGCACGTGCGACGTGTGTCAGCCGTGTGATGCGTCCTAGGTTTTAAGAGTCTGTGTGGGTCGACGCTGCTCCAGTTCCCTCTTACTCCTGCATGGCTAGAATCAGAAGCACTGTTCCTCGGTGCTCTTAGCTTGCTAAGAGAGCCCTTGTCCATTCTTTCTGTAAATAGTATTTCTAGTTGTATATAGTTGGCTGACAGTTTTTAGTCATTTAGATCTCCCCTCTTGGACTTTTTTTCCCTTGCAGGGCACTCCCGCATCCTGGGGACTATGTCCCGGCAAGCCGGCTTCAAAAGGTGTGCTATGTGCCCGCGCTCTTTCTCTGATAGTGACAAGCACCAATGCTGTCTCTATTGTCTTGGTGAAGCCCACTTGGCGCTAGCTGCTCCATCTGCTGCTCATTCTTACCTCAAACTCGGGAAGCTAGGGAACTTCTCCTCGTCAATTGCCTGGTGGAGGAGGCGCACTCGGATCTGGCACTGACATATCTGCCAGAGTGACGCCTGTCACTTGTTCCCTCTGATACTTATGGCCAAGCTCATGCTTCTGTGTGTGGGCTCCCCATAGCGCTCTGGGTCTCCGGCCGCCTTGAGGCTTCCATTTCCTTCGGATGAACCTTTCCTGCTCTGGCAGCATCTTGCTCTGCTCCAACTCACCACTGGTATCACCCGTGGCTGAACCTCTCCTGCTCCAGGACCGCCCTGTTCTGCTTCGTCTTGCACTGGTGGCAGACACGGCCTGGCTTCTGTCTGACCCAATTCTGAGTGGTCTTCTGAGCGGAACCCACATTCTCCCCTGCAAGCTCTTATAGTCCGGACCCCCGGCACCAGCCCTACCTGCCAGCGTGTGGCCCTTCCCCCGAGGCATGGTTCCATTTCCCTTGGGGGGCCACCGATGCCCGGTGACCCATATGCCTGGCCACACTGGTGCGCTTGGTATCCTTACTGAGACTGCAGGGTACCGCCGCTGCCAAATCATCGTCTATCCCCTACTCGCACTGCTGCTCCTCTACAACAAACCCTAGGACGTTGCCACACCGCAAGTCCCTACCAGAGTCTCCTTGTCCCCGGACCAGCCTTACCCTCAATACCTGCAAAAGCTGTCTCTCCACCGCCCACACACACAGTGACCTCACTACTCTGCCTCTGCCACCTCCATCTTCCCACAACGTCCATCCAAGCAGTCCTTTTGAATCTTTCCCCGAGATCTGCAAACCTCTCTCAGCCCCTTCCACGGCTACTCAGATGGTTTTGGGGGACTGTCTTGCCCTGTTTGCCCACCACTGGGGAAAGATCGCCACTGACAGTTGTGTGCTGGATGTTTTTCACCAGGGGTACGTGATAGGGTTCCTCTCCTTCCCTCCTCGTTGCCCGCCCCATGGGATCCTGGGGATCCTTCCATAGAAGGTGGGGCGGTGGGGGGGGAGGGAGTGGCCACCGCTCCATTCAGGGTCTCCGATCATTGAACAAATTCATATGCAAGTTCTGCTTCTGGATGGTCACACTCCCCTTCATTATCCCATCCCTTCCCCATGGAGCCTGATTCTCAGCTCTTGTTATGAAGGATGCGTATTTTCATGTAGACATCCACCCCACTCATCGTAAGTTCCTCCGCTTCGCAGTGGGACACTCCCACTATCAGTTCTGGGTCCTCCCCTTTGGGATCGCCACCCCTCCCCGTGTCTTCATGAAAGTCTTCACGGTCGTTGTGGCCTAAATGCGCCATCTAGGCCATTCCATATTCACTTAGCTGGATGACTGGTACCTCGTTGCACTCTCAACTGCCTCCTTGCCACTTATCCAGACCCTCTGGGTCCTTCTCACCAGCCTGGGGATCTGCATCAATGAGGACAAGTCGGTTATCGACCCTGCCCGTACACTCACCTTCATGGAGTGCACCTGGACTCGGTCACGGCCCGTGCCTTTCTCCCATTGGATCAATTTTCCTCCCTCACCGTGCTCATTGTGCAACTACACCACCATTCATGTACACACATCCGGCAGTTCCTCTCCCTCCTTGACCACCTGGCGGTCTTTGCTTCGGTCATACCATGTATCCGCCTTCATATGTGCTGCCTCCAACTGTGGCTTTGGTAGGTCTACAACCTACAGTTGGACCACTGGTGCAAGCCAGTCCTGATCCCTGCCTCTGTCCTGGCTTCCTCACCTGGTGGTGCCAAGTATCAGAGGGGTAGCCATGTTAGTCTGTATCCACAAAAACAACGAGGAGTCCAGTGGCACCTTAAAGGCTAACAGATTTATTTGGGCATAAGCTTTCATGGGTAAAAAAGCCTCTTCTTCAGATGCATGGAGTGAAAATTACACATACAGGCATAAATATACTGGCACGTGAAGAGAAGGGAGTTACCTTACAAGTGGAGAACCAGTGTTGACAAGGCCAATTCAGTCAGGGTGGATGAGGAGGTCTCAATACCAAGAGAGAGAAAATTGCTTTTGTAGTGAGCCAGCCACTCCCAGTCCCTATTCAAGGCCCGACCAGGGGTATTCTATCTGCTACCCGAGATCCATAAACCTGGAAATCCTGGATGCCCCATCATCTCAGGCATTGGCACTCTTACAACAGGATTATCTGGCTATTTGAACTCTCTCCTCAGACCCTATGCTACCAGCACTCCTAGCTATCTTCGAGACACTACCGACTTCCTGAGGAAACTACAATGCATTGGTGATCTTCCTGAAAACACCATCCTGGCCACCATGGATGTAGAAGCTCTTTACACCAATATTCCACACGAGAATGGACTACAAGCTGTCAGGAACAGGATCCCTGATGAGGCCACAGCACACCTGGTGGCTGAGCTTTGTGACTTTGTTCTCACCCACAACCATTTAAGATTTGGGGACAACTTACACCTTCAAGTCAGTGGCACTGCTACGGGTACCCGCATGGCCCCACAGTATGCCAACATTTTTATGGCTGACTTAGAACAACGCTTCCTTAGCTCTCGTCCCCTAACGCCCCTCCTCTACTTGCGCTACATTGATGACATCTTCATCATCTGGACCCATGGAAAAGAAGCCCTTGAGGAATTCCACCATGATTTCAATAATTTCCATTCCACCATCGACCTCAGCCTAGATCAACCCACACAAGCGGTCCATTTCCTGGACACTACTGTGCTAATAAGCGATGGTCACATAAATACCACCCTATACCAGAAACCTCCTGACCGCTATACTTACCTACATGCCTCCAGCTTCCATCCAGGACACACCACACGATCCATTGTCTACAGCCAAGCTCTAAGATACAACCGCATTTGCTCCAATCCCTCAGACAGAGACAAGCACCTACAAGATCTCTATAGAGCATTCTTAAAATTACAATACCCACCTGCTGAAGTGAAAAAACAGATTGACAGAGCCAGACGAGTACCCAGAAGTCACCACCTACAAGACAGGCCCAACAAAGAAAATAACAGAACACCACTAGCTGTCACCTTCAGCCCCCAACTAAAACCTCTCCAGCGCATCATCAAAGATCTACAACCTATCCTGGAAAACGATCCCTCATTCTCTCAGACCTTGGGAGGCAGGCCAGTCCTCTCCTCGCTTACAGACAGCCCCCAAACCTGAAGCAAATACTCACCAGCAACTACACACCACACCACAGAAACACTAACCCAGGAACCAATCCCTGTAACAAACCCCGTTGCCTACTCTGTCCCCATATCTACTCTAGCAACACCATCATAGGACCCAACCACATGAGCCACACCATCAGGGGCTTATTCACCTGCACATCTACTAATGTGATATATGCCACCATGTGCCAACAATGCCCCTCTGCCATGTACATTGTCCAAACTGGACAGTCTCTACGCTAAAGAATAAATGGACACAAATCAGACATCAGGAACGGTAACATACAAAAGCCAGTAGGAGAACACTTCTATCTACCTGGACATTCAATAACAGATTTAAAAGTAGCCATCCTTCAACAAAAAATAATCAAAACAGACTTCAAAGAGAAACTGCAGAGCTGGCACCTTTAAGACTAACAGAAGTACTGGAGCATAAGACTAACTCGGCTACCCCTCTGATACTTGATACCTGGGGGTTGTTACCCAGGAATACAACACATGTATAAGATACAAGTCCATGGCCAATATTCATAACTTCAGATACAAAGATGATACATGCATATAAACAGGATAATGGTACTTAGCAACTCATAACTTTTCCATTGACACCTTATATGACATACTTTATACAAGATTTGTTGCAATTGTATAACAGTGGTAGCAACAATGATAAAAATGGTCATATTCAATCATACAGAATCACACCTTATCATGCCATTTTAGTGTAACTTTAGAAATTAACTATTTGAAGTCAGAATATATATTCAGTAATGATTCTGAATAAATGACCAAACAGTTTGACTTTTGATGCAACGTTTCAGTTCTTGAATAGTAATACAGGATATTTCATTGTGCCTTGTCAACTATAATCAGGGTCCTGTGTCATCTGTGCTTCAGTGCCCACAAAATTTGTTGCAGAATTGTGGTTCAGAATTTAAACTTTTATTAAAAAAAGGGTTATTGGCCTAACTGTTGTAAAGAAAACTTGAAAATATTAAGAGGGTAGACCAATGCAGTGCTATCTTCCTGACAATAGACAGCTGGTTTTTTTAGATAGCCTGAGACAATATATATGAGGATTGTGAACTGTCCCATTTATCTCAGTTATTAAAATAGTAACCTTTAAGTTTCACAATTTACACTCATCTATTTAATTGCTGTTCACATTTGGCAGAAAAAACTTACCCCAAAAGCCCAACCTGCCTCTACCTTCCCATTCCTACTGAAAAATACAGTTCTTCTTCCTCGATTAGTGTTCCTATGGGTGCTCAACATCAGGATGTGCATATGCTCTGTACTCTTGATCAGAATGTGACTCACAACTGTGCACCTATCTCAGGGCAGACTGTCAGAAAACAAGGGCAGACACCCCAAACTGGTGGTATATTCTATTATTAGCTTTCACCAAGCCAGTAACAAATATGAATCCTAAATCACTATACCAGTTTTACCATGGAATCACAGATAGTCCCCTTAGACTCTCCCGCCTATTTTGCCACCCAGACAAACTGAACTTTGTGATAAAAGGTTATATAACCCCCAAATCACACCACATCAGGTTTCTCCCAATCCCAAAGGATCAGTCTGTAACCCCAGATCAGTTGGTACTCTGGATCTCACATCAAAGACAATGCTGGCAGCCAATTCTATAGTAAACTAACTATAAATTTATTAGCTAAGAAGAAAGTGAGAGTTATTGAGAGGTTAAAGCGGGTAAAATACATTAACAGGTGAGTCAAAGTTTGTAAGTCCAAAATTATAACAGAGATGTAGTTTCCCAAAAGTTTTTTCAGGCCTATGCAGAAGAACACTGAGGATCTCTGCCTTCGTGTTCAGTTATTGTATTCTGTTAGAACCCAAACCATCCAGAGATAAAGGATCATTCCTTGAAATCCATTTTATTAGCTTCTTCTTACAGATAACAATCTGACAAGTGTTTTCAGTCACTGCATGGCACTTGCTTTGAAATTAGCATTCTACTTTATTTGCATTCACAAGATGTCTTTGATGAGTAATTTAGTTGGTGATATACATAATGTAAATACCTGCCATTACATTATAATAGAAATAGATAAGTGAAAACAATTCAAATAACATTCCATTACTTTTCATGAAGTTTTAACACCTGAATACATTCTTACATTAGCACACCTTTGATACAGGGTTATTTAATTACTGGGGCATACATAATGTAAATGTAATGTAATAATAAACAGGATATAGACAAGTGAAAACACAAGTGTTAACATCTCTTTTGATCTATGCTAACATACAAGTGAATTGGCCTGAATACACTGTAATACCTTTTAACACCTTTGATATTCATACACAAGTGAATTGGCCTATGGCTTTGGCTTGAGCTGGTCTGTCAGTGTCACACATAGATTTTCATCAGCAGTGTCTGCGGGTTCACTCCTGCACCCTTGATATCATCAGGACTCAGTACAAAGGTATATGGGGGGCAAGCTGGGGCCCTCTGCAGCTCCAGTTCCTTCTTAACTGCCTGAGACAGAGTGCTGTGGTGTCCACTGTAGCTAGCCATGCTGCTTTCTCTTATTATTCTTTTTTAAAACATTTTTCTTTGAGTTACTGTTATTTAGCACAGTTATGTGCTTTTGTTGCGGGGAGGCGGTCCCACTTCCCTTCCCTTCCCTTTCCTTTGTTTTTTTTCCCTCCACTCAGGCATCAATCCATGGTCCCAATCCATGTGTTATGTCCAAGATCCTGGGTTTCAAATCCTGCCAGACTTGCTGTAAGTCTTTTACCCACCATGACAGGCTTTCAAACTGTCTTGAAGAGAGTCAGATCTCCAAATGTAAGATCTACTCAGGATTTTAAAGCAGAACTAAAAAATTGAGGACAGACTAAAAATCTAGTCGGAGATTCGTGGGGTCTGAGTCACTGCCCTGTACATTGGACTTGATTACTCAGGGAGTCCCAGCCACTGTCACTGCTGCTGCAATAATAAGCAAAGACCCTGGGGGCCCTTCAGAACCGTCCAGGCCCTCAAAACAGAAGAGACCCCATTCTCTAGAATGAGATAAGAGAAGAGGAGAGTGAACTTCTTGGTTTGGGTGTTAGAAGACCTAGCATCGCAGCATGGCTACTGCTGAGGCTCCCACTATCTCCAGTACCAAGAGCTTGGCATAGCGAGAAGCTATCTAGTAAACAACCTAGGGCACCACTGGCATTGGCACTGGCCTTTGAGGCACAAGGACTCTAAAGCCATGTCAAAGTCATCATCGGTGTTGTCTTCTGTAGCCAGCTGAGAAGGGTGCACAGATTGCTCCTCAGTACTATCTCCAGTACTTCCAGATATACTGACTCCTGAGGATCCCTATCCAGAGTCTCTGTTGCCACCCAGGCTCCTTTTCCCTATCAACCTTCGGATTCTGGAAGAAACTGAGTCACTATTGGTGAGGGGTATGAGAGAGACTCCCCACTTGTACTGATTTATCTCATGCAGTCAACTTACCCTCTGGTCCTACCTTCTACAATGGCGAGTTGTCCTCAGGTACTGACACGGTCATTAGCCCCACACAAAAACCCTTTGAGAACATGGAGAGTGACATCAAACCAATACAAATATATTTTCTGGTACCATCTTACCAGCTGGGGAAAAAGAAACACTACATTCCCACAAAGCCTCTTCCTCGCCAGATGAGCCTGTTAATCTTTCCTCACCATCTTATGCTGATGATTTCAAGGCCTTTTAAGACCTTATACTATGAATAGCAGAAACCTTACAAATTCTATTAGAGGAGCTATAAGAACCCCAACATTCCCTGCTGGACATTCTCCATACATCTCCTATGGGCAAAATTTGCCATACCCATCAATGACACTCTACTGGTCTTATCTCATACAGTATGGCAAACTCCAGCTGCTATGTCGCTCACATGTGACTGGGCTGACAAAAAATACTATATTCCACCCAGTGGCTCAGAGCATTTTTTCTCTCCTAACCTAACTCCTTGATATAGAGGTCATCACCAAATGAAACAGGCAATATTGATCCCATTTGACACCATCTAAAAAGGAACTGAAATAGCTGGACCTTCTTGGACACAACAGCAACTCCTCATCCTCTTTACAGTACAGAGTAGACAATTACCAAGTCCAGGTTGCAAAATATGATTTACAAATGATCTAAAGTTTTCATCTTTTATTGAACACCTACCACAGGACGAGATGGAACAATTTCAAACTCTCATAATGGAAGGCCAGACAATTGCCAAAGCATCTCTCCAGTTCTCGCTTGATGCTGCCAATACAGTTGTATGTCCTATGGCTATGGCAGTAGTCATGCATCAAGCTTCTTGGCTGCAGTCCTCTGGCCTTCCCCAAAAGGCACAAAACACCACAAGGACCTCCCTTTTAAGGAATCCTAGTCAGTGATGCCACAGACAGAACCCTTCACACACTTGAAGACTACTGAGCGACACGACAATCTGAGGATCTATACATCTGTGACAAAGAGAATGTACAGTAGATGGCAGATGGCTCAATGGACTTGCCCAGTCCACTACCAGCCAGTGAGACCAGCTGAACATCCAAGAAAAGTCCAGATTCACTAGGAAAGGGCCATTTTCTACAATCACTTTCAAGTTGGCGATGTCTTCAAAACGACCGTTTTGACCTGTTGGTCAAGGGTCACTATCTATCTCCCTATCCAGATCCTACACTGCACCATTCCTCCCTCCACCCTTATGGGGATTGCCTCTCCCATTTTCCACCTTCCATGTAGCTAATCACCTCAGACAGACAGACAGATCCTGGAGGTGATTTCTACAGGTTATTTCATCCAGTTTAGCTCCTTCCTGCCCCTCACCCTGTTCACCATCCCTCTTCAGGGACCCTTCTAATGAGGGTTTCTAGAGGCAGGAGGTACAATCTCTTCTAACAGGAGGGGTAATCAAAGCTGTTCCACCAGACTTCTTCAAGAGAGGGTTCTATTCCTGATCCTTTCTGATCCCCAAGAAAAGCTGGGGCTGGGGACCAATTCTGGACCTCAGCACTTAGAACACCTTCTTCCACTCTCAGTGGTTCAGAATGGTAACTGTAGCAGTGATAATTCTATCGCTGGATCCAGGAGATTAGTTTGTCTCCCTTGACCTTCAGGATGCTTGTTTTCATATAGCCATGCACCCCTCACACAGGCATTTCTTGTTTTTCCTAGTGGGCAGGGAACACTACCATTATTGCATATTACCCATCGGCCTTTCCACCACCTCAGGGGTCTTTACTGAAGTCATCTTGGCCATCACAGCCCATCGTCTCCAGTTGGAAATAATCAAATTTCCATACCTGGTCAATTGGCTCCTGAAAGGTGGCTATTTTCTCAAGGTACAGATAGCAACTACCAAAGCCCCATCCTTGTTTGACTCCTTAGGCCTCTGGCTCAACGCAGAAAAATCTGTACCCACACCCACTCAACAGCTAGACGTCATCGGGGCCACTCTGGACTCCTCCATTGCTGGAGAATACTTGCCCATGGTAGGTTTGCCAAATGTCCAGCCTCATTTCAGCAATACACCAGAGCCTGCAAACCACAGCATGGGCTTGTCTGCAACTCCTGGGCCATATGGCAGCCCCTACGTTTGTGACACCCATAGCGAGACTACACTTCTGATGTCTTCAAGCCTGACTAAGAACTATCTACATCCTCAACAAGCACATTCTATCCAAGCAGGTGTTGATATCTCATTGGGGCTTCAATACTCTAAAGTGATGGGAAGATCCACAAAAAGTATACATGGGAGTTCCATTCTTGGAGCCTCCTCCCACGAGGATCATTACTGTAGATGCTTCCCTGCTAGGCTGAGGTGTGACTTTCACAGCTCAGAGCAAATGGACCCCCCAGGAGGCAACCTTCCATATCGACATATTCGAACTCAGAGCAGTTTGTTTACCAGCTCTTCCTACCCCACATTAGGGGCAGTCCAATCCAAATAATGATGGAACAGAGCAACAATGTATTATATCAATCAACAAGGAGGAGTAAGATCATAGTTCTAATGTTCCAGTTCCGTATCACACTTCATACAGTACTCAGTGGTTTACCTATCAGGACTGGAGGACGCTGTGGCGGATTCTTTCAACAGCCATTTACGCTTCAACAACGAGTGAGAGCTCAACAACACAGTAGTCTGAAGGATATGTCTTGTCTGGAGTCATCCCGAGATGAAATCTCTTCACAATACCATTCGATGTGAAGTGCAGATGTTTCAGTTTGAGGGGAGGGCATGGCAGCAACTCAACAGGAGATGCTTTAGTGATCCCTTGACCTTGCATATTACTATACTCTTATCTGATG
This sequence comes from Terrapene triunguis, assembly GCF_002925995.2. NCBI lineage: Eukaryota > Metazoa > Chordata > Testudines > Emydidae > Terrapene > Terrapene triunguis. Next base: position 22,948,308 of record NW_020664372.1, on the reverse strand, counting down.
CCATTACAGCTCAAAGTCTTGAACAAGTTGAAACAGGAGAAATTTGTAGCCATCCTCATATCACCATCATGGCCAAGTCAGGTATGGTTCCTAGCTGGTTTGCATATCTCAGCAACCACCTCTTTGCCTTCCCCTGACAGCAGATCTCCTCACTAAGGACGGAGTCAAGATCCATCACTCACCTCAACATCTCGATGTTTCACCTCAAGGCCTGGCTACTAAATGGCTCCCTAGTATAGAACAAGACTGCTCTACAGAGATACATTCAAAACTGCTCAATAATAGGGAATTGACTAAGAGGAAAACTTACCTACAGAAGTGGAAACATTTTCAAGTTTGGTGCAGCCACCCATGTTTACCTGCTCTCAGGTCTTGTCTGGCTTACATTCTCGATTACCTGCTAAATTTAAGAAGCACAGGATTATCACTGATTTTAATTAAGGTTCACCTGGTTACCATCACAGCTTCCCCCACTACCCCCCATTGAGAGGTTTTCAGTCTTTACTCACTTGACCACTGCAAGGTTTATTAAGGGTCTGTTCATCCTTTCTCCTCCTGTCAGGGAATCTACTCCACCATGGGACCTCAACATAGTTCTTAATAAGCTGAGGTAACTCCTGTTGAATTTACAGAGAGATGTTTCCTCCTTCATTTGCCCCTCAAGACATCCTTCTTCATAGCCATCGCCACAGTCAGGAAGGTATGGGGAACTAGGATCCCTGATGGCTGACCCCACCATACATTGTGTTCTATTGGATACAATATGACATTACAGCCGCACCCTTGCTTACTTAGTTTCTTCGGAGTTCCACATTAATCAGGAGATTCACCTACTGGTATATTATCCCAAGTCTCACTCTTCGAGAGGAGCTGTGAGCTTCCATAGAGTGAATGTAAGAAGAGGTCTCATCTTTTACCTTAATAGAGGTAAGCCCTTTAGGATTTACCTGTTGCTTTTCATCTTGATAGCAGAATGAAAGAAAGGACACTCGATCTCCACCCAAAGACTGTCTAAGTGGGTTTTGGGATGCAGCTTAACATGTTATTAAGCTTCCATTAGGGCTCAATGTAACTCTGTGGCCTAACTGAAAAACCCACCTATCTCAGTCATCTGCTGAGCAGCCACCTGGTCTTCAGTGCACACATTTTCCTAGCACTACACTCTTGTGCCTGTTTCCAGAACTGATGCTGTTCTATGGTCTGTACCGGATTGGTCTCATTGGCGCGCTCCTCCATAATTGAGGTACTGCTCATGAATCTCCTGAAATGGTGCCCCATAGGGACGCTACTTGAAGAAGGATAGGTGGTTCTTCGAGTAGATGCAGACGGGTGTTCCACTTATATGTGTGCATGCCCAGTGCGCCGGAACTGGAGATTTTTGTCTAGTAGTACCCGTAGAGGGGTGGCGCTCGTGGCTGTGGCCCTTCCCCGGCTATATGAGGTGGCACCGCCCTGACTCCCCTCAGTTTCTTCTCACCGCACATGGCTGGAGTCAGAGTTGTGTTTGTAGTGTGATTGTAGTCTCACAGCCTCGCATTTAGTCTTAGCCTAGTTTATAGTATTTAGTAAGTTAGAATTAGATAATATTAGTTGATAGTGTTCCCCAGTGATGTTCTCACCGGGGTTTAACCACTGTCCTTCATGTGGAAGGGTAGTTCCCAACAGCAACTCCCACAAGTGATGCTTGCTTTGTTTCAGCGAGGCCCACCTTAAAGAGTGCTGTTCAATTTGTAAATCGTTTAAAAAGCAGACTCAGGTGGCACAGGACCTTCACCTCAAGCAGCACTTGCTGCGGTGTACTGAGGCACACCTTGGGCTGAAGATCGCCTTTGGGTTTGGACGCTCCTGCTGCCTCTTGTTCCAGGGCAAGCACTTCATCAAAGAGGCGGGGGAGCCATTCTCCATGATCGGCGCCAAGGAAGAGATCTCATAAGACCAATTGGGACCGCTCCAGGTCACGGGGCGACTCCTGTCCCCCAGGAAAAGTGCGGACCAGCACAAGTCTGGTTCTGGCGTGTGGGATGGCCTGGATACCTCTGACTCTTTCTTGGTACCAAATGGGAAGGACAGAAACCCCATACCGTTGACTCCAGTTCCAGCCTCTGGGCATCCATTGAGTCCAGTACCAATGTGGGAGATGCTGAGTACAGACTGTGTCCATGTCGTCGGTGTACCAGGCATCCGCAGACTTCCTCTGCCTTTAAGTCCCGACCTCATCGTTGGTCCAGCACTTTCCCAGGCCTGCACCTATGCTCCACCCCCACCCCAATGGAGTGAGCCGCTGAACCTTCGTGTCTGTCGGCACCACATTTAGACACTCCCTTTCCCCTAGTGAAGATGGAGCTGGTACTGGAATCAGTGCGGGGGATCTCAGCACGGGGACTCTCTTTGGGCTGCTGCATTCGATGGCGCAAGTGCTCCCATGGCGGCTCTCACCACTTTCGACATCAACACGTTTGGGCGCTCTGGTACCACTATTTGTGATGGGACTGATGCTTCCCATGGCACTGGCATGCTCAATACTGACATTCTGCTTTCATTGGGGGTGCCGATTCCCTCTTTGTTCTGGCTGATGGATTAATCAGACCACCTATTGGCTCCGTCAGGTGTTGCGCCGCCCATGTCACCGAGATCCTAGGGCTCTGATTCTGAGTTGGAGTTGTCATCTTCCCGCTCCACATCACCCGATGAGCTTTGGGGGCCGCCAATGGACCAGTGTGGCTCCCAGGGTTGGTGTGTCCCCTCACCAGGATGGAGGTACCTGGCCCAACCCCTATTGGCCACCAATGCCATACCTATAAGAGTGGCCTTGGACTCAGTGGGACGCTTGTTGTTGGTGGAGATCCTGCTCTTCGTCTTGTTCGAAGTTGAAGTCACCTGCTCAGTCAACAGTGGTGGCTTCGGATCAAGCACAAGCCCAGGCGGTCTTCCTCCCCGCAGAGCCGATGTTGTCCTCACTCCAGGGGACTTCTTTGCGGGAGCGAGAGCTGGTTTTGGCTCAGCTGAGACCTTCGTTCTCATCACCGGATGATACCGTGCCTGGTTCATCCTCCTCTTCTATTCCGGAGGACTTTAAGGCATATCAGGACCTTTTACGCTGCATAGCCGCGTCCCTGGGCATCCAAGCAGAGTTCCTCCAAGAGAACACTCCCAAACTGGTGGATGTTTTATAGCTTGCCATTCCTGGGAGAGTGGCCCTTCTGATCAATGATGCACTCTTTGAGCCGGAGAGAGCCCTGTGAAGTACACTGGCCTCAGTACTGATGGATGCAAAATGCCTGGAAAAGCGCTACTTTGTTCCCATGCAGAGATTTGAGGGGTGCTTTTCCGACCTGCCCCCGAATTCTCTGATCAGAACGGTGGTAAACAGGGCCCAGCAGGGAAGTTTCAAGTATACCCCCAAGGACAGAAACTCCAAGCAGGTGGATCTTCTAGGCAGGAAGATCTATACCTTATTGTCCTTACAGATAATGATCGCAAATCAACAGGCTTTGCTGGTCAAGTATGATTTCCTTAATTGGTCAGTATGGCTCAATTCAAGGACAGTTGCCCAAACCTCGCTTAAGAAGTTCCAGGAGTTCGTTGAAGAAGGCTGCTTGATGGCCAAAATGTCTTTGCACTCTGCCCTGGATGTTGTGGACACCTCAGCCAGGTTTATGCTGTGGCAGTAACTGTGAGGAGGGCTTCCTGGTTGCAAAACATCTGGGATCATTCTGGATGTCCAGTAATTCATTGAAGACTTGCCCTTTGATAGCCGAGTCTTGTTCTTGGACAAGACTGATGACACTTTGCATTCCTTCAAGATTTCCAGGGCTACCTTGAGGTCCTTGGAAGTGTACCCTACAAAGAGGGATAGATTCCACAAGAGGAAGCAGTTGGGCTCAAGCTGAGGACTCCACATGCCATTCCTTGGCACAGGGCAAACACCCATTTTGACTCCTCTGTCCAGAGCACTGGTCCAGTCGTTCCCCCACCCCTTTGGGGATAGCCTGGCTTGCTTTTACAATGCTTGGGACTCGATTATCTCCAACAGCTGGGTATTAGACACTGTCAGATTGGGCTGAGCATTACAGTTCCTCTCCATGCCCCCTTCCCCACCTCCTTCCCCATGGGACACCTCTCATCAGACACTGCTCATCAAGCAGATCAGCTCCCCAGAAAACAAGGATATCTAGGACACAGGTGTGGGCCTCTGGACATTGCTGTCAAAATTCTTGGATCAAGAGTGCATGGGCGCGCACACATCCTGAAGTGGACCACCCATAGGGACACTGCTTAAAGAAGGAGGAGAAATCACTTACCTTGTACAGTGAATAACATTACCTCTCCTTACTTTTTCTGCTGCCAAAACCTGTAGCTTCTCTTTCTAAGAACTCTATCTTTGTGATCGGAATAAAGATCTGTGGCATATATTGAAAATGTGAGGACACTGAATTTAATATAAAAATATAAAACAAGGCTACTGTAGTAATTGTATTACTTATAGTCATGTTTAATTCATTAAATGTAAATTTTTAATTAAAATTAAGCAACCACAGAATTTCCAGTTGGCTGCACCAGAGAATCCAAGGCTGTTTTTGCAGAATTCAGGTGAAGCTGGCCACGGAGTATATGAAGTCTTGATTATAATTACAGAACAGGGTGACTGTGTTGACTGGGGAAAGTGAGGAAGCAGGACTAATTCCCTAACACATTGCTTATGGAAAAGTACAGCCAAAGGAGGGCACTCAAAAAGTAGACTTACGACTGTAACAGATCACTCCTGTCGTTCTTTACTTACCTGTGTGTCAAGGGCTCTCATACCTAAAATGTTAGCGACGTGGTTTCATGCTTCTGAACTTTGATCTAAGGACACTCATACAGGTGGGAACTTTTACTATAAGAATTTTATTACTGAAGACACTCACGCAATTTAAATAAATACCTGTAGACTGAGATTTTTAGTGCTACCTATTTGCACATTGTATTTGCTTTTAGTTTGTAATCGCCAGTAGGGCGATGGTAGGAAACAAAAGCATAGGTAAATTAAGTTGCTTTCAGTGTTTAGACCAGTGGTGGGCAACCTGCCGCCCGCAAGCCGCCCACGGCCCGTCAGGATAATCCGCTAGCGGGCCGCCTGACAGTTTGTTTACATTTGCACGGCCGCCCGCAGCTCCCAGTGGCCGCGGTTCGCTGTTCCCGGCCAATGGGAGCTGTGGGAAGCGGCGGCCAACACGTCCCTGCCGCCCACGCTGCTTACGCAGCTCCCATTGGCCAGGAACGGCGAACCACGGCTACTGGGAGGTGCAGGCGGCCGTGCAAATGTAAACAAACTGTCTGGTGGCTGCCAGCGGATTACCCTTGCGGGCTGCAGGTTGCCCACCACTGGTTTAGACTGTCACTACACTATAAAAATCTTTCCAAAGATGAAGCAGCAGAAAAAAGGAAGCATAACTTTTTTAAAAATTACACTTGTGTTGCAGTATATATTTTTTTTATCGTAGATGAACCCCAGAAAACATTATGCAAGACAGTTTCCTGCCCTGTTTTATAGGAAGTGGGAGGTGGAAAAACTTGGCTAATATGGAAAGGTCTTTTTATTTTATTGTAGAACAACAAAGTGAAACGTTTTGCTTTTGAACTCAAGATGCAAGACAAGAGTAGTTATCTTCTAGCTGCAGACTGTGAACTGGAAATGGAGGAATGGATAACTACTTTAAACAAAATTCTCCAACTAAACTTCGAAGCTGCAATGCAAGAAAAAAGAAATGGAGAATCTCATGAAGGTAAATAATATTGTTATTAGTGGCTGCATAATAAATTTATTTGGGCAACATCGATGTAGGTAAAATCCTAAAGTAAGGATTTGTCATGCTTAGCAGCTAGTGCCTTCATCATTTCCGCTTCCTGTAATACTGTAGATCATGGGCCTTATCCTGCCCTCGTGAAATTAATGAGTTTTGCCATTTCAGCCTTGTTTACATGAGAAAGTTGCACCCGTATAGTTTATATTGATTTAATTAAAACAGTATAACTAAATCAATAATGCACTGCTGTCCATGAACTTGTTTAAGCTACTGCACTTACGACGTATTGTGTCCATGCAGCACAGCCCTGTATCTAAGTGCGTTATGCTCTGTGTGGGTAACCCAGGGTGCCAAGGGCTATTGCTAGGATCTATGCATTTTTGCTAATTTTCAGAGGATTGTGGTACTTAGGGTTAAACTCCCATGATCCCTTCTGCTATATCATATAATTCAGTTGGTTCTCGGTAGACCATGCCATTTATGCATGGAGGCCTGAGTGTAGTTGTGATGATACATTTGCAATGAATGTGAGTCACAAATAGAATTTTTTGGGCCTCTTCAAGCAGCATTTAAGCCCATGGGAGAGGGCCCATCCAGTCCAGTTGACCCAGGAACAGTGGAGTGTGTGCAAGTAACTAGACAGGTTACTTCAGGTGTGAACTGGTGCAGTGTGGGATAGCAGTGGGAGGACTAACTGAATTGATGTAGTTATATCAGAATGACAGTGCCTCCACATGGATCTTACATTGATATATCTCCCTCCAAAATAGTTTAAGTCAATTGGAAAGCAGTCTGACTTTTATGATTTAGGTAGCAAGATAAACATACAAGACAACTTATCTATGGACGCAAACAGTTACTCCTGAAAAAAAAAAAAAAAAAAGTTACACTGGTGCGACTTTCCCATGTACACAAGCCCTTCTTTTAATCAGGCTTGAACCCTGTGTGTATTGTTAGGTAAAGGATTTGGTGTCCATGTGGGAAAAGAAGGTACAAACTACTCATTTATGGAATTGCAACAATTGCTTTACACCCTCCAACAAACAGGAAAGAACACAGAAGTCACTGAATCAAAATGAGAAAGTGGGCAATGGCACACAGTTGTCTGCTCTTTATTTTTGTTGATATCAACATTTACTATTGTTGATGAAGTAGTAATTACAGTCATCATCTAGTTGTTGGAAATAAAGTATTTTCCTGAAGTTGTTAATGGCGGTTTAATTTTAAAATTTTCTATTTTGTAATTGCAGATGATGAACAAAGCAAAATGGAAAGCTCATTATCCAGTTTAGATAGCTACTTTCCTGAAATTTCCAAGGTAGTGTATTCCTTTTAAAGCTCGTATCAGTGATTGGAATGAAATAAGTGAGATCTCATTTTAATAATTATGGAGGCACAAGGTTGGGCTTTTGGTCCAGAAATAATTGGTCAGTTGACTGGTCAGATATTGTCAAATAATGTGAAAAATGGTCAAATATTTTAAAGCACTTATTTATTAGAACAATAACAGTAATAAAAAAAGAGTGAGACTTTGTCTCCAGTAGCCTAAGCTTTAGATAGATACTATTGTGTTAATTTGGATGAAGTATATGGGCCCAATGAGTTAAAGGTGTTAATCACTGTCCAACATTAAACAAGGTTCAAGTTTGGTATACAGAGATCTGAACCTTCTTAATACCTTGGCAAACCCACTATAAAATTAATGCCAGAGGTTAGAAATTTATTGATTGAAACACACAAAAGGAAAAGAATCAAAATCACACAAAGAGCTTTGAAACTCAAATTGATAGACTATTGGAGAAAGGTGTGGTAGGTGAGGTAATACCTTTTATTGGACCGACTTCTGTTGGTGAAGGAGAGACAACTAAAATACAAGGTTACAGCTAAAGTACAATACAGATTGTTTAGTAGAAGAAGCTAACATGTCGTAAGAGACTATTTAAGGTGAAATGGGGAGTTAGCACCTCTGAAATTGCAGGACGAAGAAGGGTTAGTGGATTATAGATTGTTATAATAAGCCATAAATCTAGTGTCTTTATTGAGTCCATGATTTTTAGTACCTACAAAGTTATAAATTTAAGCTCCCAGGCTCATCTTTTGAAGGCCTTGTGCAGATTTCCTTTGAGGATGAGGATTGAGAGGTCAGATATGGAGTGATTGTTTTGTGGAAACGTTCGCCCCATCGGTGATATGGAGTTTGTCTTTTATCATTTTTCTGTGTGAGTTCATTTGAGAGAGTAGTGATTGGTTTCACCCACATTGTTGCTATTGGGGCATTTGATGCACTGAAAGGAGGTACACCACATGTGAGGCATGTGTAGTATGCATGGATCTTGAAAGGACTGTTGGGGGGGTTACTGATCATCATAGCAGTGGAGATATGTCTGCAGGTTTTGCATGTGTTTGTGGCAGGGTCTGGTGCCTCTTTGAGTTGGTGGGTCCTGGACTATGGGGAGCTTGCTTCTGATGATGAGCTTGGAGAGGTTGAGAGGTTATTTGAAGGCCAGAAGAGGGGATTCAGGAAATATTTTCTTTAGGATGTGATCCCCATTGAGTATGGATTGTAATTGTTTAATGAAACCCGGTGTGGTGGAAGATAAGAACCAGTGATGTGTGGTTGGAGGTTCTCTCGGGGTATTTATGTGGCCCATTCCATGATGTAATCCACTTCTCTGGGGGAGTGTCCTTGTTTGGTGAAGAGGGTTTAAAATATGTTAAGGTGTATATGCTGGACCTTCTCCTCAGAGCATCATGTGACATCATGTAGTTAGTCTAGTCAGGTCACTCTCGTTTACTGGTCCTTTTCAGGCTGAGCAGAGCTGGATAGGCAGTCTCGTCTCATTGTGCTGGTGCCACGCAGTACAGTTCAAGATCAAGTGAAAAGCCAAGAGAGGGAGGACAGGAGTAAGATGGGGAAGGCAGGGACAGAAAGGAGCACATGTGGGATGGGAAAAGAGAGCAGGATCTCACATGTATCAAGCTGGGTTCCTCACTGGTGTAGTAATAAAAGTCAAGCTTCCTCACTGGAGTATCAAGGTCTGGTGTCACGCCAACGGGTTTTTTTCCCCACAGTCACGGAGATGGTAAACTTTTTTTTTTCCCCCCCCAAAAATTTTTTTTTTTTTTTTTTTTTTTTTTTTTAAAGGGCCCCAAAAAGGGTGATAGGTGGAATAGTCCCATCCTCTCTCATTTTTTGTCCATGGTTAGGTCTAATTTCCAACATTCCAATTTTGGTTCATTGATTTCTGCTCCTCTTGTTTACCAGTCATAATGTTAACACAGTCCTTGAGTGGCATCAGTAGATCCTTACTGTTTAAATTAAGTCAGGCTTTCTGTCTTCTCACATCTTTTCTTAAACAGTTTTACATAACAGATCATTATAACAATTCATGAATCTCTATCCACTTTTTACCAGTTAGGCTAACAATTAAAATATGCCTACTCGTCCTCAATTTTTACAACAATACTTATGCCTAATTACAAAAAACAACTGAGTTATTTCAACTTAGAAAAATGTAAAACACAGTGAAATGAAGTTATAAAACATGAAAGAATAGTTATTACCATTTAACAATGTTAGGTTAGCATTTAAATGTGAACATTATTCAAGATTGAACAAAAGAAAAATGAAATTAAATAAAACACACACATAGCGCTGTAAAAAAAGTCATTTTTAAGTGCACTTACGCTAGGTAGGCAGCAGGCCAACTCCTCAAGTAGGTTAATGTCTCTTACCCATTTGACTTTAATGGAAGTGGCAGAGGTTTAATGACTGAACCGCATTCCCTTCTGAGTTAATTTCTGTATGTTCGTTTAGTCAGTTTGGACTGTAAGCTCTTTGGGGCAGAGACCCTGTCTTTTAACTTGTTTAATGTGCTTTGTAAACTGCCAGGTATATTGATGGCATGATATGCAAATAAAGATATACATACACAAATACATACGTTTGTTCTAGAAGATTCCAGTCAGTTAAGATATTCAGCTTTCCCAACAGATAACATTATCATGTAGTAAAGTGAGTGATCAAGACATTTCAGTAGGTCTGCTAACAGATGGCACCATGATTCAATCAAAAAGGTAGGCCGCCACCTGTATCGGGGCATTCTTTCTGGAATATATGACAGGATTTGACTTTAATCAAATAATAGGTGGTTAGTTGACCAGTCAGTTGACATTAGTTGACCAGCCAATTGACCAGCTGGCCAAGCCTATGGAGGCACAGTTGCAGGTCTGTAGTTGAGTTGAGTTAGAAACTCACTTGAAAATTTCTTCATTTGCAGATGTTGGCATCTCTAGTATAAACTGATTTTGAAAAATTAAAAAATATTCATTAGATATTGCTGTTACTCATAACTCTTTCTATCTGTCATGGAGGCTGCCTCCCTTAGTGCTTACTGTCTTGTGAAGTTCCTAACTCCACAAGTCAGTTGTCTCTGAAGAGTTAAAAAGTCTGTAGGGTAGTGAAATAAGTGTGTGGGGGAATCTTCTAAAGCAGAGGTGGGCAAACTACGGCCCGTGGGACCCTCCTGCCCGGCCCCTGAGCTCCTAGCCCGGGAAGCTAGCCCCGGCCCCGCCCCTGCTGTTCCCCCTCCCCCGCAGCCTCAGCTCTCCCTGCCACCGGTGCAATGCTCTGGGCGGCGGGGCTGTGAGCTCTTGGGGCAGCGCAGCTGCAGAGCCCAGCGGCGATGGTGTGGCTGGCTCCAGCCAGGTGGCGCGGCTATAACGCCGCCAGCCACCGGTGCTCCAGGCAGCGTGGTAAAGGGGCAGGGAGCGGGGGGGTTGAATAGAGGGCAGGGGAGTTCGGGGTGGTGGTCAGGAGGCAGGGGTGAGGATAGGGGTCAGGGCGGTCAGAGAGCGGGGAACAGGGGGGCTGAATGGGGGCGGGGTCCTGGGGGGCAGTCAGGAAGGAGGGGGGGGGTTGGATGGGGTGGCGGGGGGCAGTCAGGGCAGGGGTCCCAGGGGGGCTGTCAGGGAACAGGGAGGGTTGAATGGGGCAGGAGTCCCGGGGGGAGGGCAGATAGGGGGTGGGGGCCGGGCCACGACCTCCTCCCCTAAACGGCCCTCCATACAATTTCTGAAACCTGATTCGGCACTCAGGCCAAAAAGTTTGCCCGCCCCTGTTCTAAAGTATAGTGTGGTGATAGAAGTTACTTGGTTAGGCTATTAGCAAATTAAGCACTTTTTTGTATAAGGTTTTATGCACTTAAGTGTATAAATAAAATAGTGCATACCGATATGCTTAAATCGCTGAACTATAAAGTTGTTTTACTTCTAAAAAAAATGTTTTAGAAGTCAGTAAAGGTAAATGATGGCTTCCCAGTACCACATCGCTGATGGAAGCAGCCAGATAGCCCAGGGGCTCTCAAAACTTAGCAGCTCTCAGGGCAGTAGGCGCTATTGAGCGCCTTCATTTTCTGCTTGTGAAAGCAAAATAGCTCCTGGCTTAAGATTTATATGCAGGCACATTTCTCTCTTTAACATTTTAATACATTCAAATAGGTTCTGAAGCATGTTTATGCTAAAGCCAGTTAACCCAGTGCTGTGCATGTAGTTTCTATAAGACTGGTAATTGATTAGTTCTCATGCTATCAGTTGGACAGTGTAGAGGCCACTGAATGTGTTATGTTCCTCCATGATGGTCTGGACAGACCCAGATTTGGTGCGTTACAGAGTAGGATGCCTGTGAGGGACAGGTGACTGACTGGGGGTAGGAGGTATGTCTTTTCAGCTTGCTTTCATTGGGTCAGAGTTGAAGATGATTCGTACAGGGAAGTTGGTAGGCATTTGAAGCAGATGACCATATCACATTAGAGATGCTAACAATTGACATCTTTAACCTGGACATTGCTCTGATGAGCCTCAACTTTGAGCCTTCCCTATTCGCGTTCCATGTTCTAAAATGTAAGGGAATAGTGTTAATTAGAGAATGAATTCATTATAAATCAATAGCATTTTTGTGTGGGAATTAGGTAGTAAATTCATCAGTCAGCTTTATTAGTACTCACTTTAAAAAAAATTATTACGTTACTAAAACACTCTGGTGATATTGGAGATGACATTTCTTAATTCAGTCAGAATAAATTAGCAGGATAGTACTCAGAACCAGTCTTGCTGCCTTCATTTGTCTGCATCATTTTTGTAGAGTAAGTTGAGAATCATTTTACAGATTTTGCAGAAAGTTACTTTATATATACAAAGTCTGTAAAGTACAGCCAATAGTAGGAGAAATCCATCTATAATTGTTCAGTTTGACACTAGTTCAGTTGCATTTTTTTAATATACTGAAAATGAAATTGTATTATCATTCGCAATCAAATTTTAAATACAGAATTTTCCTTTACATAGTTCTATAGCATCAAAGGAACTAAGTTTGTTAGTCTATGGAAGACAATTTAGAAAATGAATATAAAACTTAACCTTTTGATGGTACAATGAATATTTTTTCTTTCTTTAGAATATAAAATCTTGAAGAAGAATGTTTAGCTCTCTAGATGACTTTGGGATTTTGCTTTTATTCATGTCTGTTTTGCACCTGCTTACTAAAGCTAATTTTAGTTTTACTAAAGCTGAAAATGCTACTTCCTGTTTCCACAAACTTTTGATGGGAGTTGTTTTGACTTCTTAGTCTATATATTTGTTTTAGTTTTTTTTTTTCTGGTATGTTGTTTTTACTATTTCTTTGGTCAGTGATGGTTTGTTATTCCATACATCCAGTCTACTTTGCGTTGTTTCTCTCAAAATATTTTTTCCAGAAAATATCTCACTCATTCTGTCCTAGTGTAGTTCTTTCTTACTACTTAAATGATACCCCGTAGAACTTGCTCTAATATTTTCTTTATAGCATATAGATTTTTCCTACTGAGAAATAGATACAAAAGAATTTTGTACCGTTTTGTTAGTGTACTCACTGTGTTTTGACTGGATTACTTCTGTGCAGTCAGCTCCTCTGGGGGTCCTTGTCTTCTGTTCTCCATCTGTATCAAGTTATCTAGTGGTGTCCCTCTGCTGCCAGTGTATCTGATATGTTGATCTCTCTACCATTCCTTTAAAGGAAGACATCAAGGGGTGTCATGTAAAACACGTGGGCTTTCTTTAGCTGATTTTTGGACCCTAATAAGAATAGTATAGCACCAAGTCTCCTGCTTCCTGTCACTGTCTTTTTCTTTGTAATTGAAATATTGCTAAACAGGATGTGATGGACAGGAAGATTGAGTTTTGATACAAAAATAACAATAATGTACAATATTCTGAAATGCAAATATGCGTCTCTTGGAGTTGTGTGCCAAACTGCATAAACTTGAAAATGTTAGGCTTGCCATATTTTTGTAACAGAGGTTGTGTGCTTCAACACTTGTACATTAGAACACCTGGACTGTACCTATCTAGACATCAGCATACCTCTTAGCGTTAATTCCTCCTGGTCAAGAAAACTGAGACACAGAGGCTAAATAATTTACTGAGAGCCACAGTGGAAGGTTTGTGACAGAGCAGGAAATAGAACTCAGGTGTCCCAAGTCCCAAACTAGTGCCCCAACCATTGGACTTCCTCCCAAAATATATACTTTTGTGGCTTATCCCCAATTCTAGTGTTATATGTTATTCCTCCCAGTAGGCAAAATATGTGGATTGTCAATGATAGCACCACCATTCTAATTTCTGCTCAGTATCTTCTCTTCCCCCTTTTCATTTTTTTCTCCACCTGATACGCCTTCCTTGTTTTCTGCATTTCTTTAAAAATGTTTCTCTCATTTTCCCGACCCCTTATTTTTTTTTCTATAGGAAAAAAACCCAGCAGTATTATTTTATATATGGAAGGGTTCTGCCTAACAATTTAGCTTGTTTGTACAGCCTTTCCCTGAGTGTTAAGAGCATGAAGTAGAGAAAGATAAATAGGATTAGTCGCTTTTCTTCTGTGGTAAAAATCTTGAGAAAAATAATCAGGAGACTGTTACAGTGGGAATAGAAAAGAGGTTCCCAAGCTATGGTCTACAGAATATTTGCTGGTGGTCTGCAGAGAGGTGGCTGTTCTCATGGAACTGTTTGTTCCCTGCATTCCAACTGAGAAAAACAGAACAAAGAGGGATAAAATGGAGAGCCAAAGTAGACACTGTCACCTTTTTTCCCCCCTTTCATCCCCAGAAAGGAATAGGAAGGTTTTGACAAGGTTTGTAATGAACACTTTCTGGCCAAATTTCAGTGCTGGTAACTCCATCTTCATCTTCACAGATCTCAGAGTGGATAAAAATTGATGATTTTTTAAATTAAATTAAAATTAAATGCAAATTTATTTAAAAAACAAGTATTGAAAACTAAATTTAAAATTAACAGTTTATGTTAAGGTCTACACTACTTATAATCTATTAAAATCTTTTAAATATAAAAATATTAAATAGTATGTTTGCCAACGTTTAAAGAAAGTCAAACTATTAAACCAGCTTTTGACAGCAGTAGCCTCTTCTGCAGATGCAAAGAGACTGTTTTCTTCATTTCAGTTTATTCAAGTAGTTCACTTCAATGACTAGTTCATTCAAAGTTAATAAACCAATTTGGAGTTGAAAGAGTAGGTAAGCTTGCTTTCCTTTTACAATACAAACTAGGTGTGAAAGGTTGAAATCTACCAGATCTAGAATTTTGAAGGACATGGTGACCACAAACAACAAGTTCCATTAATTAACTGCAGATAATACTTTCTCTGTTTAATAAATCAGTTTGTTTTCAATGCAAAACATGTTTTGATAAACTTTCCTATAAACTTTTTTCTCGTGTATCCAGCACATTTAAGGTAGCTTTTATTTAATTAAAAACACAGAAATCCTGTTTTTGTGCATTTTTAATTGAATTTGCATTTCCATCCAAACAGCTTGGCAGAAATCACAAGTAAAAAATTAATAATAATATAGTAAATAAGAAATTCATCATTTTCTAACATAATAAAATAAAGTGAAAATTAAGAATAAATGTAAATAATGTATATAGTTGCTTAAATAAATGGGTATAGATATACTGTATCCTCCTGGTTAGTGGAAAATAAAAGCACCAAATGTAAGGCTATATTGTAGTTGTAAACCAACTTGTTTTAATCATTAGCAATCAATGAGAGCCAAGAAAACAACTAAAAAGTACAAACGCAAAGCATGATTAAAATTGATTATTTAAATCAAGGTTTCTGCTTGCTTATTTAAATCATGATTAAAGTCTGTGATTTAAATTGGTTTGATTTAAATCAATACACCCTTCTTGGCCTATTTGGCTGCCTTTGACACAGTTGACCATGCTCCTCCACTTGAAATTGTTTCATGCCTGGGTTTTGTTGACTCCATCCTCTTCTTGTTTCCCTTCTACCTCTTGGATCACTCCTTCAGAATCTGATTTTTTGGGTCATCATTTCCTCTTCCTCTTTTGGTGTGGATTCCTTGGGCTCCATCCTTAGCTCCTTTTCCTCTTCTCCCTCTAAACCCTTTTTTTGTGTGGGTAATCTCATTTGCAAACATGGTTTTGACCACCATCTTTATCATGGACTATCAAATCTACTTGTCTATTCTGGACCTGCCTTCCTTCATCAACTATAACATTGTGGACAGTCTTTGATATTTCCGTTCTATTTCAAACTATCTACTGAAACCTAACATTCTCAGAACTGAGTTCTTGATGTTTCCCCCAGAGCTCTTCCCTATCTCCCCTTTTTCTATCAGTAGGGAAAGCATCAGAATCCTCCATTTCATGTAAGCCTATAAAAGCGCTGTTGTTTGTATTATTGTAGTGCCTCAGAGCCTCAGTCATGGACCAGGACCCCATTGTGCTAGGCGCTGTACAAACACATAATAAAAAAACAGTCCCTACCCCAAAGACCTTACAATCTAAGTATAAGGCAAGAGACAACAAATGGATACATACAAACAGGGGAGTGGAAGGAAACAATGAGACAATATTGGTCAGCATGATACACTGTGGTCTCAGAACACCAGCATTTAGTTTTTTGTAGGCATCCCGACAAAGAAAAGTTCTTCGGGTGCTTGCTCTTGTCCATTCCATGTTAGGTGTGTGTGCTCACCACATGCACTGGTGCCAGAACTTTTTTCCCCGGTGGTATGATTAAGGCTAAGATTTTATCATGGTTATTTTTAGTAAAAGTCATGGACAGGTCTCGTGCAATAATCAAAAGTGCATGGAAGACCGTGACCTGTCCCTGACTTTTATTAAAAAAATAACTATGACAAAATGGGGAGGAAGGAGGGTCCAAGGTTCCCCCCACCCACAATGGCTGAGAGCGTGGGGTCCTCCCTGCAGCTGGCAGCAGCTTGGAGCTGTGGCGTCTGCCTGTGACGGCTGGGAGCTGCAGGGTCACCCTGCCGGGTCACCCTGCCACCCATAGGGGTGGCTGGGAGCTGCAGGGTCCCCTCAACGCCTGAGGCTGTGTGTGTATGGGGTCTGCCTTCCACAGCAGCAGCTGGAGGCTGCAGGTGGGGGCAGGGGGGGCTCCACCTCCCGCAGTAGCAGCTGGGGGCTGTGGGGCATTGGCTCAGGGCTGATGGGGAGGGGGTTCCCACCGCCTGTAGCAGCTGGGAGTTGTAGGGGGACCCCATCAGCTGACGGCTCATGCCCCGCCACCCTGGGGCTGAAGCGAAAATGTCTCAGAGGTCTCTGGAAGTCACAGATTCATGACCTCCATGACAAAATCATAGCCTTAGTTATGACATCTCTCTCTCTTTTTAAGATTATAAACTCTTTGGGGTAGAGACTGTAATTTTTCTGTCTTTGTATAGTTCTTAGCATAATGGGGCCCCAGTCTCATGAAGGCTACCACAATGTAAAATTGTATGCAAAATTTATTTAAGCAACAGTTATAGTTGTCAAAGGGATATAATGGGATTGCAGGTGGGAGTGGAGGTAGTCTGTGTAGTCATGAATAGGAGGTTGAGGTGTGATGCCCAAAACAACCTCTCTTAAAATGTAGTCTGTACTTTTTAAAAAAAAAATGTAGACCTGGATTAAGATTACATGTCCCTTTTCGGATGGCTACAATTGTAAAGTACTAGCTGTACTCCAAAGGTAATTTGGCTGCTATATGCAACCACTTGCCTACTACCTGAGGTGCATGTTTGCCAACTGACTTTAAAAAATGGTAGAATATCTCTTTAAATGAACTCTCTTACAATGAAGGTAAACTAAATTTATCATTTTTTGTCACATGCTATTTTATTCTGACTTGCTGTAGTTTTGGGGTTGATGAGTAGGAACCCATAAATCCCATACAAGTGATGAGACACTCAAAGGAGTAATGTCAGTATTCAGCTATACACAGTCATCCATAGGTGTTATTATTTTTCCTGCCACCCACAGGAAACCCACTTGGGCAATTGGAGGTTTAGGAATTTGCTATGACTGTGATTCCTAACATAGTTAACCTGTGGCTTCCTGAGTGATCTAGTGGCCTTAGTATAGTTCTGAACTTTAACCTACATGCAACGATAATTTTTTGTTTGTGTAAAGCACCTTTGTTACAGTGATTTAAGAATGAAAAGTACTATATGAGAGCTACATAGGACCAGTAATTTTCGTCAACATTTATACAAGGCATCAAATTATACAAAGCGTCTTTCTTTGACATATGTACTGTTCTGTATTAGGAGGGCTGGAGGACCATAAGTGGCCACAAGTTCACACTTTACTGTATAATGCTTAAAGCGGATTTGGTAAACTTTAAAGCTCAGTTTAATGGGGGGAAAATCCCATGGATTAAAACTAAATAGGTTACAACAAAAATTGTAGAATATTAACAACGTTTAAGACAACTTTCATTTGATCATAATGTTTAAATAATAAATATAAAACTGTGACTTTCTTATTTTTGGCAGAGTTCCAGAGATGCAGAAATGAAATTCAAAAGTGAAAGCAGAGTTAAACTTTTTGTCTTGGATCCAGATGCACAGGTTTGACATTTTAAAATAATCAATGTGTTTCTCATTTTACAAGGTACAACATAAACAGTTTTCATTTTTGTTTCCTTTTAAAGAAACTTGACTTTTCGGGTATTGAACCAGAAGTGAAGCCATTTGAAGAGAAATTTGGGAAAAAGATTCTAGTGAAGTGTAATGACTTATCTTTCAATCTGCAAAGCTGTGTTGCTGAAAATGAAGAAGGACCAACAACAAATGTAAATTCTTTATGTAAATACTTTGCCTTTATGTATCAGATATATAGTAGTTAACCTCTTAATATTGGCATTAATTGACAATGCACTTCAGACCAATAAATCTCAGATACTGTTAGGAAGAAGTTTTGTTTTTTTTGCTGCTGATTAATCCATTAAAATGAAAAAGAAAGCATGAATCCTTTGTAAAGCTTTTATAGCTGCTTCTTTCGTGCTGTTAATGAAAGTGTTTTATTTCTTCACTGTATTTTATATCGTGGATATAATAGTCAAAGAATGCTGGCTCTTCTTTGTAACTGATGTACAGCAGTACAGTAGACATATTTGCTTTGCATTTGTATGTCAATACACATCTGTATTTGCAGATAATCTTTTGGGGATGCTGGTGATAACCTTTTTCACACTTTTTAATGTCTAGGTAGAACCTTTTTTTGTCACATTGTCATTGTTTGATATTAAAAACAATCGGAAGATTTCAGCAGATTTCCATGTCGACTTGAACCACGTCTCGGTGAGGCACATGATATCTAATGCGACACAGCAACTGATGAATGCCAGTGGTGATAACTTACACAGGGCTCAAGATATTATCCATGAGTCTATCTTGCAATATCCTAAACAGGTAAGGAGAAACAATATCAAGTTCTGATTCAGAACAAGAGCAGTGGGTTATCTGACACATTTCAAATAGCTTTTCCACTGGGTGTAGAATAAAAAAAAAAAAGAACTTGTAAATATATAATATATGTGTATAAATATATATATTTTTTTAGGTAATATTCTCAGTTACATGTCCACATCCTGATATATTTCTTGTGGCAAGAATTGAAAAAGTACTACAGGGAAGTGTTACACATTGTGCTGAGCCATATATGAAAAGTTCAGATTCTTCTAAGGTACTGTATCTTTTAAAAATTGTGTTGGTAAAATGCTTAGACAAAATTATTCTGTATTTGTGGTGTTATAGCTAAAAAAACTCAAAGTTGGGTTCCACTTTTTGGATGGCCAAAACTTTTAGATTAATTTTGTATGGCACAGTTTCTTTTTTAGTTGTCTGATGGCTTTAATTAAAGTGTTATAGATAAATTTTTTCATATTGCTTTTAAAAAGTTGAGATTAGCTTGTATACTGTAAAAAAAATTTTGTATACAGTGCTTTTTGTAGTCTTTTACATGGTCATTAAAGAGATTTTACAAAATAATAGTCATACAACTTCAAAAATAAAAGTTTGGGTTTTTTGAGCATTTGGAATATATAGGATGGGACAGACTTTCAGAAGTATAGGCAAAACTCCAGGGTTTCACAAACCTAAATGTGTTTTTACATACACATGAACAAATCTGTTCCCCATGTTTAACTTTTTGTATACCTAGTCAGATTCTTTGCTGCTTTGTGACTTATTTACATGTTTTGGTTATTCTATTTTAGAACCACTATACTGGCTTAAATCCTCTATATATTTACATATTAAACATTTTTTGTCCAATTAGATTCCATCATGCAGACAATAGTATGCATTCACATGTTTGTCTTCTGAAATGCACCATTTAAGAAGCTATTTTTGCTATTTGTCTTTTTAGTTGCTATTGCTTGTCAGAAATCGAAGTAATAAAACAAGAGTTTCAACTGCAGTAACTAAAAATGTCTGGTACTTTGTCACAGGCCCGAAGGTTGCAAGACATAAACATATCTGTTACAGCTCCAGTCAGCTACTGTTGAACTATTTTTCCTATTTTCCACAGTGCAAAATATAACAGGGAAGAGGGAAGCTTCAGAGTATAGTATTCAACAGACAAATAATGATCCCTGTTACCAGTTAATATAAAGATTCTTGCATTCACCTTAATGAGCATTATATGTTTCAGACCATCTTAGCATATATCAAACTAAATTATCTGTGTTTTGTAAGCAGCATTTTAATCTTTGTCATTAGTAACAGGCAGCTTTACAATCTAGGAAGCCATTGATTCATAGATTCCAAATCCAGAAAATGGACCATTGCAATTATCTAGTCTGACCTTCTGTATAACACAAGCCATAGAACTTCCCCAAAATAATAAAAATAAATAATTCTTCAAAATAATTTCTAAAGCATATTCTGACTAATAGTCAAAGAAAGACTTAAAAAAAAAAAATCACAGACTTATTTTTGGTGGCCTTTATTTACAAGGCCCTCAGCCAGGAAGTAGACTTAATTCTTTCTCTTGATTTGGTACCCAGCACTAGAGCAAGAATCATGTTGTCCTTTATTATAGATGGAACTGGTAGCAACACTTGTTAGGGTTGCCTACCGTGTGTTTCATTATAACCCCATTTTCAGTTGCTTATGTAACACTATATAAGTTTAACTGTTTGGGCTGAAATTTTTCTATTCTTGCTCTCTGCTCCAGGTTAAATTTTTTTCAGCAAAATGAAACAAAATCAATTTTTCCATCTCTCACAGACCTTCCTACACATCAGCTTCATTGAGCATGTGTCCATGCCCCACAGAGTTAGTGCTTCTGACAGGGAAAACAAAACCAGCAGTCTCTTTCGCCTAGGAGAAGGTGTGTTGGCTGGAGCAAAATCATTAGTTCTTGCTCAGTTCTTCCCAATTAGTGTAAAGGGTTATGAAGTGCATAGACTTGTTATTGATGAAGGCCTCATGTTTGCCAGTCTCCTAAGATACAAATGCAATTGCCCATATTTTACGGATGGGGTAACTGAGAAGTTGCATAAGGTCACAGTGGCATAGCTGGAAAAGAGTTGTCTCTAATATGAGGTATGCAAGTCTCATCCAAGGCACACTGCCTGTCACAATGAATGTTGCCAATCTATTTGCTTGACTGATCTGTGTGTAACCACTAGAACTCAGGATGCCTCAGTCAACATTCCTTTGCTGTCTAGCAAATAGCTTTATAATCCACTGGCAGAGTGTATGTTGTAACCCTCTCTAGTTGCTGATCCACAGAAGATAGCAGCCTACTACTGCTACCAGCTACTATTTTAGTTCAAGTGGTAGAGGTCTGCTACATATCTAAAGGTACTGGATTCCAGCCTTGCTGATGACCCATGTGGAGGCCATGTGATGGGATTTGTTGTCTTCATTAAACAAACAAATCTAGGAAATTGCACTCTCAAAACTCAGTTAAAAGAAAGCTATGGTTCCAAGTCAAACACTCAGAAATTAGGAAATTTCATAATTAAAGTTACCTGTGCAACTTTAATTTCACCTTGCTACTTGTGTATGTTCATAATAATACAAGCTTTAATTATGTGGTCTCATGCTATTTATTTTACAGGATCCCTGCCTCATTCATTCACCCACTCCATCTCTAAAAAGTCTAATCATCCAAGATATCTTCCTCCCCTGTGCTAGAGCCCTTCCCCGCCACATGGTAAGACTCCAGCAGTGGGGATTCAGAGGAGAAAGGCTCTGGCAGCTCTCCACTGCTGGAGCCCTTCCTCCACTGTGGGGAAAGGCTTGGCAACTCTGCCACTGGAGCCCTTCCCTGCTAAAGGGAAAGACTCTGCTAGTTCCCTGCTGCTAGAGCCCTCCCATGCCACGGGGAAAGGCTCTGGCTAGGGTGGGGGAGGCAGCAGGGAAAAGCTGCAGGGGCAGTGGCGAAAGGCTGTCAGCTCCCTTTTGCAGCCCTTTTCTGCTCAAGGAAAGATTCCAGTATCGAGGAAAGGCTGGCAGGTGGAAGCAGCGGGGAAAAGGCTCCTTGCCACAGTAAAAGGCTCTGGCAGTGGGTAGCAGCTGAAGCTTTTCTCTGACATGTATAGCTACATGTACAGTACACGTCACCGAAAGTGGTGTGCTGTGTAGACATAGCCTAAGATACAGCCTTGTGTGACCATCCACACACTCATCCAAGCTCTCATCATCTCATATCTTGATTACTTCAACATCCTTATTTTTGGCCTTGACAAATGCAATCTTGTCCCACTCATAACCATTCAGAATACTGCGTAAAAGCGAATTTTCCAAGTCCATAGCTTTGACCACATCAGCCCTGTTGATGTACCTCTTCAGTGGTTCCCTCTTCTCTGTTATATCAAATATAAGCAACATGTCTTCACTTTCAAGGCCCTTCCTGGCCTATCCCCGCCTTACCTTTTACCTCTCTTTCAAAAGGTTGACTCCTGCCTCCAACGGGCCCATGAAGTCAGCTTCCATCACCCACTTTTTAAAATTTATATTTTACTGACCTTTTCCCTCCCAAATTAAGGAGAGAACAGAACAAAAGACAAAAGTAAATGAATGGGAAGGGAGGGAAAGGGGGCAGGAAGGGGAAAGGAAACAGACATCTCAATCACCCACTTGATAAACTTTCAAACAAACACCTTTGTGCTTTCTCCAACACTGCCCTGCAGGCTTGGGATTTGCTCCCTGTAAACATCCACAAACCTAATTCATTATCCTCCTTCAAAACACTCCTTAAAATTCTACTTTGCCTTGAGGCCTTCAAAAAACTTGTCTGCTGGTGTGGTGAGAACACTGCCTGTCATGCTGGCCAATATTTTCTTATTGTTTCCTTGTACTTTCCCATTGATCTGTCTCTTTCCATCTGTTGCCTCTTGTCTTACACTCTCTGGGGCAGGGTCTGTCTTTTTTTCTTTTTCTTTTTTTAGTGTTTTTATAATGTTTAGCACAATGTGGTTCTGGTCCATGCCTGGGATTTCTAGGGACTACTATAATATAAATTATAATATTTTTCAACATATAGAATGGAAAATAAATATAGCAGTGAGGGTTTCTAAAAGAAACTGGACTGGGATGCAGTAGAGTTGGGTTCTGTTCCTGGTTCTTCCACAGACTTCATATGTAATGATGGGTGAGACTTCTATTTAAGAAAAAAAAAAGGCCAAATTAAATTGCACAGGCAGTGTTAATTCTGCTGTCATCATCTAACTTTTGAGTGCTTGACTTTGCAAATCTAGCCTTCTGTTAACTTTTTATGTGTAGGGACATACACCATATGAAACCTGGGGCTCTCCAATGCATATCTATCTAGTCAATATGCCCACATTTAGTATGTTACACTCAAGGCCTTATAGAATTTGGTGGGATCTTAAGGCCCATTTCTGCTTTGCATAAAATCCTATTTCATTCTGTTTCACTTGTCATTTTCTTGCAGTCTAGTGATGACTATAAACATTTGGACACTTACAAATTAACAAACAATAACAAAAAACTCCTTCCTCTATATGGCAGATGCTGCAGAGATGTCAACAATATAGCTCTAAAAGACAAAAGGTATCCAAATCACAAAATACATTTCCTTGCTACAGAATCAGACAAAACATACTGCTGAGTATTTTGACAGTGAGAGAGCAGAAGAAACATTTGCTCTCTGTAAGTAAGAGGTGGAAGGAGAGAGGCATAGCCCCAAGACCTCTTCTCCAGTCTGAAGTAAACTACAGGCCGACTTCTACTCTGCCTTCCTCATCTAGACCTTTGATTGCATCTCTGTAGAGTATCCAGTAGAAGGCACTATTAAAGGTACTACAGAAATGCAGTCAGAGAAGGCAAAGATCAAGTGGACCTGAAGTGGTAGTGTTTTCTTACAGAATGAAACAGGTGCCTTCAAAGAGTCAGCAGATTAGGTCCTTTTCACCTGTGGAATCAAAGAGAATGGCAGGTCCTGCTAATATCTTAAGGAACTATTAAAGAATTTGTGTTTTGTTTAATTCTTTTTGTTACCACTTCTCATGAATTTAGTAATACTGATAAAAGTTAAAATCTTTTAAGAATTGTTTTCTACTTGGTCTGAGCATAGACTTGTTTATTTTTTATGCATCTTCAACTCCTATATATTATTATTTGCAGGTTGCACAGAAAGTGTTGAAGAATGCTAAGCAGGCATGTCAGAGACTAGGACAATATAGAATGCCATTTGCTTGGGCAGCTAGGTAAAGGATGCAATTCTTGTCATTCACTACATTTTTCTGCTGATTATTTAACACAGTTTCCTACAAAATAACAGTGTAAGTCTCATTTGTCAAAATTCAACTTCCTATTTGTGGGATCTGTTCTTTCTTGGTTATTTCAGGATGGCCCTTTCTAAACTCTGTCATATCCCAGTCATAGATTTTTGGCAAATGAGACTTACATTTCTGTTTTTTGGTGGGATGGGTATTGTAGATGATTGTAACACCTAACCATACAAATAATTTAATTTTACCAACTTTTTTTCACTGACAAAAATTTTTTTCTTGCTTTTCTAAAAAGTAAATTGTCCTTGTTCTGCTTATAAAAATATTAGCTGTGAATATGGTGAAACTCACCTGGGTACAATTTTAAGAATATTAAATGCTTCACGTAGAGTGTGATACAGTCAAAATAGTTTCTTTACCTTATCCTCTTGTTACCAAAATTTAAAGAGAGAATTTGACTTTCAGGACATTGTTTAAAGATGCATCAGGAACCCTGGACAAAAATGCAAGATTTTCTGCTCTCTACAGACAAGACAGTAATAAACTCTCAAATGAAGACATGCTTAAGTTGCTAGCAGATTTCAGGAAGTGAGTATATAATTTCTTAATATTACAAAAATTTAATATCTTTCATCATTAACATAAATTAAAGCATCTGTTCCTTTCTTATGATGCATTTAAATTATGGCTGTCAAGCGATTAAAAACATTAATCGCGATTAAATAGTAATAGAATACCATTTATTTAAATTTTTGGATGTTTTCTATATTTTCAAATATATTGATTTTAATTACAACACAGAACACAAAGTGTACGGTGCTCAGCTTTATATTTATTATTTGATTACAAGTATTTGCGCTGTAAAAAAACAAAAAAAATTTTTTCAATTCACCTAATACAAGTACTGTAGTGCAATCTCTTTATCATGAAAATTGAACTTATAAATGTAGAATTATGTACAAGTCCACTCAGTCCTACTTCTTGTTCAGCCAATCACTCAGACAAAGAAGTTTGTTTACATTTGCAGGAGATTATGCTTCCTACTTGTTTACAATGTCACCTGAAAGTGAGAACAGACATTCTCATAGGACTGTTGTAGTCGGCATTGCAAGATATTTACGTGCCAGATGTGCTAAAGATTCATATGTCCCTTCATGCTTCAACCACCATTCCAGGGGACATGCGTCCAAGCTGCTGATGGGTTCAGCCCCTCACCTATAAAAGGTGAATCACCACTGGTCCGTGAGACTGGTGCGGTTGCGACGGCGTGGAGGCAGGGGCAGTGGCCCGCTCAGTGACAGTACTGGAACTTGTGGGGTGTACCTGTTACACTCCCACCGTTCCTCCCAGGCCACATCGGACAAACTGCCCCTGGCACCAGAGTCAGAGCACGGTGACGAATCTGATGTGCAGCAGGCCCCGACGCCCAAGGAGCTGTCCCCAGACAAGCAAGGGGAAGCTGACCCTCCCCCTGCAGTGCAGTAGTCTTTGTCGTCCCCAGTGGTGGGCCTCTCGCAAACAAGCAGCTGCCCCAACGACTTCAAGGAGCACTAGGCCTTACTCAAAAAGGTGGCTGCCGACCTGGACTTGGAGGTCAAGGAGCTAGTGGAGGAGTCCAATGACCTCTTTAATGTTGTACCCTCCTCCACCCTGGCCCGAGTTGCATTGCCTGTCCACCCAGGGGTCCTAAAAATTGCTGAGTCTTTGTGGCAGACCCCCCCTTCCATTCCACGTACCTCCAAGAAGGCAGAAAAGAAGTACTATGTTCCGGCAAAGGGATTCGAATACCTGTATACCCACCCTCCAGCGGGATACCTGGTCGTGTCAGTCGTCTACGAAAGGCACAGGCGAGCGGCACACCGAAAAATAAATATGCCAAGAGGCTGTACTTGTTTGGCAGGAAAATTTATTTGACAGCCAGCCTGCAAGTTTGGGTGTCTAACCATCACACCCTGCTAGGCAGGTACAACTTCAACCCGTGGGACTCCATCAGCAAGTTCAAGGAGGGCCTCCCAATGGACCGAGCCCACGAGTTCGCCACCTTAGTGGAAGAGGGCAAAGTGGTGGCGAGAGTTGTCCTCCAGGTGGCCTGGGACACTACGGACTCGGCGGCCAGGGTAGTCACCTCTGCAATGGTCATGAGGCACAGCTCCTGACTGCAGTCCTCCAGGCTGTCCCAGGAAGTGCAGGCTACTCTTAAGGACCTCCCATTTGAGGGAGCAGGGCTCTTCTCGGAGCTGACCGATGCACGGCTCCATGGCCTCAAAGACTCCCATGCCACCCTCCATTCCTTGGGCCTACACACCCCTCAGCAGTCTAGAAAGCTGTTCTGTCCCCCATATCCTCTGCCTCCATCGAGGTCCTGGGGTGTCCCCCGATCCAGTTGCTACAGGAAGAAGGACAGAGACAAAGGTTTAAGTGGCAGAACTCTTCATCTTCCCATTCCTCTGTCCAGCTTGGTTCTTCCAGAGGCAAAGGAAGCCAGAAATGGGCATTTTGAGGATGTGCCTGAGGATGGCGCCCCAGTCACTTCCCAGGATCTTCCCCGCCTGCTCTTTTCTCAATCACCTGTGCTCCTTGTGGTCGACCTGGTCGCAGCTGACAGTGGACCATTGGGTCCTCGACATAATATCTTCGGGCTACATCCTGCAAGGTGGAGCCAGATTGCCTGCCCTTTGCCAAGAAGCCCTCAGGCTATGGGACTTCTGTGTACAACATGACATCCATCTCATAGCCACACACCTTCCCTGGGGCCAGGAATGCCTTGGCATATCGCCTCAGCAGGACCTTCCCGTCTCGTCATGAGTGGTCTCTCCACCCAGAGGTGGTCTGTATCATATTCCAGAGGAGAGGTACTCCCCTTGTGGATCTGTTCGTGTCCAGATAAAACAGGAAATGCCACATTTTCTGCTTCTTTCAGGGGTTCGACAGAGGATCCCTGTCGGACGCTTTCCTGCTCCCGTGGTCAGGGGCTCTAATGTATGCCTCCTCCCCCCACCCCCCATTCCGTTGATCCACAGAGTTCTTGTGAAGATCAAGCAGGACAGGGCAAAGGTGATCCTTATAGCTCTGGCTTGGCTGCACCAATGCTGGTTTGGCACGCTGCTGGACCTCTCGGTGTCAGGTCCATTACAGGCACCACTCCGGTTGGATCTGCTGTCACAAAACCATGGCAGTCTTAGAATCATAGAATATTAGAGTTGGAAGAGACCTCAGGAGGTCATCTAGTACAACCCCCTGCTCAAAGCAGGACCAACGCCAACTAAATCATCTCAGCCAGGGCTTTGTCAAGCCGGGCCTTAAAAACCTCTAAGGATAGAGATTCCACCACTTCCCTAGGTAACCCATTCCAGTCCCATTCACCACCCTCCTAGTGAAATAGTGTTTCCCAATATCCAACCTAGACCTCCCCCTCTGCAACTTGAGACCATTGCTTCTTGTTCTGTCATCTGCCACCACTGAGAACAGCGTAGCTCCATCCTCTTTGGAACCCCCTTTCAGGTAGTTGAAGGCTGCTATCAAATCCCCCCTCATTCTTCTCTTCTGCAGACTAAATAATCCCAGTTCCGTCAGCCTCTCCTCATAAATCATGTGCTCCAGCCCCCTAATCATTTTTGTTGCCCTCCGCTGGACTCTTTCCAACTTTTCCACATCCTTCTTGTAGGGTGGGGCCCAAAACTGGACACAGTACTCCAGGTGAGGCCTCATCAATACCGAATAGAGGGGAATGCTCACTTCCCTCAAATGCTCAAAGGACCAAGCCATCCGCAAGTTGATGCAATTGTTCGTCGCGGTGGCCGACAGGATGAAAGATCGTCCAGTGTCCGCTCAAATAATTTCTTCTTGGATCACTGCCTGCATTCACTGCTGCTATGAACAGGCAAGGGTGCCACCTCCGGCGATCGTGACCACCCATTCAACCTCTTACACAGCTTTCCAACCCAAGTACCTATCCAGGACATCTATAAGGCAGCCACCTGGTTGTCCATCCACACGTTCACATCCTATTACGTGCTTATCTAGCAGGCCCGGAATGATGCTGGTTTTAGTAGAGCAGTGTTGCAAGCCACACGACCATGAACTCCAAGCCCACCTCTGAGGATACTGCTTGTGAGCCACCTAGAATGGAATCGATATGAGCAAGCACTCAGAGAAGAAAAAACAGTTACCTACCTTTCGTAACTGTTCTTTGAGATGTGTTGCTCATGTCCATTCCATTACCCGCCCTCCTGCCCCTCTGTTGGAGTTGCCAGCAAAAAGGAACTGAGAGGGCGTAGGGTCGGCAGCGCCTAATATTCCGATGCATGAGTGCAGGACTCAAGGTGGCACTGCTAAGGATACCGCTAAGGCAAAAGTCTGACGACTGTGCACGTGGGCGCGTTCACACCTAGAATGGAATGGACATGAGCAACACATCTTGAAGAGCAACAGTTATGGATGCACGACAGCTGAACACCTTCTGTCTCATAAGGCAAACTTGTGTTTAGGTCAAACATAACAAGGTGGTTAGCTTTGTCGTGCAGTGCTTGTATACGCTGTTGTCAAAGTGTTCTGTAGCATCTCAAAGGGTAGAGTGTAGGTATGTATGTGTGTTGGAATGTTGGGATATTGCTTTCTTTTCCTTCTGTATTTCTGATAGATTTTGGCAACTGACCTGACCTTTTTTGTTGTTTCTGTTTACAGACCTGAAAAGATGGCCAAGCTGCCAGTTATTTTAGGAAATCTAGACATAACAATTGATAATGTCTCTCCAGATTTTTCTAGTAAGTATTGATAAGCATTATTAAATAGTTGAATAAGCTTTTTTACTTCAAAATTTTTATTGTTTTTAATCTATTTTCAGATTATGTTAACTCATCATACATTCCCATGAAACAGTTTGAAAACAGTCCCAAGACAATAGTAACTTTCGAAGTGGAGGAATTTGTTCCCTGTATTCCAAAACATTCTCAGCCTTTCACCATCTACAACAATCACCTTTATGTTTATCCAAAGCACTTGAAATATGACAGTCAAAAGTCATTTGCAAAGGTGAGTGTAAGGAAAATACTAAACTCTTGTTGTGGACTGCAGTTCTATTCAGATATTAATGACCAAATATATATTCTGTTTCTATGATGATGGTTCTGAATAAATGTTTTTTTTTTTTTTTTTAAATATTGTTTTAGGCTAGAAATATTGCAGTATGCATTGAGTTCAAAGATTCGGATGAAGAAGATTCTCTGCCTTTAAAGGTTTGTCTGTGATTTTGGTATCTAATAGAAGAAAAACATTAAGATTTACTGGTTTAGAAGTAACACATTGTGGGCCTACACAAGGATTAGAGTTGGGATCTTTGTTTTTCCTTCTCTGTGGCAGTTGGATTGTCCTGGAGATGACTTGCTCATCTCTGAAAGGTAATGGGCAGAGCCACTAACCCCTGCTATTGGCCAGTCTTGGTGAAAATATTCCCACTGGTCTTTTTATTTCTATCCTCACCTGAATGAAGCTTCCACAGAAGAAGCCTGTTGCAATGTGGGGTGGTTTGCTCCTACTTACGAGGCAAAGCTTTAGAACATTGACTGACTCAAGTGTATTAGGCTTCCTGACTAGGCTTGACTGGCTGACTGCCACAGTGGAATAGGGAGAAAGTTGCCTGAGAGAGCCTAATGCTGGTTTTCTGGTGTTAGGCGGGGCTAAAAGTGAATGATAATTGCTACAGTTCCATAAAGAGGAAAAAATTATAATCCTTCCTTAACTGCTTCTCACTAACAATAGGCTTTCTGAATGGGGCTTTCACTCTATATTTTAAATCATTTAGCATTACATATTTTGATGTACAATAAACTGTAATAATAAAACATTGTTTCTGTTGCTAAATAAAATGGGAGAGCAGCTATGTACCATTCCAGAAATTCTTTAGACCTAAATTTTCAAAAGTGACTAATGAATTTGGGGGTGTCAGTTTTTGAGTGCCCAATTTAAGAAGCATTTAGGAGACTTGATTTTAAGTAAGTGTAGAGCACCTGTCATCTGAAAATCAAGGTGACTAAAAGTTGGGCATCAAGAAATTGAGGCACCCAAAACCACTAGTTCCTTTTTAAAATGTAGGCCTTAAAATGTGGTTCTTAAAATGTCTCCAGCACAGACCCTCTCTTCAGGGCCCAACACAAATACTACCTCCAGAGAATCCTACTTGAAAAGTAAGGAAAAGAAGCATCATTCTGGCACTGAGGAGGTGTGAAGGAAGAGAAAAAGAAGCACATTCTTTCCTCCTGATCAGCTCCCCAGTGCAGGTTCTTTCTATGATGACTGTGCCGGAGCAGCAGCATCAGTAGCTCTTGGTACCAGAGCTGCCAGTGCAGATGCGATCACTGTGGATCTCAGAAGGTTCACTTTACTGGAAATCGCTAGGACCTTTTCCCTGTCTACATGCTGCAGTCCAAATAATAACTCCATTACTGCAGATTATTCCTCATCTTGTCTGGAACCATCACCCAATCCTCCCCATAGGGTCATCTCACTGCAGGATTGGTACAGGGACACCCTTAGTGCCATTTGGGGTGGATTTGAGAGGCACGCTGATTTCAGCACCTGGGGGACTCCAAGGGGTTTGGCCCCTGTAGCCTTCCCACAGATACCAGATCTTTGGAGGGACCTTTATACAAGGTCCTCTCCAGTTAATAATATGAGATTATATTCAAGAGTGTAGTCAGGTCCTTATTGAATCTGAAATACGCAAGCTATCTGAACCTCGTGCTGTGGGAGATGCCCCATCAGTCCTGCCATTAGTGCTCACAACATTGTCACAGCCTTCTGTACCAATCTCAGAACTGAGGAAGCTGATCCCTCACCAACATTCTCTCCTACCTCCACCTGACATGCCCCACCAGTGGCTGATGTGCAGGTTGATTTGGGTCCCCTAGATGATGGAAAATCCTTTATTGGGGACACAAACAATGCCATAGTTCTCCTCGTGGTCCTATTGACGCCTCTGCAATATCTCGACCTGATGGACTACAAACAGTTCCAGGAGTATCTCAGGAGGAAGGGAAATAGTGTCCAGCTACCTACAGAGACAATAGTGGCAGAGCTTCCTCATCCCCTTTTTTATATCCTCCAAGTCTGAATGCAAGTCAATGTCTCTTACCCGGGGCTTACACCTCCAGTCTTCTCTGGCAGTCTCCAGGAAAGCACACAAGATGTATCCCGTTGCAGCCGATGTTTCCATTTCTTGAAAAGTCACCCAACCCCAAACTCCCTAGTTGTTTTAGTTTTGAACCTCCCATTCCATTTCTACCAACAGAGAGGGTAGCAGGCTGAGATGCCTCTGGATGTAAGACCTACTAGTCAGGTTCTCTTTGCATGAAAGTTTCCAAGTGTGGTGGCCAAGTACCATTATGCCCTCCAGGTTGCCATTAACCCCATGTTGGAAGCTCTACCAGACAAGTAAAAGCAAGCAGCGAGATCTGGTTATAGAGGGTTGCATAGTGGTTTGATGCACTGTTAGGACAGCCTATGACAACTCAATGCCTGTTCCAGAGCCATGCCACAGAAACTTCCCTACATAGGTATTCCTGGATACATTCATTGGGGATCACTTTGGAGAGTAAGATCAAGGACCTTCTGTTTGAAGGGCAAGGTCTTTTCAGCAAAAAGTAGATTAATGATTCAAAAGGATGAAAGTTGCCAGGGCTAGAGCTCGGTCCCTTGACCTCATTCAACCCTTGTTCCTCTTAGGAAACCACCAGCATATTCCTCCTTCAGATATCAAAGGCAGGGAGTGGCCACATCCCAGAACTTCCCCTCCTTGAGCCTTTAACTTGACCCCCCCCCCGCCTTTTAAAGGAAACCGAAACAAAAAAAGCAAATGTGTTTCTTTACAGTCCACCTTCTCTGTCACCAAAAAGCAGGTTTAATGTTGCAGTTGAGAGCAGAGTTAGTCTTCCTGAGTTCTCTTCTTTCCATCCCCTCCTTTTGAGTTCTGTCTGTCCTAGTTTAACACTGCCTTGTGCATGACTACTTGCATTTACTGGGTTTTAGAGAACATTCACGGCAGATATGCCATCCAGTTCTCTACCAGTCCACCTTCCCTGAACCTCTTCGGGGACACTTCTCACAAGGAAGTCCTGTGGGATGAAGTGGACTCCCTCTTCTCAAAAGGAACCATAGAGGAAGTCCTTCTATGAACATCAGGGGAAGGGCTTCTATTCTAGGTATTTCCTGGTTCCAAAGTCCTTGTCTACACTACAGAGTTTTGTCAACGCAAGTTACACTGGCGTATAGCCACCGCTGTAATTAAACTGCTGTTGCATGTCCACACTGTACTCTTTGTGTTGGTGGAGCACATCCACAATAGCAGCTCTTGCATCAACACAGAGAACAGTGTACTGTGGGTAGCTATCCCACTGTGCAACTGGACGCAGGGTGCTTTGGGAAGGGTTTGCAGTACCTCCTGGGGCAGGTACAGCATCACATGATGAAGGTTTCTCAAACCCATTGTTCCATGGGCATCCTACTGGATTGCCAGATGCTTTTCAACTGCCCTGGTAACCTGCAACCCAGCCATCTCTGTCAGAAAGCATGGATCCTGCACTGCTGTTCAGTATTGTGCTGTGCATTATGAACACAAGTCTATAAAAGGAGCTCAATGTGGGGCTATTTGGCCGAGGGATGCCTTGAAGGAACATATTAACACTGAGCCACAGTCATGTGTGTTGCTGTAGTGTGCTGAGCCTGGCATTGTTTGTTTGCACTGTACTATGAGCCTTGTAATGATGGCTCTGTGTGTCCGAAAAGTAACACATTTTAAATCACTTTTTAAAGTAGTGCTCGGTAATATGACCAAACTGACATTGCTGAACACTAACACGAGAAGCCTACAGAAGTGTGGGGAAACGGCAGCGTGTGTGACAGGGAGTGTGTGTGTGTGTGTGTGTGTGTGAGAGAGAGAGAAACAGAGACAGAGTGATTGTTGGGGAAGTGTGTGTGTCGGGGAAGAGTGAGTGTGTCAGCATGCTGTCTTTTTAAGTTCAGACAGCAGCTGGAAGCAACCAATCCTGAGGCAGAAGCTGGTCCACAGACAGCTATTGTGCCCCTGTCCCCTCCACACCCCAGCTCAGGGGAGACCAGTACACCGCGGCGGGGTGGGGTGGGGGAAGGGGGACACGCTGACAGCCTCCATCTCCCTCCCTGGCTCTGTACAGCACAGCATGAGTCTCTCTCCCCTCTCACCCCCCCGCAGCAGCACGCCCTGCCTGCCTGTCTGCCACTGCAGTTCTAGTGCCCGGGAGAGCAGGATTCTGTGTTAATGTTCTGATTCTGTGATTCTGTCTGAGTTTTCCCACCCCCTCCTCTGTAGTCCAGGCAGGAGTGTGCTTGCTGCCCAGAGCTGCATGCTCAGCTGGGCAGTAGCTGTGTGAGCTCTGCATGCTGAGGAATTTCAACACTTCCTGAAGCTTTGAAAGGAGAGGGGTGCATGCCTGTGTAGCTGGATGCAGGGCAGCAGAGTTCAAAATAGCTCTGGTCATGGTGGGCATTGCAGAATACCTCCTGGAGGCCAGTTACGACCAACACAGTGTCTACACTGACACTTCGTCAATCTAACTTTCCTGCAAAAAGCTCTATGCCTCTTGTCGAGGTGGTTTTTATTTTGTTGGCAAAACAGGAGAGTTTTGTTGGCAGGAGGAGCATTGTAGTGTGTACAACTCTACTGTTTTGTCGGCAAAAGCTGCCTTTTGATAACAAAACTATATAGTGTAGACAAAGCCTAAGACAGTGAATGGTCTCAGACCTTTTCTGAATCTCAGAAACCTGAACGGATACATCAAGACCTCTGTTTAAAATGCTAACCAACCATTCCCTCCTCTCAAGGAGACTGGTATGTGAGACTCACTTGATCGATGCTTATTTGCATGTGACCATCAGAAAAAAGCCGTTCAGATACCTGAGTTTCAGCATTGGAAACAAACATTTCAATACACGATACTCCTTTTTCAGCTTGTACATAGATCTAAAGGTCGTCACAAAGTGCCTGGCTGTGGTAGCTGCCCACTTAAGATGCCAGGGGTCACATGTCTTTATCTATGACTAGGTACATTGTGGCCTCCATTACTGTAATATTTAGGCACCTCACAATCTTATAATTATTTATCCTCATAACGTCCCCCTGAGTTAGGGAAAGAGTATTATCCCTATTTTAAAGATATGGAACTGAGGCAGAGAGAGACAAAGTGACTTGCCCAAGGTCACACAAGAAGTCTGTGGTGAAAATGATAATTGAATCCAGGTCTCCGTCTCAGGCTAGGACATTTAGTACTGGGCCAGCCATTCTCCCTCTCTAATAAGAGACAAATCACAATAGGGAATGACAGAATCATATTTAAAACATGCAAGCCATTCATCACCAAAGGCCTGCAGTTAAACTGGGAAAAGTCTACTCTATCTCCTTTTCAAAAAAGCATGTTTAATGGACAGTGGTGGAACGGAAAGGAGAGATTCCTCGGCATCCAGAAAACACCAGCCTAAGAGCCTACCTGAATCAACCTACAAAGTTATTCCTTAGGCTAATGGCTGTCATGGCAATCATGACATGCGACACACTATATATATGCCTGCCTACATATGATACTGCTGCAAAATTGGCTGGTTCAATAATTAATTAGCCACCTCCATACTCAGGAACGGGAAATTCAGTCTCTTGAGGGAAAACACACAATGCTAGCTACACTACACAAGAGCAGTATACATCTCAAGTTCAGGAATTCTCATTAGCCTCTCTAAAATGTGCACCTGGCTGCTATCTCAGCACATTACCAGTCAGAACAGGGAGAAACAATACTTTCTTCTCCTACAGTAGCCAGATTCCCAAAAGGACTCACTAAAGCTTTTACCCCAGTGAGAGAACCACCTCATTACTGGGATTTAAATTTAGTGCTCTGGCCTTCCATCTGCCCATCAACAAGGAACACCAAATCCCATAAGTGTGAATCTACAGAGGTACTCTTGAAGAACAGCAGTTATTGGTAAAGTGGCCTCTTTTTAACTGAACCTAATCTTTGAGCAAATGAACATTTCTTCGCTTTCCATTCTTTGTTTTAAATTTCTCCAATTTGTTTTTAAAATATTCAATTTTAGTATAATCGTTCAAACTTATTTTAATACAGTGCACTTGTCCACATCCCACAGTCCAAAGGATATTAATACAAGATTATTTTTTTTTAACACTTTGAGTTTTAGCACAGTATCCATTGTATTTCCCGATAGTAAAAAGAGTCTAAAACTTGATTAATATGTGCCATGAGCTATAAAAAATTGCATTGCAAAACTTTATTTTTAAAGGAGATAATGTAAGAAAAAATAAAATACTTTATACTCTTGACAGTAAGGAGAAATATAAGTTAAGACTGATAAAGCACCATTTTTTCCCCTCTCCTGATTCTTAGTGTATCTATGGTAGACCAGGTGGACCAGTGTTTACAAGAAATGTGTTGGCCAATGTTTTACATCACCACCAAAATCCAGAGTTTTATGATGAGGTAAGCAATTCTAATTGAGACTTCACTTTTACTGGCTTTCAGTATGTATTTTTACAAGTTTCACAGATAGCAAAACAGACTAATGTGGAGATGGTGTGCCCATTTGGGGAGAGGGGTAAAGTGTATCATGTATTTAATTTCTTAACTTCAGAAGTTTCTTTATAAGTTTTTATTTAATGTAAATTGAACTCAAGCTCTAATTGTAATTGAAAAAACAATGTTGTAGTATTAATTATGCTTATTGCTTCATTCACTTTTACATTATGGAAATTAAATTAAACTTTTTTGATGTATTTATTTATTTTCATGCTGGCTTTGCAAAAACATTAAAATCAGACCCTGTCATTATCTTTCAAACTATTACTTCTACATAATTAATGTAAACCCTAACATTGTATGACTGCATTCTTAAATCTTTCTTCAAATCTCATTGAAACCAAGTGTTGTTCTCAGGCCAGAGTGGACAACTGCATGCTTGTTGTACATTAACTAGTATGATGTGCCTCTGCATGACTGAAGACTTTTTCTTCACAAAAATCACTGAAGCTGATGTTTATCTGCCTTTCAGATTAAAATAGAATTGCCCACACAGCTACATGGAAAACATCATTTGTTTTTCACATTCTACCATGTCAGCTGTGATAATTCAAGCAAAGGCAGTACCAAGAAGAAAGATGTCATTGAAACACAAGGTTTGGCTTGTTGACCCTTTTTACTGTTAAGAATGGTTTAGCAGATTTCAAAAAGTGCATTTAGCTGGTATACTGGATACCTGTTGCATTGATGCAGGTAATTCTGTAACATTAATTATAGTGAAAAAATAGATTTGCCATGTGAAATATTTATCCTTAATTTCAGTTTTTTTAAGAATTATGAATTCTTTTGAGTGTCAAGCAAATTAAAATATTTTACAATTTTTTACCTGAAGATGAGGATACATTCTTTTTTTAACATTTTTAGCTATGTTTATATTCTTTGTTCAACAAGTTGGGTCTTTGTAAACCAGAAACCATGTAACCGTGTATATGCTCTAAATAGAGAGGAGGCCACTGAAGCTCTCATATAGGCCTTTAATTAAAAAATACATAATATATGTAAAATATTAATTCCCTTTTGTTTCTTGTAGTTGGCTATTCTTGGCTTCCATTATTAAAAGATGGGAGAGTAGTGACAAATGAGCAGCACATTCCTGTATCAGCTAATCTTCCATCAGGCTATCTTAGCTATCAGGAACTTGGGATTGGCAAGGTATAGTATTTAGATAGGTATATAGGTATATTTTTTTCTCTGTGAAAAGAGAATACAAGAAATAAAATGAGCTAATGTTCAGTTCTAAGCTTTGTAAAAATTTTAAGTAGCCGTTTTCCAGTCAAAACATTTATTTTTATGACTCTTCCAAGATACAGATTGTGTGACATAGAATGTATTGCAGAAGAGATGTAACTGATGTGGAGTTCTAAAATAAATAAATTAGAGAAATCATATGAGCAAATCCTGTCATTTTGCTTCACAAGGATTTGAGTCAACCTGCTCCCATATAGATTTTTATGTAATCAAGTGTTTTTTTTCTGTTATCCCTTGTGTGTGGTGTCTGAGAAGCTTTTAAATATTGTGATAGGGTTTTTTTGTAATAGTGACAAATTGGATGTTGTCTGTGTGCAGAGAAAAATAGACTAATAACCATAAAAATTTTTTAAAAAAGAACATTTGTGCAATATTCTGTATTGATTCCTGCACCTGGTATAAGAAGAATTCCCTATATACCAAATCTGTTCTTTCTCTCTGGATACACTGAAAGGTCCTCCATTTGTTTCAAAATGCAGTGGTAAAATTGTTGCCATTTGTTTAGTTAGTTTATTTTTAAGTTACATATACTAAAGATATAATTTTTTTATTACCATAGTTTTGGGCTTTTTATTTAGAGCCTCTTTAGTGGCTCTGTGTGTGCTGGGAATATGCATTTGTGTAGCAGAATACTATTAGGGAAGATAATAAGCATTTCAAGAGTATTCCATTTGCACCCTAAATATTCCCTTGGAGTTTTATAATCTAGAATAGACAGACCAAGACACTCTTTAATATTGGTGTTTGTTCAGCAAGTGATGCAAATGTTTAGTTGTGGTTGCTCCACACACCCATGAACTGGGAATATATGTGCGTCATTAAGTTGATGATTTGTGGGCCAATATTTTGTTCAGGGAAGAGAGTGCCTAACTGATGGTCCATGCATACTAATTCCAAGGTCTGGCCACTTCATCTCATCCAATGAAAAACTTCCCAATTAGACCGTGACATACTTTAAATTAAATTTAAATACACAAGAAGGCTTTGCAAATTCATCTGAAGTTCTTTTCTTAACTTTTATTAGAATGTCACCTTATCCATGCACTTCTCTTTCAATAAACCTCTCACCCAAGAATAGCCCTTGTTCCACAAACTGAATCTTGGAGCTGCTAAAATCCTACCTGCCAGCATTGTCAAAGCAAAATCTGTAGATTATAACTTTACATAAAATCATAAAAAGATGCCAGTGCAGAAGGGTCAGGGGGAGAGATGCAGAAAGTAAAAGGGGAATTCATTGAAGGGGGAATGAGGCAAGGGGGGAGGGGGAGGCCGGAACTCAACTGAGAAGAGGGAATTAATTGGGAGAATTGTTTCTTCCCCTTCTGTGTCCAGTCCTCCCCACCACCACCTTTTCACTCTCCAACTTCCTCCCCATCTCCTTGCTTTTCATAATCCAGCCATGTCTATCCCACCCTTCCCTTAATTTTAGGGAAGCACTTAGCTCTTCACCTTCTCCTCCCAAGTCTTAGCATCCGGAGGACTAGAACGTCTAGATGCAGGGTCAGGGATGCTAGAACAGTTTGTATAGTGTGGGTGCTGAGAGCCATTGAACCAAACTAAACCCTCTATATGATGGAAACCACTTCAAGCCAGGGGGTGTGGCAGCATTCTTAGCATGCCTAGTTCTCGCACCTATGCGCAGGGCAAGCAGGAAACAACAGCTCCCCAACAGGATCTCACTTTAGAGAGCTGAGTACTGTTCTGACATTCCCAAATGAGAGGGAAAGGGAACACTGACTGCTACACATTCTGAGACACCAGTTTATCTTAGTGCAAGCAGCAGCTCTGATTGACTGTCCTTCTCAAGAACAGCCAATCAAATGAGGATTTCCTGTGGTCCAGGAGGTTTCCCCATACACTTAAAGGAGAGTCAGAAAACCCATATCTTACATGAAAAGTCCACTGAGTTAATTAGCATACATAACCCATAAAGTTCATCCATCTGCAAGTTTTTCATGTGATGCCAATACTATGGGACAGTTTGTCTTTAAAAAGAACCATTTCTAATTGAGTAACTACATACATACTTCATAATGATTTTTAGTGGCATTGCCTTCCAGTTATTCATTGCACGATTTTACTTGATATGTACAAGTTTACAGTTTATAAGACAGTCTGAAATGTCCATATATATGGTATGCAAACCACTGTCCTGTTGTTTTGGGTTGGTATGCTGACATGATATATTATTTTTCCTCTTTGTGTGCAAACAGCATTCTGGTCCTGAAATTAAATGGGTAGATGGAGGCAAACCATTGTTAACAATTTCTACGCATCTAGTTTCTACTGTCTACACACAGGTAAGTTTAAAACCAAAACAAATATTTTATGATTAATGTGTCTTTGTAGCATGAATACAATATATAAAGGAATTTTTCAAACACACAAAAGAAACACACAAAAGGCTGCCAACTCCTATTTTGTGCCTCTGAAAATCTCCCCCATAGTTAATATATAAAACGTACTGTATGCTACAGTGGATTTTAAAATGATTATCCAGAATACAAAGCCTTTTGTCTAAGTCATCAGTTCACATTTGAGTCCAGTCCCATTTTTGACCAAAGTGAAAAGTGCCAGTCTCAATCCAATTCCAGTTGTTCACATTAAAACCATCACAGTGTTAACTGACATGCTTGTTGGCAGTGTAAGTAGAGAGCTAAAGGACTGAATGGTCATGAAGAGTGATCTAGCATCTGACAGCTAAAAGTGGTTCTTTCAGGTCAGCTTGAGATATAAAAGCGTGGCAGTGTGAGAAAGCTGCACGGACAATACCTTTACTGTATTGATCTGAAGATAAATATGATTTTAATCTCAGCTACTAACTTGGCATCTTTGACAAATACTAAAAACATTTACTTAAAATTTAAAAACAAAACAAAACTGTAGTTACCTTTGCACTGCTGAATGTGGCTGTCTTCACATATACTTGTATCTGTAGATTACTATATTTTGGATTAGTATTTTGGGTTCTGTACTGATAGAAACAAATACAGGACTTAAACAGTACATGCTTATTACTGTTAATCAGGGCAATTGTAATAATTTTTTTCTCCCTGTCAATTATTTTTAAGGAAATATACATGCCATTTTGTGCAATGATTGTTCAGTAATGGATCCATTTAATGTGGCTGAAGTTTTTGGCTGTTTGTTATGCACCTATTTTATATTGGCACTTGGAAGTGCTAACTGGAAACATATATATATATATATATATATATATATATATATATATATAAAATCAAAAGAGGAACACAGCAATGTTATCTGCATTTTTATATATGCATTGCTTTGTTCCTCTTTTGATTATGGAAGTAAACTTCAGTTATTGCTGATTAACTTTGGTTCTCTTGTTTTTGGTAGGACCAGCACTTACACAACTTTTTTGAGTACTGTCAGAAAACGGAGTCTGGAGCCCAGGCCTTAGGAACTGATCTCGTAAAGTATCTTAAGGTACAAAACAGCAGTGATATAACAGATTTAATAAAATTGGGAAATTGGGGAGAGGACTGTGGTCCTATCAATTGAGGGGTGGGGCTGCAAATCAGGATGTGATAATGATGGAGTTTTGCTAAGTTTAGCCCCCAGTCACCTCAACCACCTTCTCTCAAGATTGATATAGCTTGAACAAAAAAGTAAGGTTCCCACAGGAATGTTAATTTAGCCAAATTGGCCAGAATTTTAAAATAGATGCTGAAGGCCCGGCACCTAAATCTATTTATTTTCGTAAGTACATGCAGCTCTTCTTGACTTAATTGTGGGTACTTAGCCCCTCAGAAAATCAAGCCACTTTTTAAGAGGCTGAAATATGGATTTAGGGGCCAAACTTTATGCATCAGCATCTTGGCCACTGTGACTACATTAAGGTTAACAAAACATCAGCTTCAACATGTTGCCTCTGGAGACCAGAAAAATAGTATTGTGGTTAGGCACAGGACTTGGAGTCCAGAGACCTAGTACTATTCCTGGCTTTTCCATCAATTTTCTGTGTGACTTGTACAAGTCACCTTAATCTCCTTGTGCTTCACAGAGGATGATTGTCTGCATCACAGAAATGTAGTAAGGCTAAATTAATGGGTGTTTGTAAGGTATTTATCATCTGTTACTTTACTCTCAAAGCTACAACTGAGATTAGGGTCTTCATTGTGCCTGGGCACTGTGCATACACACAGTAAGACATTATCCCTGTTCTAAAGAATTTACAGTCCAAATAAGCAAGGCTTAGAACGGGTGGAAGAAAGGAAATAGTATTATGTACATTTTAAATATGTAGTTGAGACACAGATGATGTAACTTGCCTAATGTCATGCAGAAAGTCTGGAAAAGCTGAGAATTGAAGCCAGCTCTTCTGTGTCCCAGTGTAGTGCATTAACCACAAAACCATCCTTCTTTCCTGAAATTATTTTTAAATCATCAAATGTTAAGTGCCAAATAAATAGACAGCAGTATTATTATATTTAATATATAGCACTTCCAATTTTCAGTTTTAACCAATAATCACCAATAAAACACTCCGATACAAAATAAATGAAAACAATGTTTATCCAGTCAGTAAACACTGCGGGGGGAAAAAACAGAGATAGTTTCTTGTATCTAAGGGCTTGTCTACGTGGAGCAGTAATGCGGACTACAGGGGTGTGATTTCTGAATTCCAGTAACGTGTATGCATTAACTCAGTGATACTCAGAACGTGGCTCTTAAGCCGCAAGATGCTCTTTAATGTGTCTCCTGTGGTTCTTTGCAGCACATGTTATTAAAACACTGTGTGATTTAATTATTAACCAATCAGGATGCTTTTACCATGTTATTAACCAATTGTAGTTGATAAAATAATAATACTTGTTCAGTCATTTTGCTGTGAAAATTATATATATATTTTCCCCGGTCATACTATTTAAATATGAATATATAACACTATAGTAAATGAAACAATGAACTCACACTACTGTGGCTCTTTTGGGTAATGTTGATCACTAATTTGGCTCCTGAACCACTGAGGTTCAAGTATCACTGCATTGACTGGTCCATGTAGAC
The DNA here is from genome assembly GCF_002925995.2 of Terrapene triunguis. Classification (NCBI taxonomy): domain Eukaryota; kingdom Metazoa; phylum Chordata; order Testudines; family Emydidae; genus Terrapene; species Terrapene triunguis. Next base: position 22,906,561 of record NW_020664372.1, on the reverse strand, counting down.
CCTGCTAGTATGCACTAAAGGTTCCCTAGTGCACTTTATCATAGTTTATTGCACCCAATGCGGCATGCATGATTACCTGCCCTATGGGCAAGTGGCGTATGTGTTCATTCGATGCAAGGAATTCCTGGCCTTCAGAGACCATGTACGGGCTTTGGAGACCAGGGTGGCTGAGCTGGAGGAGCTAAGGGAGACAGAGAGGTACATAGATGAGACTTTCTAGGACACAGTAGAACGGTCCCATCCCCGGTCTGACAGCCTCTGTGCTGTTGAGGAAGATGAAAGCCTCAGGTAAGGAGAACATCCAACTGAGGGAAATGTGCGGTGGCCATCACGACCCCGGAGCCCAAGGCTTCCCGCAGCTCCCATTGTCTAGGAACAGCGAATCACGGCCACTGGGAGCTGCGGGGGGCCATGCCTGCAGGCGGTCAATATAAACACGTCTCCTGGCCTCCCAGGGGATTACCCTGGTGGGCTGTGTGCTGAAGGTTGCCGACCCCTGCTCTATGTCCTAGTAAGGAGGATAGTATGGAAGATGAAATACAGGTAGGATCTGATGAGAAACAGTCAAATGAAAAAAAGTCTTATTCAATTACACCATGTAATGGGAGACAGCTAAAAAGTGACAAGCTTTTAAAGTGCTTATATACCAATGTTAGAAGTCTAAATAATAAGATGGGTGAACTAGAGTGCCTTGTATTAAATGAGGATATTGATATAATGGGCATCACAGAAACTTGGTGGAATGAGGATAATCAACGGGACACAGTAATACCAGGATACAAAATATATCGGAAGGACAGAACAGATCGTGCTGGTGGGGGAATGGCACTATATGTGAAAGAAAGCATAGAATCAAATGAAGTAAAAATCTTTAATGAACCAAACTGTACTATAGAATCTCTATGGATAGTAATTCCATGCTTGAATAATATGAATATAGCAGTAGGGATATATTACCAACCACCTGACCAGGATGGTAATAGTGACTGTGAAATGCTCAGGGGAGAGACTATTAAAATAAAAAACTCAATAATAATGGGGGATTTCAACTATCCCCATATTGACTGGGTACATATCACCTCAGGATGGGATGCAGAGATAAAGTTTCTTGACACCTTAAATGACTGCTTCTTGAAGCAGCTAGTCCTGGAACCCACAAGAGGAGAGGAAATTATTGATTTACTCCTAAATGGAGCACAAGATCAGGGCCAAGAGGTGAATATAACTGGACCACTTGGTAATAGTGACCATAATATTAAATTTAACCTCCCTGTAGCAGGGAAAACACCACAGCGGCCCAACACTGTAACATTTAATTTCAGAAAGGGAAACTATACAAAAATGAGGAGGTTAGTTAAACAGAAATTAAAAGGTACCGCACCAAAAGTAAAATCCCTGCAAAGCTGCATGGAAACTTTTTAAAGACACCATAATAGAGGCTCAACTTAAATGTATATCCGAAATTAAAAAACTTAGTAAGAGAACCAGAAAAGAGCCACCATAGCTAAACAACAAAGTAAAAGAAGCAGTGAGAGGCAAAAAGGCATCCTTTAAAAAATGGAAGTTAAATCCTAGTTAGGAAAACAGAAAGGAGCATAAACTCTGGCAAATGAAGTGTAAAAATATAATTAGGAAGGCCAAAAAAGAATTTGAAGAACAGGTAGCCAAAGACTCAAAAAGTAATAGCAACAAAATTTTTAAGTACATCAGAAGCAGGAAGCCTGCTAAACAACCAGAGGGGCCACTGGACAATCGAGATGCTAAAGGAGCACTCAAGGATGATAAGGCCATTGCGGAGAAACTAAATGAATTCTTTGCATCGGTCTTCACAGCTGAGGATGTGAGGGAGATTCCCAAACCTGAGCCATTCTTTTTAGATGACAAATCTGAGGAACTGTTCCAGATTGAGGTGTCATTAGAGGAGGTTTTGAAACATTGATAAACCAAACAGTAATAAGTCTCCAGGTATTCACCTGAGAGTTCTGAAGGAACTCATATGTGAAATTGCAGGAATACTAACTAGTCTGTAACCTATCATTTAAATCAGCTTCTGTACCAAATGACTGGAGGATAGCTAATGTGATGCCAAGTTTTAAAAAGGGCTCCAGAGGTGACCCCGGCAATTACAGGCTGGTAAGTCTGACTTCAGTACTGGGAAAACTGGTTGAAACTATAGTAAAGATCAAAATTGTCAGACACATAGATGAACATAATTTGTTGGGGAATAGTCAACACTAGAATTCTTTGAGGGGGTCAACAAGCACGTGGACAAAGGGGATCCAGTGGATATAGTGTATTTAGATTTTCAAAAAGCCTTTGACAAGGTCCCTCTCCAAAGGCTCTCAAGCAAAGTAAGCAGTCATGGGATAAGAGGGAAGGTTCTCTCATGGATTGGTAACTGGTTAAAAGATAGAAAGCAAAAGGTAGGAATAAGTCATCAGTTTTCAGAATGGAGAGAGGTAAATAGTGGTGTCCCTCAGGTGTCTGTACTGGGACCAGTCCTATTCAACATATTCATAAATGATTGGAAAAAGGGGTAAACAGTGAGGTGGCAAAATTTGCAGATCATACAAAACAACTCAAGATAGTTAAGTCCCAGGCAGACTGCGAAGAACTACAAAAGGAGCTCTCAAAACTGGGTGACTGGGCAACAAACTGGCAGATAAATTCAATGTTGATAAATGCAAAGTAAAGCATATTGGAAAACATAATCCCTACTATACATATAAAATGATGGGGTCTAAATTAGCTGTTACCACTCAAGAAAGAGATCTTGGAGTGATTGTGGATAGTTCTCTGAAAACATCCAGTGGCAGTCAAAAAAGCGAACAGAATGTTGGGAATCATTAAGAAAGGGATAGATAATAAGACAGATAATATCATATTGCTCTACATAAATCCATGGTATGCCCACATCTTGAATACTGCATGCAGATGTGGTCACCCCATCTCAAAAAAGATATATTGGAATTGGAAAAGGTTCAGAAAAGGGCAACAAAAATGATTAGGGATATGGAACGGCTGCCATATGGGGAGAGATTAATAAAACTGGGACTTTTCAGCTTGGAAAAGAGACGACTAAGGGGGGATATGATAGAGTATATAAAATCATGAGTGGTGTGGAGAAAGTAAATAAGGAAGTGTTATTTACTCCTTGTAACACAAGAACTAGGGGGTCACCAAATGAAATTAATAGACAGCAGGTTTAAAACAAACAAAAGGAAGTATTTTTTACACAACACAGTCAACCTGTGGAACTCCTTGCCAGAGGATGTTGTGAAGGCCAAGACAATAACAGGGTTCAAAAAAGAACTAGATAAGTTCATGGAGGATAGGTCCATCAATGGCTATTAGCCAGGATGAGCAGGGATGGTGTCCCTAGCCTTTGTTTGCCAGAAGCTGGGAATGGGCGACAGGGGATGGATCACTTGATGATTACTTGTTCTGTTCATTCCCTCTGTGGCACCTGGCATTGGCCACTGTTGAAAAACAGGATATTGGGCTAGATGGACCTTTTGTCTGACCCAGTATTGCCGTTCTTATAGTGCTGTTTGAAACAGTACTATGTTAAAGCACACTAGGGAACATTACAAAGATATTATCATTACAGTATATACTACTTTAATGAGTAATGTATATAATATGCTTTGGCTTGGAAGGATTAGATTTTTATCAGTAAATGTTGATAAATGTCTATTTCAACATATACACAGAAACCGATGAAAAAATATTTCATTAATAATCAAAATTTAAAGATAAACAAAAGTAAGAAAAATGCTTCTTGAGAACTTATTAGAGTTTGATTTGAGGCTATTTCCTTTGTATATTTTGACATATGATATTGACAATGTGTGTTTTAATGGTTATAAAGCTTTAACATTTTGAATTCTAACATTGACTGTCATTAAATAATTGTCTGTTCCCCACACACACAATTTCCCACAACTATGAACATTTTAATTGATCAAAATGGAAAAATGATTAAAAATAAACATTGATATCTATCAAAACTATTAAAAGTATTGAATTTAGCTAAGCCGAAATATACATAACTTATTACAGGTTGTACAAAGCGGAAAAAAAACCCCAAAAACAATTTTTAACATCTACGTAAAACTTAAAAATCACTAAAAATAAACCTTGACAAATAAAATGAATAAACTCAAAAAAACAACCAGACACCTTATTAATATATTGAGCAGAGATTTAACCTGTCCCATCCATCTTCCAAATATACTTTCTTCATGCCAAGCACTTAGTATTTTTAATTATTTGAACACTTCACTGTCCACAGTAGTTGAGCACTCTGCATTTGAAGATTTACCAAACTTGGCATACCCTTACAGTTAGGCTGTGTATATTCTTCTGCATAAACTGCAATTTGCTTGGATTAAAATGTCTGCAAGTGCAGACTGAATGTCAAAGTAGCAGCCTGGGTTCTTGACTGAACTAGCAAGGTGTCTAGTGTTCAACTTGTCAACTTGATGTGGTAGATGTTGGAATACTTGTTATAGAAGACTATTGACCCCATGGAAGCAAAAAATTATGAATGAGAAGTTCTAAAATCCTTTTATTTAACCAAATCTAAATTTTATGCCTACATTACCTGACTATAACACTGTAATTTCCACAAAATTGAAAATTTCATATGTCAAAAAGTATTCTCCATCCCCTTTCATACAGTTGTCTTTCAGATAGCTAATTAGTACTGTACAGTGCAAAGGATTGAATCATAGAAGTATACGGCTGGAAGAGACCTAAAGAGGTCATCTAATCCACCCCTCTGCACTCAGGGAAGATAAAGTATATCTACATCATCCCTGACAGGTGTTTGTCTAACCTGTTCTTTAAAACCTCTAATGACAAGGATTCCATAGCATCCCTAGGTAACCTGTTCTAGTTTTTAACTACCCTTATAGTTAGAAAAAATTTCCTAATAAGCAACCTAAATCTCTCTTGCTGCAAATTAAGCCTATTACTTCTTTTCTGTAGAACAGGTTATTATCCTCTTTATAAAAACCTTTTACATATTTGAAAACTGTTATCATGTCCCCCGCTCTTCTCTTTAGTCTAGAGAAGCCTTCGGTTCTCTAGACTAAACTTGCCTAGTTCCTTCAACCTTTCCTTATAGGGCTCATTTTCTAAACCTCTTATTATTGTTGCTCTCTTCTGGACTCTTTCCAATTTGTTCTTGAGTGTGGTGTCCAAAACTGGACACAGTACTTCAGCTGAGGCTTCACCAGTGCTGATTAGAGTGGAACAATTAATTCCCCACCCCATGTCTTATATACAACACTCCTGTTAATGCATCTCAGAATGACATTTACCTTTTTTGTAACAGCATCATACTGTTGAGTCATATTCAATTTGTGATCCACCCAGATCCTTTCTGTAGTATTGCTGCCTAACCAGATATTCTCCACTTTGTATTTGTGCATTTGATTTTTTCCTTCTTAAGTGTAGTAGTTTTCACTTGTCTTTATTGAAATTTATCTTACTGATTTAAAACCAATTTTCCAATTTATCAAGATCATTTTGAATTCTAATCCTGTCCTCCATAGTGCTTGCAACACTTCCTGTCTTGGTGTAATCCGCAAGCTTTATAAGCATACCTTCCACTCCATCATCCAAGTTGTGAATGGAAATATTTAATAGTACTGGACCCAGGAAAGACCACGGTGTAACTCCACTTGATATGTCCTCCCACTTTGATGGCAAACCATTGTTAACTACTCTTTGAGTTCAGTCTTTTAATCAGTTTTGAATCCACTTTATAGTAATCTAATCTAGACCACATTTCCTTAGTTTGCTTATGAGATTGTCATGTGGGACTGTGTCAAAAGCCTTACTGTAGTCCAGTTATATCATTCCTACTGCTTCCCTCTTTTCCACTGGGCCAGTAATCCTATCAAAGAAGGAAATTAAGTTGGATCTATGTTTGCTATTACTTATCACCTTATTCTCCAGATTTGAACAAATTGATTAATAATTTGTTCCAGTATCTTTCCAGGTATCGAAGTTAGACTGACTGGTCTATAATTTCCCAGATCCTCCTTTTCCCCCTTTCTTGAAGGGGGAAAGTTCTTTTTCTAAGTAGATTGTAGAGGAGTTTTGAAAATAACATTAAATGGCTTGATTACAAGGAAGTAATATTACTACTCTATTTCTTTCTCTTAGAGTCTTCATGCTATGGAAGGCCATGTGATGATAGCTTTCCTGCCTACAATTCTAAACCAATTGTTTCGAGTTCTCACTAGAACTACTCAAGAGGAAGTTACAGTCAATGTGACAAGGTAAAGAATTTAAGTGGTCCAGTGTGTTTAAATGATTAATGGTTTGTGCCCCAGATTTCTCCATGTGGTAGTAAGTTGCAGAAATGAACTGATCTGTAGTCAAAGTACACATTTTTGTGACAGCAGAACATAACTTTTTTCTGCAGTTTTATGTTTATTGTTGGTTTCTATCTTTTTTTAGGGTTATTATACATATTGTTGCACAGTGCCACGAAGAAGGATTGGATAGCTATTTGAGGTCATATGTCAAGGTATACAAAATAAAATAATGTGTTTGCTTTTTTAAAAATATCCCATTAAAAATAGTCAGTTGCATTTATTTAAATTGCACATGTTACATTCTGTTTCCTTTTTCCTGCAAGTATGCTTATAAAGCTGAGCCTTATATTGCTTCTGAATATAAGACTGTACATGAAGAACTGACAAAATCCATGACAACAATTCTTAAACCATCTGCTGACTTTCTTACAAGCAACAAGCTACTTAAGGTATTTGTTGAAAAACTTTTACTTTTTCCTTCTTGTTTCTAATAAAGCAGAGTCTAATCCTCAGAACTGAACTGTTAAGAAACAATATGTCATCTCTTTCCTAGCAGATGTTGTAAATAGCTAATTGTATCCAGGTTGTCATTGGCTGTAAAAAGACTAATTTAGTTTTGGAAATTTTAGACTAGTTTTGCAGTTTTATATAATGCAATAATTTGGTTTTCTTTTCAGTATTCGTGGTTTTTCTTTGAAGTTCTGATAAAATCAATGGCTCAGCATTTGATAGAAAACGCTAAAATAAAGGTATGTAGACTTATATTTAGACCATTAAGAGCTTTTTATAGCACAGTCTCCCCCTTCATCAGTTTTTATTGCATGTTTTTGCTGTATATAAGAACACTAACTAGAGTTAAATTAAATAGCTAAAAACTTTGTTAACCCAGAGTTAAGGATGTCTGGCAATAGTTTGTGCCCTTCCAGAACACTGAGTTCAGCAAAACTCAAACTTGTGAAAACCAGGAAATAGAGTTAAAGGTACACATCTGTGCAACCTTAACTCTGCCTCCCTGAAGCTGGTAAGAGCCACTAATGATTATTTGCATGCACTCCAGCTGCATTCACTGTGTTAGGTGTAGCTGTAGTGAATGGTAGAGAAATAGAGCAGCTTGGAAAAGTTGTAATTGTGATACGAGACAATCGAGGGGACCGTGTCTGGGGATGTGTGTGAGGCCCTCTCCCTGACCGCTGCGTGTGTGATCAAAGGAAAGGTGCATGCTACTGTGAGAGATCCAGTATGCCTCATTTCAGCATTGCATTGTGTAGAAATTAGGTGGGAGATTAAACTCAGACCACACTAATAAGGTACAAGTGAAAGTATAGTTTTAGGGCATGGCTACACTTGCAGATGTAGAGTGCTTTGAGTTAAACCAGCTTTCGTAGGGCACAGTAGGGAAAGCACTGCAATCTGTCCACACTGCAGCTTCTAGCGCACTGACATGGACCAATTTGCGGCACTTGTAGTGGCATTGGGAGTGGTGCATTATGGGCAGCTATCCCAGCACGCAAGTTACTGCAATGTGCTTTTAAAATGGGGGTGGAATGGGGTGGAGTGTGACAGGGAGTGTGTTGTGTGTATGTGGGGGGGGAGAGAGTGGGTTTTGGGGTGCTGAGAGCATGTCAGCATGCTGTCTTGTAAGTTCAGAGAGCAGCAGACCTCCCGCTCCCCCCCGCCTCTCTCTCTCTCACACACAGCATACCACAGTAACGGCTTGCATGCTGGCTGTCAGAAACTGAGCTTCGAAAGGGCATTTCTGCATTCCTACAGGAGTTCAAAACAATGACAAGAGTGGCCACGTGACTTAAGGGGATTATGGGACGTTTCCAGAGGCCGATCAGAGCGCAGTAACGCAACACCTCGTTCATACTGATGCCTGGGCATTGTAGCCAAAGCGCAGCAAACATTATTCCTTTCGCCGAGGTGGAGTACCAGCAGCGCTGTAGCCGCGGAGTCAGAGCACTCTACGTGCCTTGCCAGTGTGGACGGGTAGTGAGCTAGTGCGCCCAGGGCTCCTTTATTGCGCTGTAATTCGCAAGTGTAGCCAGGCCCTTAGATGTCATTGTGTACATAAGGATAAAGGTGGTGTAAAAGGGATTGAAGGACTTGTAAAATTTAGCAGATGTGTTCTTTCTGTGGAGTAGGCTAAGTGTAGAAGTGTAAGTAGTTCTTGTTCTGTACAGGGCAAAGGCAGAGTATGAGTATGTGTTATAGGTGTGTTGGGGCATCAGTCAAAGAGGGCAGAGTTAGGGTTGTGTGGATGCATACCTTAACTCCGTATTTCCTAGTTTTCACAAGTTTTTCTGATCAATGTGTTCTGGAAGGGCATAAGCTATCACCAGGCAAACTTAACTCTGGATTAACTAAGTTTTTTTGCCATGTAATTTTCTGGTTTTGTGAACAAAAAGAGAAATGCTTTTGGTAGGAGTTAGGCAGTTTTTAATTATCCTATAGATGTGCACTTCAGACACTGTTATGAACAGATAATGTTAATAATACCTAATTCTTACAAAGCACTTTTCATCAATAGATCGCAAGGAGGGAAACATCATTATTCCCCTTGTACACAGTGTGGCACAAAGAGGTGAAGTGACTTGGCCAAAGTCCTCTAGCGGGCTAGTGGCAGAGCCAGGAATAGAACCCAGGTTTTCCAAGACCTAGTCCACTGTTGTACCCGCTAGGTCACACATTTGCTGTATGAGTCCCAAGTGCTCCTTCTGTCCTCGTAAAGTTTGTTGCAGTAGAATGGGGATAATGGATGTGCTTTGAAATGTTTGAAGTGTGTAGTTGCTAATAAGCTATTGAGAGAAATCTTAGACATGGTCTGTGTCCTGAGAGCTTGACAGTTGTATTACATGGTGGTTACAGTAAATTTAAGCTTGTGATTGATGACGGTTATGCCTCCCTCCTTTCCCCATTATTCCCCACAACATGTACTCTCCCAGCCACCCAGCTCACCCTCCCTTTCCGGTCCAATTAAGCAATTTATATTTTATAAGCCAGATGCACAACACGTGTGTGTGCGTGCGCACACATACAAAATACACACAAAAAGGTAGAATCTGTGAACTTTGAAGAAAAGCTTTGTTTTGGAAGGAAGGAGGGGGGCTGTATCTCAGGTACCTCTTACTCAAATTACCCTAAATTTGAATCACTCACCGTACCCTGTGGCCCCATAGTGACATAGTAACTATCAAGACAATCCAGGTACACATGTGGATGGTAGAACACTTAGAAGAATCGTTCTTTAAACAGAAAACATATTCTCAGTCTTAACTTCAGCAGAGCTCTGCTATACTATTTATTAAACTAATCATCATCAAATGTTTAGCTACATGGGGGTCTGCAGCAAAAGATAATCCCTGCAAGTATAGGAGATTCTGAGAGGTGTGAATGTGATGGTCTCAGCTGAATGAGAACACCCCATGGAGATAAATACAGCCCAGAACCATAGCTCTGAGATGTGTGAACTCCTCCATTCATGTCAGTAGTTGTTCCCCTCCTCCTCCAACCTCCCCAGTCCGGTGCTGGATAGTCTGTGAGATCCATCAAGCATGCCCATTCTCAACTCCTTACCCCAGTGTCAGAAACATATTTTCGGCTCATGATCCCAGTATGCATGTTCTCATCTCTCCACCCAGTGGGAAGGGTGTTCGCAGTTCCTGGCTCACATGAGGGGCAGGGAAAGGGCAAGCACCCCCAGGTCCCAGCTCACATGGTAGAATAGGGAGAGGGGCTCAGGTAACCCCAGAAGAGCAAGGGACACCACAGAACCTTTCACACAAGAGAGGGATAGGGCGGGAGGAAGGTGGTCAGACCACAGTAGATGGGCAGCACCCCACCTCCCAACAAAATTCTTGGACACACAGATGAAGGTAGGAAGATTTGCTCAGATCCCCCCTGATCCTGGCACACACACACAGGAGGGGACAATGTGGGGCTGAAAGGAGCCCCTGCCCCTATTCACCTACTGTCACTCATCCCCATGTCCCCCTTCCCAGTGTCCACCCTCTCCTCCCGCTTCACCAAGCTCCCATCCATTCCCATCACCTGGCCATCTCCCACTCCTGGTCACCCATCCCCTACCCATAATCACCCCTCCCCTTGCTGCACCCCAGACCCTTTTAACCCTATTATCACCTATTGTTAATCACCATTAATCACCCTCTCATCCCAGCAAGAAAGTGCATGTGTAAATTATTTTGTTTTTAAAATAGTTTAATTGGCTACTGAATATTCTGCTGTACTCAGATTATATTTCCCCCAAAGAGGAAACACCCTTTGACAGAAGCAGATTTGAGCAACATGCCTCCCTTTTTAAACTTCAGATTTGTCTGGATGTTGCTCAGGTTCAAGGACTGTAACATTCCCTCTTGAGCTATTCAGGTCCTCTGAGTCATAGCAAGCTTTCAACCCCATTAACCATTGTCTCTGCACATGCACAATGTAATCCATTTAGCATGTGAGTCTTAAAACTGCTTAGTGCAGCCTAACAGGAAAAGCAAACTCTTTGGCTAATAACATTGTAATTTGATTTCCTCCAGAGGGCTAGTGGGTGGCATGCACTCTGTTGGGGTACCTCTCGAGCATTTGAGACTCTGATGCAATGATCTGAGCCCTAGTTTGATCTTTATCTGTGCACAAAAAAAGTTGCAAGAATATTTCAACCTTTAGAAAAGCTGTTTTTGTCCAAGGACTGTATCTTGGAAATCCCTTGATCAAATGGCTCCACAGTTGGATCAGTAACAGAACCCCACACCCTGATGAGGTATGCCAAATTTGAAGGCAATCCAAGTAACCATGTGGATTTTATAGCACTTAAGAGTCAAGCTTTACACAGAAAGCTGGTCTTGTCCTTAATGATGGCAGAGCTGGCACTCCAGTACAGTAAGAAAAAATATAGAAGTAGGTATGTGATATAGAGGAATGTTTTACTTTTGCTCCTTGCTTTGTTGTAAGAAAACTGAGAGAAAAGAGCAGTAGCATGAAGAAAAGAGAAACAAACCATAAGAAAAGAGGGAAAGATGACACACAGCAGAACATAGCACATCAAACAGAAAAGTATCATACAGAGCCAGAAGATTATCATAGCAATTATATCAGTCTAAACAGTCGTTTGGCCACTAGGCTCACCTGTACACATCACCATTCCTTATTATATTGTTGCATGTGTATACTATGATAGAGACCAGAGGCAAAACAGGCAGGATCAGGATCTTGTTATGCTAGACATTGCAAAAACACAGTCTGTCCCCTGAAGAGCCAATCTAATTATGTTATTAAAGGACTCCGAGAGAAAAGAACAATGCAAACAGATTTTTTTTTTTTTTTTGCCTTTTTCCTGTCTCTTACATGCTATACACAGCTGCAATATCATTAAATTCACTGTACCAATTTTCTGTTCTGGAAGCTGTAGGTGTTTTAGCACTAGATATTTTGCTACCAGTGAGGCTTGTAAGAAGCCATGTTTTTGTGACTCATTGAGATCTCTTGGTTGGTGTGCCCCAATATAAACAATTCTGGTTGAAACAAACAAGCTATGTCTACAGTAGCACTTTTGTTAGTAAAAACACACCCCTGACTGACATAAGTTTCACTGATAGAAGTGACGGGGTGGAAGCATTATGTCAAACATTATTTCTTATGCTCTTCCGCTAACATAGATACCGCTGCTCATTGGGGAGTGGTTTAATTATGCCGGCATGGGAGACCTTACAGCAGTGCAGCTGCAGCGGTACAGCTGTGCCACTGTAAGGTCTTTAGTATAGACATAACTTAATATTGAGGACTAAGGCTATTTCTTAAGAACATGTCTTCTAAGTCGCTCAATAACATATGTAGGAGGGAGCCACGAGATCTCTACCACTTATTGATATCCTCACTGCCGACTTGAGATGTACTTTGAGAGATACATTTCATACTTTGCCTAATATTGTTCCTCTATTGTATGATAAGTAAGAACCTTAAATGCTAGTTCCATTTATTTTAAGTGCCTCTGGACTCTTTTTTTTTTTTTTTTTTTTTAACCATGGCTTTCTTTGATTCAGTTCTGGCATATTGCCTAATTTTCTTATGTTTTAAAAAAATAGATTACATTGGGAAATTGGTAAAATTGATTGATTTGTAGTATTCCCAAAATAGATATGTTTGAAGGCCAGACTTTTACTGCTATTCCTCATATGTTTTTAAAGTGTTATTGTGGATTAGAATAAGGATAGAATACCCTTTTCTGTTACATTATTGGTTTGCCTCCAACTGGTGGGGTTGAATTATCCAACGATATTGAAATTTCCTCTAGCAAGGGATGAAATGTTAGTTTTACTGCTAGATAAAACCAGACTCTTTTGATACCCCCCAATAATTGGTGATGTTTTCTGTGTATATCTATAACCTATGGAACCTAAGCAGCAACAGAGGGAATGATATGGAAGGGAATGAGTTGTTTTTCTTTATGGATCCACTTTGGGTGCCTTATGTACCATGTCTAGGACAGTGTCCGTGGGAGACTTGTCTCAAGAGAATGTAATACATTGTGTCCTCAGGTATTGCTCCTGGAGAGATTCAGCGCTGATGCGGGGGTGCAGAATTCATATGGCCCGCATTTTTCTGTGTCCTCACGCAGAAAAATGCAAAAAAAATCTGCCGGGGGACACTTGCTTCTGCCCAGGCAGCGGGTTTGTTCCAGCATGCCTGGAGCAACCTCAGAGATGGGGGAGGGGGACTGGGCGTGCGTGCATGTCAGTGATTGTACTCCTGGGGGGATTCTGTGGGACTGTGCTTCTACAGCAGAAAACACGCATCCCACCCTCCACCCCCCCAACACACACACAAATTTCCTGCTTTTACCTGCGGAAAACAGCAGGGAAGCCTGGGGCGGGGGGGGGGGGGGCCAGGGGGGAGTTTGGGGGGAGGGTTGCCCCCCAAACAGGGGCGAGGCATTGGGGGGGGGCACACAGGGTTACGTGCCACTGCTCCCTCCCTCCCTCATTTTTGCAAACGCAGAGCTGCCCAGCTCGGAGGCTGCCTCTCATCTTTGGCTCTTCTGACTCTCTCAGCCCTTGCACTGTGTCAGGGTCAGGTGCAGCCTCATTGCCGAGTCCCTGTACTGGGGGAGGTGGGGACTTCAGGATGATCTCCCACCTCAATGCAGCCAGTGGCCTGTGCGCCCCACTGCCATGCTAGAACCACACTTATTTATTGGCAAATAAAATGTGCAGAATTTTAAAATATTGTGTGCATAATTTTTAATTTGTTGGTGCATAATTCCCTCAGGAGTAGGCTGTATATATACCCCATGCTGGCCCAGCAACCAGGGGGTTAATGCAGGTACTGCTGGCCAGTGTTGATTGGCAGCCTCACAACAGCTGGGAGAATAAAAGAGCTGGGAAACAGGGTTGTTGCCAGAGGAGCAAGCAGGCTGGATAAGGGAACTCCTGCCAGCTGCTCAGAGACAGCACCTTGAGAAGGGCTGACTGGACCAACAGGCTGAAAAGCCTACAGAAACCAGAGTAGGTAGGAAGTTGCTCAGGGCACGGCTGGAGTTGTTGAGTCCTGATTCTGCCTCTCTAGTTTAAGGGCCCTGAGCTGGAACCCACTGGAGTGGGCAGGCCTGGGTTCCCCTACAGACAACCTGAGAAACTTAAGAATGGAGGAGGATTTTCAGACCCCCCTGGGCACGGGGAACTGACCGACAGCTCCGCCAGACTGAGCGAACTCAGGTGCAATGCTCTGCCTAGACAGAGGGGGCGCTGTTACACCAACATCCCAGCCCACACATTGTAATAGGAAACTGGAATCTGTTTGTTTGTCAGAAGGTATGCTCCCTTTACAGACAATCAAATTTTCCTCTCCTGTCTTCCTGAAGAAATTTGTGAATTTGAAGGGTCCAGGTTTTTTAAAGTAATAAGCATAAACAAAGAAGGGAAGGGAACTGACTACTTAAAGGGGGCATGATGGAAACATACTTTTAAAATTAATTCTAGTCTCCTACCAAGAGTAACATATAAAACAGGAGGTCTGAGTACTGAAGACACTTTTAAATAGTTGGAACCAGCTAGAAGGTCCTTCCAAGAACAGGGAGGTCAGAGATACAGGGAGAGTAAGCCAACCATGTGATGTTTTGTTTAATAGTTCTTACATTGTCAAATCTTTTTTAGCTTGAAAATTGTCCTTGGATTGCTAGCTCTTTGGGTAGGGATTTGACTGGCATGTTACTGTATCTGGCAAAATGAGACCCCTGCCTTGATCGTAGTTTCTGGGTACTACTGAAATATAAATATTAATAATACTTACACTTTTAAAAAAAAGTTTGGAGTGGAAAATCTATTTTTCTAGTTTCTAATAATGGCCACTTGTTTTTCCTGCCAATTCATGAACTCAGTTTGCTATTGAAAGGTTTGTGGTATCCAGACTCACTCTGTAGCAATCCCAATTTCCTTCTGATTAATTAACGTTTTGTTATTGTTGGAAATAATCTCTTTAAAAACAGACAGACAAACAGCCTTAATATAGATAGTTCAATATCATGTATATTCGGCAGCACAATAGAAACAAATTCTCTAGCAATTCTGTGATATTAATTTACTATATATCCATGAAATTCCTTTCATTACAATGCCTCCCATAATAAAACACACCAGACTATGGTTTGTAGCTGAATAAATACTCCTTAATGAACAATAGAGCTGATTATTTTCTGCTATGATTAATTTTTTGATTTTTTTGCTGTGTTCTCCAGATGGTCTTGGTCCATGGGCTTCTGTAGTTAGAAAGTTGCCTGGGCAGTCCAACTCAGATTTTCTTGTCCTTACCTGAGAGTGCCAGGGAAGAGGGGAGCTTGTAGTCTGCTTCAGCAATTGGCCTTCTCAGCCCTCCAGGCCTCCGCTACTGCTCTGTTTTGTAGGCAGCCTACCAGTCCAAGGAGCACATTTGGTTTTCTCTGATCTCTGGCTGCTAATTAGACTTAAGTTCTGGTCCTCCAACCAACACTCCTGCTGAATTCTGTAGCATAGTGAAGGAAGTGTGCACTGTAACCCAGCTGTTTTCTCCTTGTGAGGAAAACAAGATGCCAGGTGTTTGGCTGCAGCAAAATAATGAGTTCTCCAGTAAAAATGCTGAATGCTGTGATGTCTTGGAAAAATGCTAAATTCTATGGCCCCACAATCCCAAGTCCATATTGCCCTGAGAGGGATGACTGAGGCAGTTTGCACCTTTCAGAGCCATTGTTTCAGGCTTTTTGCAGACTCACACAGGCATCAGTTTGCACTCTGTTCACATCTTAAGATGAAAGCTGAGATTCTGGAGTACAGTTCTTCAGCAAGGAGTGAATTTTGTAGCAAGTTCTTCAATCACAGAATACACAGGGTCCTGACAATGATTAGCTGCTGCCCAAGTACAGTACAATACATGTAATTTGATAATATTTTTATACAAACACTTTGTGTATGTAATCTATAAATTACAGAAAACAAAAGTATAATGATGACATATGGTTATATTAAAGCAGCTAGTGATACACCAATGACAGAGGAAGACAGAAATTAAGATTTAGCATCAATGATTTAGATAATGGCATAGAGAATACACTTATAAAGTTTGCAGATGATACCAAGCTTTGGGTCGGGGGGAGGAATTGAAGTGCTATGGAGGATAGGATTCAAATTCAAAATGATCTGGACAAACTGAAGAAATGGTCTGAAGTAAATAGGATGAAATTCAAGAAGGACAAATGCAAAATACTCCAATTCGGAAGGAACAATCAGTTGCACACATACAAAATGGGAAATGACTAGGAAGGAGTACTGCAGAAAGGGAGTCATAGTGGATCAAAAACTGAATATGAGTCAACAGTGTAACACCGTTGCAAAAAAAGCAAACATAATTCTGGGATGCAGGCCCGCTGACAGCAATTCCAGGCCCCAGGGCGGAACAGTCAATGGGCATGCACAAGCTGCACCCGTGTGGACATGGACTGCCTGACATTTGGGCTGTGCTGTGCCTGCGCTGGCTGGTATCCAGCGAGCTGCCAGCTGCGCTTCCACATGCTCACCCGGTAGGGTTGCCAACTGTCTAATCATGCAAACCCGAAGACCCTTGCCCCGCCCCCTGCCCTGCCCCTTCCCTGAGACCACGCCTCACCCCGCCTCTTTGAGACCCTGTCCCCTGCTCACTCTATTTCCCCCCCCTCCCCCCGTCGCTCACTCTCCCCCACCCTCGCTCACTTTTACCAGGCTGGGGCAGGGGGTTGGGGTGCGGGAAGGGTTGCAGGGGTCAATGGGAGCTGCGGAGACCCCCAATCCCTGGGGCCTCAGGGATGTGCCAGCTGCTTCTAGGAGCGATGCGGAGCGAGGGCAGGCAGGAAGCCTGCCTTAGCCCTGCTGCGCTGCTGCTGGCAGTGGTGGCCAGGGCCCCCCCGGGCCATTTTAAATCGCCCGGCCCCTGGGCAATTGCCCTCTTTGCAACCCCTACACTCCCCCACCTGGATGTATTAGCAGGCGTGTTGTAAGCAAGACACATGAAGTAATTCTTCCACTGTACTCTGTGCTGGTTAGGCTTCAACTCGAGTCTTGTGTCCAGTTCTGGGTGTTGCATTTCAGGAAAGGTGGACAATTTGGAAAAAGTACAGAGAAGAGCAACAAAAATGAATAAAGGTCTAGAAATCATTACCTATGAGGGAAGATTGAAAAAATTGGGTTTGTTTAGCCTGGAGAAGACTGAGAGGGAACATGATAATAGTTTTCAAGTACTTAAAAGGTTGTGACACGGAAAAGGGAGAAGAATTGTTCTCCTTAACCTCTGAGGACAGGACAAGAAGAAATGGGCTTAAATTGCAGAAAGGGAGGTTTAGGTTGGACACTAGGAAAAACTTCCTAACTGTCAAATTGGTTAAGCACTGGGATAAATTGCCCAGGGAGGTGGTGGAATCTCCATCATTGGAGATTTTTAAGAGCAGGTTGGACAAACACTTGTCAGAGATGGTCTATATAATACTTATTTCTGCCTTGAGTGCAGGGGACTGGACTAGATGATCTCTTGAGGTCCCCTCTAGTCCTAAGATTCTGTGATTCTAAAATGCTAAGACAACAGAGAAAGGATCTAAATGTTCAAAGAGATGAAAGCCTGGGTTGTAGACTGATACAAGAAGGCCGTTTCACTGTATAAATCCATGGTATGTCCACACCTTGAATACTGCATGCAGTTCTGGTCGCCACATCTCAAAAAAGATAAATTAGAAGTGGAAAAGGTACAGAGAAGGGCAACAAAAATGATTTGGGGTATAGAGCAACTTTGATCTGAGGAGAGATTCAAAAGACTGGAACTATTCAGCATAGAAAAGAGATGTCTAAGGGGGGATATAATAGAGGTCTATAAAATAATGAAAGGTGTGGAGAAAGTGAATAAGGAAATATTTACTCCTTCACATGACACAAGAACCAGGGTTCACTCGATTAAAATTAATAGGCAGGTTTAAAACAACCATCCGGAAGTACTTCTTCACACAATGCAGTCAACCTGTAGAACTCATTGCTAGGGGATGTTGTGAAGGCCAAAAGTATAACTGGGTTCAAAGAAAAACTAGATATGTTGGTGGAGAATAGGTCCATTAATGGCTATTAGCCAAGATGGTCAGGGACGCAACCCCATGCTCTGGGTGTTCCTAAACATCTGACTGCCAGAAGCTGGGACTGGATAATTGTCCTTTTCTGTTCATCAACTCTGAAGCATATGGCACTGGCCATTGTTGGAAAACAGGATATTGGACTGGATGAACCATTGGTCTGACCCAGTATGGCCATTCTTGTGTTCTTATGTTCTCATGGCAGGAAGTTTCAGAGAAAGTTTTCATAGTAGTAGGGGCAGGATTGTAGGAAACATGAGAGGTAAAAAGATGCTTATTAAAAAGAGGGCTCTAGAGAGAACATCTGTTAGGTAGGCTGGAAAGCTATTTAAAGGCAAGAAAGGCAATTTTGAACTGGATACCAGAATGAAAAAAGACATAAACAAAATTCTTTGTGTACTGTAGTTTGAAGAGCTGAGACCTGAGGTAGCCAAAGAGCAAGGCATTGCAAACATCAACCCAAGAGAAAATGAAGGCATAGGTGAGAATTTCATCAGAGGTAGAGTCTAAATAGTGTATTAAAGGAGAAATATTTTGGAGATGAAATAACCCAGGTATACAGCTATAGAAGATGTGGGAGGAGAGTGCATGATCAGTGATGACACCTTAGGTACAGTTGAGCCAAATTTGGGAGGCCTGAGTTGAAAAGGATGATAGAAAAAATGGTGCAATATTGGAGGATATTCTTTTTCACAATAGCCACATTTTCGCCTGAGACAACTAGCTGATAAAACAGCAATATGTGTATTTGGTCAAGGGAGTTATTAGGAATGACTAGATAACTAAGGTATGTGTAGCTAGGTAACTTAAGTAAGTATTAGAATAACTGATTTCTAGATTACTGCCCTTAACTATGCCTTTCAAATTGGAAATCTGTCTTCGGTTTTGCCATGAAAGCAATTTCAATACGCGTCTATGATGAAACACCTAATGATTTCAAGTTCCATATTTACATATATGTGCTTTGTCATCTTAAAAGAAAATTCTACATTGGATTCTAAATAATTCTGCAGATAGAAACTAGAGCTGGTTAAAATTCTTCTTTCAAAACTTTTCTCAACCAAAATTGGCTTTTTTCATAGTCCAGAAAAGTTTGCAAAAAGCTTCTGAATTTTTCATAACTTTCATTTTTTCATCAGAACTAGAGTATTTCATCATTTTAATTTTAGCTGTTGTTTTCTCCCTTTTCTCGTTTCCTAAATGAACTTGAGAAATAGTTTTACCTATAGCAAATCATTGTCTGCCATATGCAAGGTTACTTCGGAAATTTAAAATTCTAAACGTGTATTTTAAATTATTCTTCCAGTTGTTACGAAACCAGAGATTTCCTGCTTCTTTTCACCATGCGGTAGAAACATTTGTTAATATGCTAATGCCACACATCACTCAGAAGTACAGAGACAATCCAGAGGCTTCAAAAAATGCAAATCATAGTCTTGCTGTCTTTATAAAGGTAGGTACCCACAATAATATAGGCTCTAGGGTTATTATTTTCAGTAATTTTATTTTTCTTGGATTTTCACTTAGCAAGATCTCTCACAGCAGCATATATGGTATAAGGCATTGTAATGGGGCATGGCTTTTCTCCTGCCTTCTTCCTCTCAGAAACTGCATGGACTCCAGTGGATGTGCCTTCACCGAACCCTTTTATTTTAAGTTCTATCCACCATTTCTACAACAATCCCCTTGCAACCATCTATTTACAGCACCACTGTGCCATTTTGGCACTCTCCCCAGAACCTGAGGGGAACAGAGGTCTCCCTCCCCTGAGGCCTTCATGTAACTGAGTTCAACTAGTGCTAGTCCCCTCTCTCTTCACTTGGTACTTCCTTCCTGCCTCTTTATCAGTTTTGGACAAATGGGCTAATTGGCTTCTTATTCCATCCAGCTGGCCAGCCTGATTGTCTATTTACACCCCCCCCCCCCCCAGCCAACTTCCTCCAGAGGGACTAATTAACATCTAAGTGATCAGAGTGCAGGCTCTGTTCACCCTGCACCAGAGGTGCAAGTAAGCTGGTCCGCCCCAGTACGGTGTACCGGCAAGAGCTGGTGCGCGGTACTGGGGTGGACCGGCTTCCCCAGTTAGCAATTTAAAGGGCCTGGGGCTCCCAGCAGCGGCTGGAGCCCCAGGCCCTTTAAATAGCCGCCCGAGCCCTGCTGCCGGAGCCCTGGGGTAGTGGCGGCGGGGCTCCAGGGGCTATTTAAAGGGC